>NW_012105031.1:2132163-2189220 GCF_000951045.1 Mandrillus leucophaeus
CCTGATGTAAATGACGAGTTGATGGGTGCAGCATACCAACATGGCACAAGTATACATATGTAACAAACCTGCACATTATGCACATGTACCCTACATCTTAAAGTATAATAATAATAAATAAATTAAAAAAAAAAAAGATATGAGAAGACATTTTCTCCTTTGGATAAACCCAATTAGCTAAGACAAGTGGCCCTCCCAATTACCACACGTTAGGATGAGCTATGTGTGATGAATGGTGCTATCAAGTCCTCTTACTTAAGAACCAGTTAATATTTATCTTTAAAACATGTATGTAATGGGTTGTATCTCTTTAGCCTATAAAAAAGGGATATTTCTTTCCATCTTTGCAATCTTTTAGTGGATTGCATATGATGCACATCATATTCTGTTTTAATGCTTATTCATAATGAGAATGTTGTCTTTCTCTACTACTATTATACTATTCGTATAGCAGACTGCAGGGACAAAGCTATGCTAAATGCACTAACGTTGAATTTCTGCACTCATTTTTTGTCATTCACATAGCAAATTGCAGGGAGAAAATTATTAATATTTTGTACTATGGCAAAACTTTGAATGCTCATCTACTGATCTACTTGGTAAATTATTTCTGACGATTGAAAATATTTGCATAATTTTTCTGATTTATATTCCAGACATTAAGTTTTAATAATAATGCTTAATTGACTAACAGAATTACAACTCTAAAATAATTGTAGAAATTGTGTTTTCTCGGCCATCTGCTCTCTTTACACTACCACAGTTAGGCCTCTTCCTGTCTGCACCTCACATTCCACACAGCATTTAGGGCATGCACTGCATCTAAATTGTCACCTAATTAGAGAATTAGCCTGAGGATGCATAGTATGAATCAATTGCTTCTCCCTTTGAAGATACTGTTGCCCCAGGAATTGAAGGCATAGATCCAATGGCTTGTCATTTGTTTTTGGCAATGGTTCCAGAAAAAGCTATATTGCCTTTGAGTCAATTAAAATAGCAGTAAATCCTTCAACTTCAAAAGATGCATCAGGTTGAATTTATTAAAGAGACAGTTTGAGGTTTAAACATTCACACGCAGTATAAACAATCACACTATCATTAAGAAGAAATCTGTTATACAGCAGTGACCACACACATTTTAGTTTCTGTAATCTTTGTGTATCTAGGGACACTTGTATCTGAAGTGGCTTTACATGTAAGTTTTTTAGGATTTTAATTTTATTTTGTCATCTGTACAGTTAGTTTTAAAAATTGGCCTTCAAAATAATTTATTTTTAAAAATTCTTAAGGCACCCTTGAACTTTCTTTCCTGAAACACATTGAAATTCACAACTGTCTGTACCAAAGCAAATATATGCTATATAAACGAGGTCAGGAGATCAAGAACATTCTAGCTAACACAGTGAAAACCCATCTTTACTAAAAATACAAAAAAATTTAAAAATTAGCTGGGTTTGGTGCCGGGCACCTGTAGTCCCAGCTACTTTGGAGGCTGAGGCAGGAGAATGGCCTGAACCCAGAAGACAGAGCTTGCAGTGAGCCGAGATTGCACCACTGTACTCCAGCCTGGGTGACAGAGTGAGACTCCATCTCAAAAAGAAAAAAAAAAAAAAAAAGAATATACCAAATAGTAACTTACATCTTAATAACTTTGGCTTAATTTGTCCCATAACGTGTACTAACCAATAGTAAAAATATCTCTATGAAAATCTCAAATTATGGTACTTGCTTGACTTGTCTCTGAGTCTATCTGGGTTAACTTATAGTTTAACTTTAGTTTTCTGGCTTTTTGTATGTGGCTGCATGGGTTTTGCCCTTATAAAGGAAGAACTAAGAACCTCAGGTAGAGTTGAGTAATCTTAAGGTGAATTCTGCCTACTTTGTGAACTGTTTTGTGACCTGTGAGGGTCTCACTGAGGATCAGCAACACTGTCAATCATTAAGACCATTTTAAACATTCTACTAAATATTTTAAAATATATTTATCTCATTTTTCTGGAAGTTCCAAAAGATAAACTGTTATATATAAAAATTGTTCAGCAATTCATGAATGCTCACAGAACTTTCATTTTCTTAAGCAAGCATTATAAATTTTGTCTGACCTGCTCTTCTATAGGCATTCCTTCTAAGATTTAATGGATGTTTGAATATTATCTCTCATTGTGGTTTCAAAGACAAGATAGAGTTAGAAAATTTAGGAATAGGCTAGGAACTTGAAAAAAAATTCCCCAGGGATTTAACAACAATGGTACATTCAAATAATGATCTCTTTTGAAATACAATATGTTAAGTTTTAATATCTATATTTATTAATATTATCCTGAATGTATTCTCATGGTTTTTGGAGCAAAGCATATTTTCATTCACTTAAAGTCAATAACCTTGCCGGTTAAAGCGATAACCATGCCAGTTCCCCAAGTCCCAATATGCCCTTCCAGGGCAACACTGTGAGAGTAAGTTAAGAGGTCATTCATAGGCACCAGAGTGGCAAGAAGTACAGAAGATCCAACTATATGAATCTAGGAGATTATGTAGCAGTGGGTCAGTTGTCATGTATTCCCTTCCAGAAAGATACAGAGAAATATTTTGCTTCCTAATAAATGCTTCTCTTGAGAACTCACAGGGAAAAGATCCTGGATTACTTCCCTTTAGAATATAAATTTATGTTTTTAGGGGGAAGATTAAACTAATGTCCCAAGCTTTAAAAGCCCCAGAATATCTGTATGGTCTTGTTTCTCATCCTCCTTGAAATGTAAACGCATACCTCTAGAGAAGTAAAACTTGATCTAGAGTTCTCTTTCTAGTCAGCATAATTTTACTTCCAAGGCTGTCTTTTAGTCCAGATTCTAACTTTCAGTAAAAATTTCACAGAAAGTCCTAACTGTGCAGAAAGATAAGAATACTTTTTCTAGTCTCACACTACATCTTTAGCTAACATAAATAGTACAATAGTACTGAAGAGAAAATACATTGTCATTTTGTTCACAAAAGTGGCAAAAATTTGATAGAAGCAAATGGAAAACTCTTGATAAAATAAAAATACATCAAGTAAAATACCTCTTTAAATTACCTATAAAATCACATTCATACCCATTCCAGAGAGTTGCATTAATAAAAGATAATTTAATATTTTATTTGATTGTTTCATTCCTAAAATAAAGTGTTACTCTTTTAGACAATGGATAAAATTATTTTCATAATTATTTTCAATATATTACTTTTGGATGACAATATTAAAGAGACACATAGTCTCATATTACTTCATCTGGTTTATAAATGTTTTAGTACATTTGGTAATAGATAAAACATTTTGTTATTTAAGAAGGGAATATTCTAAACAAAAAATGAAGCCATGAGGAATATTGTTCTTTGAAGAGTCTAAGAAGTAGCTAAAGTTCACAACATGTATATCCCTGCATTGCAAAGCAGTCTTTATATAAATGCAAGATTGACATTCCTCACCAAAGAAGAGGTCTTTGAAAAATAAATTTTCAAAAGTTTAAAAATGGAAAATATCGGTTTAAAAATAAATTTCAAAAACTAAAAAAAAAAAAAAAAACTGAAATAGAAAGACAAAAAAAACCACTCTCTTTGCATAACTTCAATACAATTTTTGCGTTTGTATCTAACATTATTCTAATAATTCAAATATATTGTTATACTCAACGATTTCATGAGATGCTTTTTTTTTTTTTTTGTATAATATCCAACCTTGAGGTAATGAAGCTATCACAGTGGTAAAAAAGAAAACAAATTGCATTTTTATTCTTCCTCAAAAAGTGTTAGAATAAATTTCATAAGGAGAGACAATCATTTTTAAAACATTTCTTCTGTAGGCTAGTAAAGAACTTGTATACAAATGTACAAGGGGGAAAAATGAATCTCACACAAGATTGCTTATGATAGTAACCAAACTTCAAATAGCATTATGCAATTGCATTTCTATTGTAACTATTATAGTTCTATAGTATTATTTTGGTAGAATAAAAAATTATACTAATGGGAAGATACAGATCAACATTATACTCTGTAAGTAACGCAGGTAAAATACACCAGAGAGGATGATAGACACAGCTAAGCGGAAACAACTGTCTTTTCTTTTGACAATAATTTAGAAAGTAATTGATTAATTCTAACCAAGTGTGTGTTTGTAAGGACCCCAGTCTAGACACCTTGCTCTTGCTGAATGTATGAATTTTGGTATTCGTGTATTCCTTGTCAGAGTTGCATATTAACATACTGAAAAGTCAGCTTCTCAATCTCTTGTATATAATATTGCTGTAAATGTTAGTAAGCTAACTTAATTGCCTTTCTATGTTTTTAATAGGTTAGCTTGAATAGCTTCATAATGTCAGTAGTCATTTAGAAAATGATGTCATTTGGAGAGAATGGTGAGCTCCCTTTCCCTACTGGCAACTATAGTCCAGACTTCCACAGCCAAAGTGATGAGGAGCTTTGAGGCAATTAAACAATAAATGTGAAGTCAGCCTCCTCACTTTTACTCAGAATTGGACTAATTCCATGAAACAGATTGGACAAACACCTACTAACGCCAAAATCTGAGGCAATTATTCTAAAGAAAAGAGGATGTTTTAAGATGTTTTAATAATCTGTACATGTACTTTAGACCACAGGCCAGAGGGAGAATTATCCAACAGCTTATATGAAAATATGTCTCTCTTTTATTTGTAGTATATATGTAATTGCCTCAGTTGTCCCCTCACTTCATTTGTTCACCAAAAAAACTTAATAAACAAAATAAATACTTCGCTCAGATTGGTGATATAAATCCAAGTTAAATATCAAATGCTCCACATAATAAACCAGTATGTTATAGGTAATATAAATCCAAAATCATCATAAGATTTTCTACACTTAGCTAATAATCTATCCTTTCTCTAATCTTTACCTTCAAGAAATACTGCTAGTCTGTTTTCAAATGTTGTAACCTCTGAACAATCTCGGAGACATTTTAGTTTTACTCTGTCTTTTATCTGGTAGAGTTACTTGTATATTTTCTTATATATCATCACCCTATATTTGCAGAAAAATATTTGTACTTCAATAGAGACCTCTATCCATGCTCCGTAGCATGCTCCAGGTTACCTGAATCTGATTTTATGGAAACTATTTTATAAGTCCATAAGTCATAGATAACCAATAGTAATACAAAATACCTCTTGTCTGTAGACAGAAGACAAGGTGACTTCTGTCCTGTGGAGGATACCCTGTGGAAAAAAAACACAATTGCCTCCAAATTAAATAAAATATTTAAATTGTGCTTATCTTTAAATCTATATGATAGTCATGATTTCATCCTTTTCTTAAAAGTAAATTATCTTTCTATTCACATTGTTTCCATCATGGCTGGAAATCTCTCATGGCTGATTCTCCCTTTCCATGTGATCCCGAGTTATGCAGCTAAGTTCTCCAGTACTGCCACAGGTAAAATGAAAAGACATTTAGAATCCAATCCTACATTTTATTACTTCCTAGCATCTTGAATTCTTTTATGTAAAACTAGACATCAATATAAAATTTTACTAATTGCTCGTTATAGTCAGGTTGTCGTGTAAGCCAAAAATAAAAAAAAAATAGACAGATAGCTCAAGATAAAGATAACAATATGAACAAATTCAATGAGATGAGAATGCATAGAGCAACAATAAATATGTCAGATTAAATGGAATTCTGCTTAAATAAGTCAAAGGAGAACTAGGAAAGCAATGTGTGAGAAAATCCCAGGAGTTTTGAGGAGGAACACATGACCATATTTTCTAGTTGTACTCAATACTTTGCCTTAAAAACTTTCATTATTTTTCTACCTAAGTGATAGAAATGGAGGAAATAAGAACAAAACTTAGTTTCCTAACGGCAACTTCAGTTTCATTACCCAGTAGTCTTTTCCTGTCTGTGGGGTATATATTTCAAGACCCCCACTGGATGCCTGAAACCACAGATAACAATAAACCTTATACAGGTCTTTCTCAGTTTGCTGTGGGATTATGCTCTGATAAGCACGTCATAAATAAAAAATATTTTTAAGTCAACAATGCATTTAATAACTTGATAAACTCGTTGGCCGGGCGCGGTGGCTCAAGCCTGTAATCCCAGCACTTTGGGAGGCCGAGACGGGCGGATCACAAGGTCAGGAGATCGAGACCATCCTGGCTAACAGGGTGAAACCCTGTCTCTACTAAAAAATACAAAAAGCTAGCTGGGCGAGGTGGCGGGTGCCTGTAGTCTCAGCTACTCAGGAGGCTGAGGCAGGAGAATGGCGTGAACCCGGGAGGCAGAGCTTGCAGTGAGCTGAGATCCGGCCACTGCACTCCAGCCTGGGAGACAGAGCGAGACTCCGTCTCAAAAAAAAAAAAAAAAAAAAAAACTTGATAAACTCGTAATGTAAAAAAAAAGTAGGTCAAACCATTATAAGTCGGGGACTATCTGTATATACTATGTTTTCTCAATCTAGTAATCAACATGGCTCCCAAGTGACTAAGTTGAAGGTAGCATATGGAGTATGGATATTCTGAACAAAGAGTTGATTCATGTCCCCTGCCAGAGGGAGCAGGACAGCACAAGATTTTATCTTGCTAATCAGAATGGCAGAAAATTTACAACTTATAAATTAGTTACTTCTTCAATTTTCCATTTAATGCTTTCAGATTACAATTGACAGCAGGCAATTGGCACGAGGGAAAACAGAACTATGCCATACATAAGAAAGAACTGCTGTACTTTTCTTTCATACATAAGAATGCTTTAAATAAATTAATTACACAAGGAGATAATATACCATTATGTGCTTTTGGCTTCTTAGATATTCTATTAGTTATAGCATTACAATAACATCCAAGTATATTTGATTAATATATAAAACATTGTTCAATAACTGTGGCAATATTTGCTTAGAAGAGTCGGGAACAAATGACTATTTCAATGTACTGATAGCATTTTAGACATTATTATCACATATCTAGAGTAATAATTATTCTCCATGCTATTATTCCTTATTTGTCCATATTTCTGAATTTTCCTAACTCAGATTCTCTGTAATATAAAGTGATTCTTTAGGATGTTGCACAAGGATGTTTGTGAAATACTGCCTTCAGGAATAACAAATGAAAATACCCATTCTCTCTTTCTATTTAATGGACTCTGTTCTGCCCCAGGAATACAGCTAAAAGTAGGAGCAGGCAAATTGCTTCTTCTTCCTTTGGTTCAGATATTTTGGAAAAATGGAGAACCCTATGGAGCTCAAAGGAAGAGTACCCATAGAATTGTGCAATTTTCTCACTTTTAGTTTTCTTTTTTTATGGATGTTTCAAGAATAAGATTTGTTGTAGACTTAAGTTTGAGAAAGAATTTCAAAGAAAGGCAAAACACATGTGAAATGATAAATGTGATGTTTGTATCTTGTTAGTGAGCTCCTTGAAAGTGCTTGCTGCTTTGAGGTAGAGTAAAGAATATTCGGTAAATAATAATTCCTGCAGAGCGGAAGTTGTTCATAGAGAGAAATCATGCAGAGATGCTTAGAAAATCTACATCACAAGAAATCCTTTTCAGCAGAAAAGTCTTCCTCTGAACTTGCGCATAGGTCAGAATGACATAGAATGCTTTTTATTGATAATGACAGAAGTTTAAATAAGTTTCAGGTGATGTCTACACAAATCTATAAATTGAATCATAATTCAAAGCTTCAATTTGATCTAGTAATCCTACTTACAGAATAGACAATACTTCTGATGTGATAAATCAAAATGGAATACAAAGTTGACACAGTTTTCTGGTGAAATATTGGATTTCTCTCAATGTGTTACTATGAATACACAGGTAAAAACAAAACAAAACTGAATTTTACCAAAATTGTTAGTTTGGCAAAGATATATTACAAACCTACTCTGTGTAGTCATGATTCTAGGTTCTAGAAATACAATATTAACTAACATAATATCTGCTTATATTGAGTTTTCTTTTATTGGAGTAGGCAGAATGTAAATATATAAACATATGAATAAATAGATGAATTTCTTATGAAGATAATAAATTTGCAAAAAGTGTAAATGTTACCAATAAAATGAGATAGGATAATAGTAAGAAAGAAGTGGTTATGTTAATTGAAGTATGGAGGTTATTTTGACTAGGGTGGCCAGACATCTCTGACAGAATGGGTGAGTATTGAAGAACACTTAATAATGGGAAGGATTTTTTTTTTTTGAGACAGAACTTCGCTTTTGTTGCCCAGGCTGGAGTGCAGTGGCGCGATTTTGGGGAAAGGAGCACTCAGGCAGAGGGAATAAGATATGCAAAGATTTTAAGAATAGAGTGATTTTCCATGTTTTAGAGATGGAAATAAGAATCCACGGTGACTTGAACATAAAGAATATTGATAAAGGAAGAAGTAGATTATAAGGACAAATAATTGTGGGTTTTTTGTTTGTTTGTTTGTTTTTGTTTGTTTGTTTGTTTTCAGCTGAAGGCCCAAATTGCAGGACAAGAATATGAAATTAAGGAAATGGATCTAAAATATGAAATCTGGCTTCCCAAAAGATAATATTAACAAATCTCTCATCTTCTCTAAAAATCACACATACTCAAAACCAGGAGACAGAGATTTCAAAATTTGTTTTACTTATATGTAAACAATATTTGAAAATGATAGAGCCTACTCTGAACTTCACATCACTCCACAGAGACAGATAAAGATCAAGTGAAGATAAAGGAAAATACATTTAGGTCCTAACAGTAGACAAATTGATAGCATCACCCGAAAAAGCAAAAGTTTTTATCTTGAGAGAGAAAATTTGGGGAGAATTTTGGGAAGTGGTCTAAGAGAAAGTGATCAGAACACTGACTACTATGGTATCTAAAGGCATGGTGTCATCAGTTTGTCAGTTTACAGACACAATAATGTTTGGAAAACACTACTTTTGAGAAAGTAAGGAAAGTTAAAAGATAATGATATCACTTAGAGGCTTAATGGCAAAGAAAAGGTACCAACCAGAGGATGAACCTCTGAGGCCCATTACAAAATCAGATGATTCACCAAAACTTGTCATTCAAAAAAAGATGTTATGTATTACAGAAACTTCCCTCAAATGCCAATTTCTCCTTAGAAATACTTGTAATTGATGGTCTGGAAAAGAAAGAGAACAAATTAAAATAAATGGGAAGAGGTAGGCATTAAATTATAGAGTAAAACAGAAGGAGATAATCAATACTAATTAGCTAACAAAAACACTACCCCAAAATCTAACCACAAAGGGGAGAACACTTATAACACTTCAAAATGAATTAAATATAATTAAATGACCAATGAAAGATATGACGGGATGCAAGTCAGAAACGGAAATACTTAGAATAGAAATATACAAAAAAAGTTGGAAACTAAGAATTGATGGTATTCAGAAAAATATTTAAATAAAAAGACACATTTATTTCAAAGAGAAAAACTAAATCAAAATATGCCAAGAAATCATCTTTATGAAGTGTAGGGAAACATTTTAGAGTAATAGAAATATGAATCACAGTGATGATTATATGACTATATACAAGTACCAAAACTTTTTGAAGTGCATGCTTAAATTGAGTAAACGTATTCCATATTAGTAAGTCTCAATAAGGAAAAACAATAACTTTTGCTTTCAGATAAGATATGGTAGATTGTGAGGTTCCAGTATTTTCACACAGATTCACAGATAAACTACAAAAATTATGTTTCGCCATATTATGATTCTGTGGAGGAAACAGTCCTTTCTAGGTGGTTATTGACCATTTTCTTCATTGAAAATTTCTTGTTGATTCTGGGGACAGTCTAAGATTCCAACTTGCTCCCAGCAGAGAGACCAAAACTATGGGAGATGGAAACCAGCAGTGCATCATGTTCATTCAGGACTGTTGTGGTGGGTTGAAAACTGGATGACTTTCAAATGCCAACCCTAGGTTTCCTCATATTCTGGCTGATTTCTGGGCTAGACTAATCTGTTATGTCAGCATAAAATCTTTTTAGTCTCAAAGTGCTTGGGAGACAAATTGCATCCTAAAATGGTGGCTGCCTCAAACACATTACTAGATATTCACTCAAGAACTTCTCCAAATTTTTATGCTGTAGGGTTAAAGGGTAAGAAACTAATTTAGAAATTGTTCAATAGCATGCATGTATTTCCCAGTCTCACAGAGATCTGGAGACAAGGCTGCATACTTTTTCTCAACAAAAACCCACGAGGGTCACATTCAGGGAAAAGGAATAAATTGGACATGAATTAAGTTTCATCAAAATTAAAGCCCCGAGTTGCCTCAACTCCATTACTGATAGATTATCAACCATCCTCCGTGAGGAAAGGTATCATCTGAAGCAGGCTCTACAGGGTTTTGATACAAAATGTCAGACAAACATATTTAAATATCACTAGACATACAAAAGTCAAGAAAATATGGCCAAGAATCATGGAAAATAAATACATATTAGATGTATATCCACAGAGGTTTCAGATTTTGGAGATAGGAAACACTTTAAAATAATAACATTTTCTTTTAAAAAAATAAAAAGTAGAAAATTCATTTTTCAAAAAAGGTAACCAGAAAGCAAAACCTCTTCTCAGTTATGCCTCACAGTGTCCTCCCAGTGTCCTTTATGGGCAAAATCTTAACATGGTGCCAACTTGGAAAGGAGAAATGGTTATAAGCTCTACTTCCTGTACTTCAAAACAGGGTGAAAAAAAGAAAATTGATAGCTAGGAAGCAGTAAATTGATAACAGATATCATAAGTAATACTGAGCACTACAATCATTATCGATAATTTTATTTTGAAAAGATTGATGAATGTAGGTACATCTATTTGGGATTAAGGTTTTCTTTATTTTATTTTTATTATTTTGACCAAATAGCTAATTTTCTAAAAAAAATAAATATTTTTAACACACTTGTCATCAAGCAACAGAAACACCATTATATTTTTTTGAAGGAGCATTTGGATTTTCTTAATTTTTTAATTTGAAAATTGTGCTTCATAGCTCATATCTGTACTATTCTTCTAGCCCCTCCTATCGGGGGAACCCACCCCCAATATTTCAACATAGGTTCTTTCTATTTTCTGTACGTGTCAGCCAGCTGAGAAATAAAGAGAAAGAGTACAAAGAGAGCAATTTTACAGATGGGCCTCTGGGGATGACATGACATATCAGTAGGACCGTGATGCCAACCTGAGCCACAAAACCAGCAGGTTTTTATTAAGAGTTTCAAAAGGAGAGAGGGTGCACGAACAGGGAGTAGGTCACAAAGAACACATGCTTCAAAGGGCAAAAAGGAGAACGAAGGTCACATGTTTCTGAGGAAACAGGACAAAAGGCAAAACAGAACTACTGATAAGGGTCTATGTTCAGCTGTGCACATATATTCTTGATAAACATCTTAAACAACAGAAAAAAGGGTTCAAGAGTAGAGAACTGGTCTGACCTCAAATTTACCAAGGTTGGGTATTTCCCCCACCCTAGTAAGCCTGAGGGTACTGCAGGAGACCAGGGCGCATTTCAGTCCTTATCTCAACTGCATAAGACAGACACTCCCAGAGTGGTCATTTATAGACCACCCCCAGGAATGCATTCCTTCCTCAGGGTATTAATTATTAATATTTCTAGCTAGGAAAAGAATTTAGCGATATCTTCCCTACTTGCACATCTGTTTGTAGGCTCTCTGCAAGAAGAGAAATATGGCTCTATTTTGCCAGACCTCGCAGGCAGTTGGACCTTATGGTTGTCTTCACTTGATCCCTGAAAATCACTGTTATTCTGTTCTTTTTCAAGGTGCACTGATTTCATATTGTTCAAATACACATGTTTTACAATGAATTTGTACAGTTAACACAATTATCATAGTGGCCCTGAGGTGACGTACATCTTCAGCTTACGAAGATAACAGGATTAAGAGATTAAAGTAAGACAGGCATAAGAATTTATGAAAGTATTATTTGGGAACTGGTAAATGTCCATGAAATCTTCACAATTTATGTTCCTCTGTTGCGGCTCCAGCTGGTCCCACTGTTTAGGATCCCTGACTTCCCACAACACCCTCTCTTACTTGTTTGTCAACCTTAAAATACCACCCCCATCCCCCACTCTTGCCCTTAAACATTCAAAGATACATGCCAAGCTGGTTTTGTCATAACAACTTAGTGACATTAACAAACCTCTTTACCTTCCTGAAGCTTCAGAAACAAAAATATGTTGACACAGGAGGGAAAGTAAGCATTAATTATTTAGTCTTTCAAATCTTTTGCTCTATTACTCTAAGAATCTTTTTTAGCTTTTTTTTGTTTGTTTAACTAATGAGACATTACAAATTATCCATTAATTTTCATCCTTTTAAATTTATTCTTTATACACTATTTACCTGGACTAGGAACTCTATAGACAATCAAATCAAGGAAAATAATGTTCTGCTTATAGGATAAAATGAAAATGTTGATATGAAATCATAAAAGACTGAACAACAGTTCTGACCAAGCAGAACTCCAAATTATAGGAAGATTCGATCAAATGGAAGAGCCCATGCTCAAGCTATTTTCAAAAGCATAGAGCCCTATCCTATGATCTACCAGAAACACAGCTTAAACTAGCCAAAGCAAGACAAATACATGAATAAATAATAAATAAAAATACTTCATTGTCTCGCATAAGTATATTTCAGTAGTACAAAGGGATGATCATAATAGACATCTCTATCTTTCATCTTTTTCTTTTAATATATTTATTTTCTCAGACAGTCTTTCTCAAGTGATATAAAACCTGGCTGCCTGAAGTAGCACTTACTTATACATCCTTAGATCCACCTGTTTTGAGGATGCAATTTAACATATTATAAAGAAAGACTTCTGCTTTGGTATGTCTCAAATTAATGGATAGGACCTACCACTGGGCCCAAAGGTGATGAATATTATTATTAAATCATGAAATATAAGGCCCTTTTGACTCAAGGCCAAAGAAAAAGATAGAAAAGGTTGCTGAGAAGTAATTAGCCATTTAGCCATATATGTTCTGTGCCTACAACAAACATTATAAACAATAACTAGATCAACTTATAACTGTAGGTAATATCACACACTATAGCAACAAAAATATAAATTCTTTAAAAATAAACTAGGGAAGAAATTTACAGGATCTATATAAATATAATTTTTAAATTTACTAAAAAATATAGTAGAAATTAGGAAAAAAGTAACAGTGATGTTTTTATTTCACTTTAGATTTAGAGCAAATATGAAGAAATAGTAAAAGAGACCAAAAAAAAGAAAATTTACCCAAGATAACTTTTAACTACAAATTTGAATGACTATGGCTCTGGAGCAATAATTTCCAACATTAAGTATAGAAAGAATGAAAGGAAAAAGGGAAAGAGAGAGAGGAGAAAAGAAGGAAGGAGGGAAGGAAAAAAGGGGAAAGGAGGAAGGAAGGAAGAAGACAGGAAGGAAGGAAGGAAAGGAGGGAGGGAGGGAGGGACAGAGAGAGGAAGAAATGCGGGAGGGGAGGGAGGGAAGAATCTGAAGTATTTGAAGTAAAGGAGACTCCTTTATGAAGGGAAAAAAATGAAATCTGAGCCAAAAAGTTTTATATTGGTTAGGTTTCAAGGGTCATAAAGTTAGAAATAAAATTAAACTATGAAAAGAAAGAAATATTGAAAGGAATCATCACGATTTTAAAAAGGGGCCCTCAAACCTACAATGGTGGAAAACCTGGAATTAAGAGATGCAAAATTCAAAATACGTAGATTAATGCTTAAAAGAAAATGAAGTCATTTAGAGTATGGGAAAAGCACTTGAAAGTATGAAAATTGACTAGACACATTTTGAAAAGAACCAAAAATAATGTGTAAATGAAAAATGCAATAATTGATAATACAAATGTTGGGGCAGATTTAAAGAGCAGAATAGAAAATTATTGAACTGGAAGAAGAGTTGAAGAAACGATCTGAGTGGCAGTATGAAAAGATGAGTTGGAGAACACTTTAACAAGGAAATTGTAAGAGACAAAAAGTATAAAGAGACCATCGTGTATTCATTCATACACATATACACTTGTATGTATATACAGACACACAGATGACTCCCAATTTATTTTTCAACTTTACAATACTGCATTTAGTATGCAGCATGACTGACAATCTGGCATGTCGTGCATAAGTTGAAAATATGGTAAAGTGAATATTAACTTTCCACTTAGCAATATTTTCAATGTATAATGGTTTTTTTAGGACTTAACCCCATTGTAAGTTGAGGGACAATCTGTCTGTCTGTCTATCTATCTATCTATCTATCTATCTATCTATCTATCTATCTATCTATCTATCTATTCTATCTATATGTGTGTATGTGCACACATAATTCCAAAGGGAAATGAATAGAGTGGTAGAGTGGTAGAGTGGTGACAGGAATTACAATGAGTACAAAATTTCCATTATAGAAGGAAAATTCAGAAAACTGATGAATTCCGAATAAAAGACATTTAAATAAACAAACAGAAACAAATAAATCAGAAATCTGGACTTAAACATGTAAAGAAACTTTGAAAAAACAAAGAGAAATAAAAACTATGAGAACAGCTAAAGAGAGAACATAGCTGACATACAATGGAACAAAGGATACTTAAGCTAATATGGAATTCTGGGTTGGTAGTTATTTTCCTCAACTTACTTATTATTCACTCATTCTAACTTCCTTTGCTGCTCTTGAGGCCTTCATTACAAATCTTTTGGTACTTTTTAATCTTTTTTACCTCTTTTGTGGTAAAATCTGTTCCTAATCTTATCCCATTCTGTTTCTAAGATTTTCTTTATAGTGTTTAATTGCTTTAATTTTATTGTAGGATGGGTATATATGTTTAGGTGTGAATTCCTGTTTTATCTTTTCTGCCTGGGATTTGCTGGGTTCTTTAAATTTGTGGGTTATTTTTTTTATTAGTTTCAAACATTTCAGCTTGCATTTTTACATAATATAACCTCTGACCCATTCTACTCTATTTCCCTTTTCATTATACTCCAACTAAAGACAGGTTAGAATATTTTCTGCATCTTCTAAGTTAATTACATCCTCTTCTGTATTTATAATTCTTATAACTCCTGATCTTCATTTTGGATTTTTTTTCTAACCCATCTTCCAAACCACTAAATCATTTTTAAGCTATGTGTAATCTGCTAATCCACTGGATTCCAATTTCACTCACTGAAACATTGAGATTAGAATTTCCACTGAGGCTCATTAAAGAAGTTTTAATATTGGCTTTTATCTCCCTGAACATATAAATTATCTTTGTTTTACAGTCTGTATATGTTAATTTACTACAAAACAAGTCTATTTCTTATGCTATTTCTTATTCATCTTGTCATTTATTCTGGCATGTCTAAATATCTTTGATAGTGTATGAGACATTAAATTTAAAAACAAAATCTTTGCAGAATAAATTTGAGAGTTAAAAGTTATTTTTTCCAGAAAGTATTTGCATTATTTTTGGATGGTACTTGGCAGCATACTTTCACCTTAATTAAATTTTAGTTCTTGAGATTTATTAGGCAGGAACAATGATTTCCAATAGAACTAAAGTCTTTGAAAAGGCTAATTTATTTCTGATTCGTACTTACTATTTTTAGGACCTTGTGTTTCTATTTCTTTAGCCCTGTAAGGCTGTCAAATCTCTTTTCTATTTTAACAATTTCTGGGGTGCCTGAATGCCCCCCATGACAAAAGAAGCCCTTATTTCTGGTCTTACCTCTCTAAAATTTTGTCTTCTTCTTTCGAATTGTGGCCAGTAATTTTGTAGTATTCTGTTAGTTACTTGATGCTTAAGATTTTTTAAAAAAATATTTTAATTTAGCTTTTTTAGCTTTACTCAGTGATATATACTTCCAAAATTACCAAACTCATATTACCACAAGGAAAATACCTCTCCTAAAACCACTACAGTATTTTTAAGTGCATCTAATTATTTGAAGTTCAGTCTTTACTTTTAGTATAAACTTATTTCATAAGCAAAGACATTGAGTTGATAAGCTGAGAAAGCCTACAAGAGATGCTAATAAAGACTAAAGAGTCTTTATTAAAAACTGAGTTTAAGATAAAATTAAGGAAAACTCCAGCAATAAAAAAAGGATTAATTCAAAAAAATCCAAAACATAACTTATCATCATGTAATACAAAATAAATATAAATGATATTATAAAGTAATAACACATGATTATAAAGTTTAAGCCAAACAGTATAGCAATATGATCTATAGAAGACAATGTGAAGTTCTCTTATTAGCTATAAAATGTCCTTGAAATACTATCATAGTTCAGGATTTTGTTCAACAGCTTTTTGGTTGGTTTAACTCTGTTATGTTATAAATGAACTCAATTAAGGAACACTATTAATTGTTGTATTTGTGCCATTTTATTTACAAGGAATTACCAAAGCCAGTACAACACTGAAAAGAAGACTTTTTTTTTTTCCTCAAAGCAGCTGGTCATAGCAAAGAATTGCTCCCTCAAGAACCATAAAATTCTTCCACTTGACAGCCAAGCAGAAAAGGTAAGAACAAAATAAACAGCGCTGCTAACAGCAGTTGTCACCATGATGAATGCTGATGAGCAGTAATTAATGTGGATTCTTTTAAGCAAAGCCCAGAGGTATAAGCTCATGCCCTCTCACTTAAAGACAGGGAGCAGGATGAAGGATCAAAGAGTGAAGAAATCGCTCCGCGGAGAAACTGTTTTTTTTTTTTTTTTTTTTTTTTGGATTCCATGTACAGTCATGCATCACTTAGTGATGGGGGTACATTCTGAATAATGTGTCTTTAGACAATTTCATCATTGTGCAAGCATCATGGACTATGCCTACAGAAAGCTGGATGCTATAACCTAATGCATACCTAGACTACATGGTATAGCTTATTTCTTCTGGGGTAGAAACCTGTACAGAATGTTTACTGAATATTGTAGGCAATTATAACACATTTTTAAATTGGGTTGTTTCCTTTCCGATTGTTGATTTCAGGGGTTATTGTAACTTTGGAATAGAAGCTCATTTTTTGGCTTGTCAACTTTGCAGTGTCCATTCTAAAGGTTTTGAAGTAGAAGTTTCAAGTAGTTCAATAGACCTATGGGTCTGTAGTTAAGGGAAGAAGTCTTGACTGGTGATAAAAATTTGGGAACCCTCAGCCTCTAACTGATTCTTAAGGTCAGACGGCCAGATACGGTCATCAGATAATCAACCAAAGGAAGAGAATATAAGCAAACTAAAGACTGAGCCTCAGGGCATTCCAATACTTAGAGGTCAATAGAGAGGTATCCAGCAAAAGAGATTGTAATGGAACAATCCCAAAGGTAAAAACAAACCCAGAACTTGTGGTATCCTTTAAAACAATTGAAGTAAAGGAGAAGAGAAAAAATTCAATTGCCTCATCTGTTCCTGATAGTTAAAATAGACTAATGACAAAGACAATTGGAATTAGTAAAATATAAGTCACCGGTGATCTTGATAATTGCAGTTTTCATGAAGTTATGTATGGAAAACCTGCTTCGACTTGGTTCTTAAGATAATGGTAGATTTATGCCCTTATATCATTCTTAATTTTATGCATTTGTGTGTTTATTATTTTATCTTGTTAAAATATTCTAGATATATTTTTAATCTATGTATTGCTTACTCCAAATAATTAGTTCATAGAAATTTTTGTCATTTCTATTGTATTATTTTTGCTTTTTATTTTATTAGTTTTCCCTTTTGTTTTCCTTAGTGTATTAAAAAATGTTAACATTTTTGTGATGTATTGAAATATAATGCTATTGGTTTGTCACCCAATCTTTTATGTTTTGCTGTAATTAATGTCTTTCCAAATATTTGGTTTAATCTTTCTTGTCACCTTTTATTTAGTTAGTTATTAATGTAATTCATTTTTAATCAGAATCAGGGATAATGTTTTAAATATGTGAGTTTTTCCCATGGGTGTTATGTTATACTTCACATGTTTTCTTGTGTGTTTCTGCTTTTATGCTTCCTATAAGAGTTTATTGTTTCCTCTTGTCTGATCTGTCAACTATCCTTATCTATATTTTGCTATTGCTATTTATTGAACATGAATCTACTAAGTAACAATGAGTTAGTGTCAAAAACATGCCCAAGTAATGTGAAATTAAATACTTATCATTATAGAAGAGACATAGTACGTGCTGTGTGCTGTAAATGCTCAAGAGAGAGCTCTCTACATATGAAGTATTTTATAGCACTGCCAAACTGTGTTAATGGCATTTCAACTCCCTGAGCTCTAGATAATTTGGTAAATATTTATTTTGACCATCAATCATTGCTAATACCATTCCAGAAATTTTTCAATAAAACCATTGACTGTCAATGAATAATTATCTGCTTATCTATAACTTTAGATTAAACAACACATAATAAATGGAATAATGACCTTTCACATTGTCCCTTAACAGATAGTCACAAGGTTTCTCTCTTTGGAGTCTTATCTGTGCTTTCTGGTACAGAGTCACTTGTTTCCACCAGTGTCCAATTTTAAAGCACATTTTGTTTCTTGAATCTCAAATTTGCTGCTGTCCAGTTTAGTGTGTTGCATAATCATGGCATGATCATTGGATCAGCTTTCTTCTCAAATGTGAACTGATTTCTTACTCCAATTCAGTTGGGACAAATGAATGGGACAAACATGTGCTACCACTTCCATAAGAAAACTGTTATTTTTATGTCAAAGCCTGACATGATTAAAGAGTTCATTAAATTTTTTTAAGGATGTGGAAAGGGGCATAAAAGATGAATTTAGCAGTTATTAATTTACACCCTTTTTAGCCAATATGTGATCCTCAAAGTTAGACATCTTGGGAGATGAATTATTGATCAGTTTTAAAGCAAACCTTATATTTGTTGTCCAGATAGTGCTGTCAAAAAAATACCAAAATTGTCCTTTCATTTTGCACTTGTGCATGTATGTAGGTGAGTATATTGGACTATTCCTTTTTATTTTTCTATATGGATAACAGTACTAAATTCATACACCCTGGTATTTCTTCAGCTTGGGATTCTTTTTGTATTTATTTAAGATTATTATCTTTAATTTCTTGGTCTTTAAAAAATCAATAATATAATAGTTTGCTGCATCTTCATCTCTGATTTGTTTTTGTCATACTCTAGTTGTTTTGATTTTATTTTCTTTTTATCTAAATTCTGGGCATTAATTGTATCTTTCACATCAAAATTAGTTTGCATCTAGTGTTGTTTCTGGACATATCATTCTAAAAATATTTATAGTTTTCCAAAAATATGTCTTTTCCTTTTTTCCAGAATGTCAATTATTGTTTTTTAACTTCATCTGTTTCCTTATCACTTGTTTTCGTCTCGACTCACATCATCCACACTGCCTCACATTTACTCATGTGAAAAGCAGATGCTTTCTAATATTTATTCTATGTTTAATATTAAATCTATCGCAAAATACTACAGTTATGTATGGCAATGAGAAAGTAGTATTTTCCATTATTTATGTTGTAGAACCATGTCATGCTACTCATTCTGAATTATATTTCATTTTCCCAGTTTATACACCTGTGAATGACGAGAGGACTATTTAGTCCGACTGTTTTCACTAAATAGGATTATCACATTCTTATTTCCTAAAGATATCTCTGCTTTAATAATATTTACCAACCATGTTTTATTGGCCACTAAATATACACAATACGTTTTCTGGTATTTTTGCAGACATCTATTTGGATCTGTTCCCCTAAAGTGGAATCTATTTCTTTTCCTGCTAGGAATGTTCAGGATTAGATTTCACTTCTGAGTAATATAAACACATCAGTAGACTTTCATTTATCTCTTGATTTAAAAAAGCACATGAAAACTACAAAGCTCACAGTGGATTGATACTAAAACTTATTTAGTTTCAGTCTGTTTCACTGTGAAATTCACAAGTGACCTGTCTTCCTACATAAACTCCAGCTTTATTAATGGGAATTGATTTCTTAGGAAGTACTGACTGGGGAATGAAAGGATGTGATGATCCTGGCCACCCTAAAATATAACTCTTAGTATGTATCAGTGGTGGAAAGGAGGCAGGGAGAATTGGTGAAGTTGAGTATCTATAAGGTACAGAGATATAAGTGAACTGGGGTAAATTTAATGAAATAATCTGCTATATTCTAGTTGATCCTATTTGTTCTGCTATTTCCTACACTGGTGTCTGGAAAATTTCTACTGTGTAGACTTTGGACCAGACAGGCTGGGTTTGCTTATGAGCCTTGACACATTCTAGCAATATGGTTTGGATTTTTTCTTACCTCTCTTTAACGTAACTCTCTTATCTGTGAAAGGGGGTTGATAATTCTGCCTTCCTCATGAAATTTATGACAGTACCTCTGAAAGTCAAATTCTGAAGGTTAAGTGAGCTTATATCTGAAAATATTTAGAGCATTAATTAAATAATTCAAAAACATTCTGAATTACATAATGACTGTTCCATAAATAAACAAATATCTACCCTATTTATGTAACTCAAATTATATCACAGAACTCATATCACTCAACTTTGTCGACTCAATCTGAGAAAGGGTGACTCAGATGTTTCTAGTGGTATTTAAAGTCAAACCTTGTACAAGTACTTATGAATACATAAATTTAATAATACTTTAATTATCAATATCTAATATTTATATCTAGACATATCTAGATATTTCAGTTATTTATTAGTTGCCAACATAAATTTTTAAGACAGCTCTTTTTTATTTTATTTTTTATAACTTCAACTTTTATTTCAGACTCAGAGGGTACATATGCAAGTTTGTTACATGTGTATGTCGTGTGATGTTGAGGTTTGGGATAGTATTGATTCTGTCACCAAGGTAGTAAGAGTAATACCCAATAGACAGTTTTTCAGTCATTCCCTCCACTTCCTTACCTCCCTACTAGTCCCCAGTGTCTACTGTTGCCACCTTTAGGTCCATGAGTGAGCAATGTTTAGATCCTACTTATAAGTGAGAGTATGCGATATTTGATGTTTTGTTTTTGTGTGAATTTGCTTAGGACAATGGCCTCCATCTTCATCTATATTGCTGCAAAGAACGTGATTTCATTCTTTTTCATGGCTCACAGTATTTCATGATGTATGTGTGTCATTTTTCTAAAATCAAATCTACCATTGATAAACATCTAGGTTTATTCTGTGTCTTTGTTATTGTCAATGATGCTGCAATAAGCATATGATTTTTGGTAGAATAGTTTATTTTCATTGGATATAAATACATTCTCACCAACGGCATGTATGAGTTCTCTTTCCTCCACAGCCTTGCCAGTATATGTTGTTTTTTGCCTTTTTAGTAACAATCATCTGCCTAGTGTGAGATGGTAGGTACCTCACTGTGGTTTTGATTTGCATTTTTCTGATGAAATGCAAAAAATTGGGGTAAATTTAAATAATCTGCTGTATTCTAGTTTATCGTATTTTTCTGCTATTTCCTCATGGTGATATTGAGGATTTTTTTCATGTGTTTGTTGCACTTGTAAGTCTTATTTTGAGAAGTGTCTGTTCATGTCCTTTGTCTATTTTAACGGGGTTGTTTGTTTTTTGCTTGTTGGTTACTTACAGATTCTAGATATCAGGCCTTTGTTGGATGAATACTTTGCAAATATTTTCTCCCATTCTATAGGTAGTCTGTTTACTCTGTTGATAGTTTCTTTTGCGGTGTAGAAACTCTTTAGTTTAATTAGGTCCCACTTGCCAATTTTTATTTTTGTTGTAATTGCTAGAGGACTTATTCATAAGTTCTTACTTAAGAACGTTATTTCCTAATTTTTCTTCTAGGATTCTTATAATTTGAGGTATTGCATATAATTATATGTAAATCTTTAGTCCATCTTGAGTTAACTTTTGTTTATGGTGAAAAGGTAGGGGTCCAGTTTTACTCTTCTGCTTTTGGCTAGCCTGCTATCTTAGCACCCATTTTTGAAAAGGGAGTCTTTCGCCCATTGCTTGTTTTGTCAGCTTTGTTGCAGATCAGATGGCTGTAGAAGTGCAGCTTTATTTCTGGGTTCTCTATTCTGTCCCACTGATGTATATGTCTGTTTCTGTAGCAGCACCATGCTGTTTTGGTTACTGTAGTCTCATAGTTTGAAGTCGCGTAATGTTATACCTCTGGCTTTGTTCTTTTCTCTTAGGATTGCTTTGGCTATTCGGGATCTTTTTGGTTTCACATGAATTTTAAGATTTTTTTTCAAATTCTGTGAAAAATGACTGTTGGTAGTTTGATAGAAATAGTGTCAAATATGTACATTGCTTTGGGCAGTATGGCCATTTTAACAGTGTTGATTCTTCCAATCAATATTTTTTCTATTTGTTTTTGTCATCTGTGACTTCTTAACAGAGTTTCTTAGTTCTCCTTATACAGATCTCTCACATCCTTGGTTAGATATAGTCCTAGGCCTCTCTCTCTTTCTCTCTCTCTCTCTCTCTCTCTCTCTCTGTGTGTGTGTGTGTGTGTGTATTCATTGTAAATGGAATTATATTGTTGGTTTGATTCTCAGCTTGAAAGTTATTTGTGTATAGACATTGTATTGATTTTTTGTAGATTGATTTTGTATTCCAAAGCTTTACTGAAGCTGTTTATCAGTTCCAGTAGCCTTCTGGTTGGGTCTTTAGGCTTTCTAGGAATAAAATTATATTGTCTGTAATGAGAGATAGTTTGATGTCTTTTTCTATTTGGATGCCTTTTATTTATTTCTCTTGCCTATTTTCTGTGACTAGGACATCTAGGACTACGTTGAATAGGAGTGGTGAGTGTGAGCATCCTATCCTGTCTTGTTTCAGCTTTCAAGGGAATATTTCTGCCATTTGCCCATTCAACATGATGTTGTTTGTGCGTTTGTCATACAGGGTTCTTATTATTTTGATGTGTGTTCCTTCAATACATAGTTTCTTTAGGTTTTTTTTTTTTTTTTTTTAAATCACGGAGTGGTGTTAGATTTCATCAAAAGCTTTTTGTGTATCTATTGAGATGAATGTATGATTTTCAATTCTGTTTATATGATAAATCACATTTGTTAATTTGTGTATGGTGAACCAACCTTATATCCCAGGACGAAACCTACCTGATTGTGGTGAATTAACTTTTTGACGTCCTGTTGAATTCAGTTGGCTAATATTTTGTTGAAGATTTTTGCATCTATGTTAATCAGGGATATTGACCTGTAGTTTTCTTTTTTGATTGTGTTGTTTGTTCAGTTTTGGTATCAGACTGATTATGACTTCATAGAATGAGTTTGGGAGGAGTCCCTCCTCCTCATTTTTTTTGGAATGGTTAATTTTTAATTTGTTTTTGAATTATAGCTTGTATAAAGCTACTACTGTAGCACTCAAAGGAGTGTATTTTTTCTTATTGCCCTCTAAGGTATATTTTTCCAAACAGATAATTATTTCAAATGAAGCAAACCTAGAGTGGGGCCACTTATAAAATCTTATAAATAGAATGTATGGGATCTAAAATGTTGGAATTAGATATTCAAGTAAATATTCTAAATGAAATAGTTCTCCTGAGAGTTCATAATATCAATCAAAAATCTCTTAGTACATGAAGTAATATTTGCCACTGTCTTCATAAAAATTAAACATGCAATATATTCATCATTGACACCAAATTCCTAATATATTCAAATCCCTTAACTATGTCATATAAAATTTATTCACTTGTAACAATACCTTAGCTACCATAACAAATCTTTGAAATATTATTTTTTAAGGTTGATTTAAGGTAGTTATACTGCCCCATTAAGTTTTCCTAGACTCTCTTAAACTCTTCCTTAAAGCAAACTATTCAAAATTGTTTTTGGTTTCTTTGTTTTCTAATGAAACTTCTAATGAGAATTTTATCTTAATAGTTATTTAAATCCTGTTGAATACATGTAATGTCAACTCTGTTTATTCCGATGAGTCTTGTTCAATTTATTTTAAAAATCTAGAGACATTCAATTATTAAAGGTGTCTGTCTATGCAAATCAGTCTAACTATTCTCATGGAATCTTCTAGTCATTAACCTGTCACTGAATTTGTGCTTGACTGAATTGCTCACTGAATATTTGTTTTTATGGAGATCAAAATTAGGAAAGCCTTTTTTATCCATTTTGTGTGCATGACCAAATTTTTTGATAACTTAAAGTATCACTTCAATTTTCTATCTTCTTAATTTTCCACCATAAAGTCAATGAAGACTTTTAGTAAATAGACTGATTGAACAAATAACCTTACTAATCAAGGCCATTACTCAATACAAGAGCTGTTAGTATAAGTGGCTTGCTTGTAACTGTACTTGTTAAACACATAATTATCTTTTCTTGAAATTGAATTTTTAAAACTTGAAGCTGTTTGAAAGAAGAATTTTAGAAAATAAAATACATTGTTATGGGAAGTCAAGATTGATGCTAGAGGGCATCCCAGAATAGAATTGTTGAATTGAGCCTTATCCAGAGGCGATAGTCAAACTCATGGGTACACAAAATTGTTCTTAGAGTTTTGGATTGATCAGACTCTGGGGAATAGACTTGGAACTTAACAGATTTAATTATAGATAATTAAGTAGACCGATTTAAATGGCAATATAATAGTCAAGGGATTTGTGTAATTGACAAGCACTATATTCACTGAAAAAAAATCTCAAGGAATACTTCTTCGATACCTACTACCTGTCATGTACAAGTATATATATACACACACTTATATATATATAAGTGTATATATATACTATATATACACTATATATGTAGTGTATATATACATATATATATAGAGAGAGAGAGAGAGAGAGAGAGAGACAAACAGAGAGAGTCTTGCTCAGTCTTGAGCTGTGTCTTGCTCGGTTGCCCAGACTGGAGTGCAGTGGTGCAATCTTGGCTCACAACAACCTCTACCTCTGGGTTCAAGTTATTCTTCTGTCTCAGCCTCCTGAGTAGCTGGGACTACAGGCATGTACCACTACACCCAGCTGATTTTTGGTATATGATATTTTTAAAAGATGAACTTTTCCTACTTTCAAAGGTATTTCAAACTAACAAAGATACTGGCAAATATGCTATTTTAGGGAAAATACAGTGTGGCGTTGGAAAAAATTATACATTGAATCTTTAGTACAATTAGTTGAAATGACCCAATGCATGATTCTTCCACATAGATACGCCTCTAAAACTAATTGAGTCCTTGAGTCAGAACTTTGCCCAATACTGTCAGTTAGAATATTGAATGTCAATATTTCCTACCCTTTTAAGCATAAAACACATTTCAATGTTCTGCCAGTATCACAATTAAAAAAAGAAAAAAAAAGTTTAACATAGCTGTAAAACACTGTTTCTCCAATGCTATACGTAAATCCTCCTCAAATCTCTTCATGTTCATTTTTGGTATTCTTGCAGGGTACTTCCTGTGTGTTCTTCAGATTGATCCTCTTGGCCCTAATGTGTTATGTATTATTTCCCTCCTTTCTCACAGTGCTGTGTATGCTTGTTGTGTATTTGTGCTTCTATTGTTTCTGATAACAAAAATAGCAGTCTTACTGGATATGCCACCAATATATTAGTATTTTTTATGTTCTCTGATATGTCAGGTTAGGTGATGTCCAAGATATGTTTATATTGAAACCATCAAATCCCCGTGTCTTTGTTCTCTAAGCTACTCATATCATTGATCCTACTCCTGCTAATATTCACTTCAGGCATGCTATTTGTGAATACGAAGGATATTAAAAACTGCTGACAACAATATCATTAATGTATTTTATTTGTAGTTTCATAGTTTTTAACTCAACATATTTAACTATTGTGCATGTGTGTGTTTACCTGTTTTTTGTTGAAATGTTTCTACTGATAACTGAACCACAAACTCCATGGGCTTGGTAGCACCATTTGGAGAACACCATTCAGTACACTTAATCTCTTGAGCGGCTCGAAGTTAACTGTGCACCTCAAATCTCTCTGCTCTGTCTCTTTCCCCTGAAGTTACTTTGTTCTACAGGTGCATGTAGAACAGAGTAATGGTGGGTTTGTGATATGAGCTATCTGGACATATCTGAAGTATAGGATGAACACAAATAAGTTTTAAATTTAGACCCTTGCTATATGACAATTTTCTTGAAATGAAATTGTTATTACAAACATATTTCAATGCTTGGAACCATTTAGATCCTGTAAGTTAATTTTTTTTATATCTAATCTAATTTATTTTACCAATTTCCTTTATGAAGACACTCAACTTCTCCTGTTTTATAAACCTTGGAAGCCACTTCACTGTTTTCTTTGTGATGTTTCCTCACAAATATTTGTTGGACTAATCTGCAACTTTATAATTGCTGTATTGTTCATTAGGAAAGTTTATTACCATTTAATATATTCTTAAAAGTATATACATCATTACAAATTGATTACTTTATCATGGACATTTATTTTTATTCCAAAGTAAAAGCATTTTATTTGTTTATTTTTAAAATAATTTTCACTTTTATTTTAGATTCAGGGGATAAAATTGCACAATTGTTACATGGCTATATTGTGTAATGCTGAGGTTTGGGGTACAATGGATACCATCACCCAGTTAGTGAGCATAGAACCCAATAGGTACTTTTTCAGTCCTTGCCCCACAACTCTCTCCTCCCTCTAGTAGCCTCCAGTTTCTACTGTTGCCATTTTTATGTCCACGAGTACCCAATGTTTAAATCCTATAAAGTGAGAACCTGTGGTATTTGGTTTTCTGATCCTGCATTAGTTTATCTAGGATAATGGCCTCTAGTTGCATCCATATTCCTGCAAAGAAGATGATTTCATTTTTTTCTGGCTACATAGTATTCCAAAATGCATATGTACTATTTTATCTAGTCCATCATTAATAGGCATCTAGGTTGATTCCATGTCTTCACTCATGTTAATAGTGCTATGATAAACATGCAAGTGCATGTCCCTTTTGGGCAGAATGATTTATTTTCTTTGGGATATAAACTCAGTAATGGGATTGCTATGTTGAAAGGTAGGTCTGTTTCCAGTTCTTTGACAAATCTTCAAACTGCTTCCCACAGTGGCTGAACTAATTTAACTTCCCATCAACAGTCTACAAGCATTTTATCTAAAAGCATTTTAGCATAGGCAATGAACGACATTGTCCACACTAGAATAAGTAGAATAATAGCAAATATTAAGATGAGGCTTCATGTTCCACATATACCATTTACTAACCATAGGGGTCTTGGGAAAGTCATTCAATTATCTGTGGTCATTTTTTTAATGTGAAAGAGGAAGACAATAATTGTTGGCATTTCTATAGCCTAAGGTTGTTATACTGAAGGTGATGGAAAATAGATATCAAAGAATTACTAGAAAACATAACCATGATTCTGTTTCATGGTGATTATATTTACCAATATAAATATTTGCCAAATCGTGATTTTAGTCCTTTTATATAATCCTAAAATAATATCTTGATTAATTGGGGATGAAAGAGCAGGATGATAAGGGAAATGTAATCTATTGTATTAGCATTAAGCAGATGCTTCTGTATGGTTTCCTAAAGAATATGAGTAAGTAGGTCTTCAGGAAATCTATCTGTTCATGTATAAAATGTAGTTTTCTTTTCTCTAGAGTCTTTTACATCTAGCCTTTGCTGACTTTACAGTATACATGCAAATGAAGAATAGACAATGAAAGGTTAAAAACTACTTATGAATAAGCTTGATTCATTCATGTATTCATAAATTAATAAGCATTTAATTATGTAAAAATATATAAGAGGGTACTCTGTTCACTGTAAAGCAATATTCTAAAGCTGATTTTTTTACCTCTATCCTTTTACATTTGTTCCACAATATATTCATTCAATCATCAAAAAAGGAAATATTGAATGTTTATAACTTTTCAGGCTGTGACATATGAGAGACATTGCCAAAATCTCATGACTTTCAAAATGGGCTAATTTTAAATATGAGACTGTCAGAAAAATATCCACAATAAACACTTAACTCCACAGAACTAAATGAAAACTTCCTTTTTGTGTTCAATTGGATAAAATTGTTAAAATATTTTTTAGAAAAAAATATATTAACCTTGGCCTTCACTCTTATTTGTGACCCACTTCAGTTATATTAGCCTTCTAGCTCTTCCTCAAGCACACCAGCAAGTTCCCTCTTCAGACCTTTTCCTGGGAAACCTTCTTGCTCCAGATGTTTTTATGACTAGTCCCATCAAAACTTTTAGAGCTGTATCAAATGTACTCCCCCAGAATGGCTTTCTTTAGACATTCTGTAAATAAACTCTTCCTTCACTGTATAGCCCCCTATTGGGATAAAATTGTCTTAGGCCTCTTATAATTATATTATATTAATTTTTAAAATCTGCTTATTATCCATGTCTTCCACTAGAATGAAAATTATATGAGGACAAGCACATTTTCTTATTCCCCCTATTTCCCCAGAGTCAAAAATAGGCTTTGACATCTAATAAACACTCAATAAATTTTTGATGAATATATTTATGAATGCATAAATAAGTGAATAGAATATATAAATGAAATGAATGAAAAGGTTCTATGAAGTAATTTTTACTCGTTAGATGAAATTAAAAAAATTAAAGCAGGAAATGATACTACTTAAACTTAACTACTAAAGTATTTATTTGTGCATTTCTAATAGCTAACATAACTTCTGCTTAACTTCTGTTTAGTAACAGATGGATCAGGAGTTGACATAGGGATTTAGACATGGTAATGATAACATGAAACCAATGTATTTATCTTGCTATAGTCATGATCAGTGAAAGCATGTGCAAGTTTATCTTAGAGATATTGAGGATTCAGTTCCAGACCAGTGGAATAAAGTTTATATCATAATAAAACAAGTTTTGCGGATTTATTTTTGTTTCTCACTGCACATAAAAGTTAGAAACAGAAAAATTCACAAAGTGTATGATAACTACTTCGTATAAAATACTAAGTATGCAGTAGGTTATGTCTTACAAAACAATGTGCAACCTTAGTTTGAAAATCCTTTATTGCTAAAAACTGCTGACAATCATCTGAGCCTTCAGAAAGCTGCAATATTTTTGCTGGTAGAGGATCTTGCCTTGGTGTTGATGTCTGATGACTGATCAGGGTGGTGGCTGCTGAAGATTGGGGTTACTGTAGCAATTTCTTAAAACAGGAAGGTGAAGGAAATTTGCTTTTTCTAAGCAGGAATTCTCAACAGTAGGCTTGAAATATTCACTAAACCCTGCTGGAAACAAATGTGTTTTCATCCAGGCATTGTTTTTCCACTGATGGAGCATGAGAAGAGTATATTTAGCATAATTCTTAAGGACTCTCATGTTCGTTTCTTTGTGAGAATGGTAAATAAGCATTGGCTACAACTTAACAACACCAGCTGCATTAGACCCTAACAAGAGAGTCAGCCTGTTCTTTGAAGTTTTGACATCAGTCATTGACTTCTCCCCTTTAGCTGTGAAAAACCTAACGACATCTTCTTCCAATATATGGCAGTTTCATTGTCATAGAAAATATGTTGTTTAATTTAGCTTCCTTCATCAATTATCTCAGCTAGATCTTCTAGATAACCTGCTGCAGCTTCTACACTCAACACTTGCTGCTTCACCTTGTACTTTTGTGTTGTGAAGATTGGCTGCTCTATTTAAACCTCATGAATCAACACTAGCTTAAAACTTTTCTTCTGCAGCTTCCTCATCTCTCTAAGGCTTTACAGAATCGGAGAGTTAGAGTATTGCTCTGGATTCAGTTTTGTCTTAAGGGAATGTTGAAGCTGGTTTGATCTTCCATCCAGACCTATAAAAGTGTTTCAATATCAACAATAAGGTTGACATAGAAAATATTCAACCTTCCGTAAGCTGATATTCCTGCATTCACTGGAATGATAAGAAAGAAAAACGACTTTATTGTCGATATAGAAAAAAAGATCAAGAACTTTTCCTTTGCATATACAACTTTGCTAACTGTTTGGTGCAAGAGGCCTAGCTTTCAGCCTATCTCAGCTTTCAACATGCCTTTTTCATTAAACTTAATAACTAGCTTTTGAATTAAAGTGAGAGATGTGCAATTCTTTACATTTGAGCACATAGAGATCATTGTAAGATTATTAATTAGACTGTTTTCCACATCGCTGTGTCTCAGCCAGTAGGGAGGCTCAAGGAGAGGAGAGACGGGGGAAATGACTGGTCAGTGGAACAGTCAAAACCCACACATTTATCAATGAAATTCACCCTCTTATATGGGCATGTTTCATGGCACCCCAAAACAATTACAATAATAACATCAAAGATAAGTGATCATGGATCACCACAATAGACATAATGATAAGGAAAACATTGAAACATTGTGATAACAACCAAAATGTGACACAGAGACACGAGGTGGGCACACAATGTTAGAAAAATGGTGCTGATAGACTTGCTTCAAAGCAGAGTTACTGCAAACCTTCAATTTGTAGAGAACACAATATCTGTGTAGCACAATAAAGTGAAGTGCAATAAAACAAGTTATGCCTGTGTCTATTCACATAGGCAATGAATCAAAAACACCATTTTTTTTTCCATCTCCAAAATGTGGGCTTTTGAACATACACACCACAACTGTATCTTTTATTTGATGGCTTTGGGAGTAACAGTCATTTGTCATGCAGAGAAATAGCACTGGTGTTGTGTCTAACACAAAATATGGAGCAGTTGCCTCAACAGATCTCTAAGTTGTCAAATATGACATTCCATGTGGAGAAAAGCTATATTCCAACAGAAAGCACAGGCCAAAAAAAGAAAGAAAAAAAAAAAAAAGCTTAACATGTAGAATTAAATTAGATACAACAGAGGAAATCTTCAGCTGGCAATGCCAACTATACACGTTATTACTTTTGTCGTAAGTATACACAGGCACACAATAGCATTTTACTTGTTTCCTTTTAGTGTGTACCTTATTTGAAACCTTTGAAGTAGATTGTTTAATGAAATGTAATACTGCAGTTTATAATTTTAAATTGCTGTTGAACTTGATATTTTAATTAAATATTGTCTGTCTCATTCCCAAACCTCAATAAATACATACAAATTGGCAACTATTAATACTCCATTGCATCTGATTTTTAGAATATAATAAATATTTACTTTCGTATAGTTTACTAATATAAAACACTAGGTGATTAAGCAAGTTTGTTTGGGGGTTCTTCTTAAACAATGAGTACTTGAAAGCTGTAAGGTTTCTTTCAGGTAAAATTTCAAACTGCTTTCTAGAGCTCTTACGTGAACTCATATGTAGGAGTTCATTTTATATATATATATATATATATATATATGTGCGTGTGTGTGTGTATGTACAGTTAAGTTTAACATTTAATTTGTTATAATATATTGACCCTTCAGTTATTCTTAATGTCTTGATTAATTGCAAAGAAAAAATTATGACAACTATGTGTTTTATTTGTCTTTAATTAGTGTAGTTTCAAGATCTAGTGCCTACAGCAGACCCTTTCTCTAACTGTTGAATCTTGATCATGTTGTCAAGACTATAAAGGGCCTGAGATTTTATTCTACTTGCAAGTTAACAAGTTAGTGTGCCACTATTTCTTAGATGCTGTAAAAAAACATGACTTTTGGGAGCAACAGACAGTTTATTATTCAAATAAATAGCAGTAGTCAAAGTATTCTTATTTTCATGTGCTGATTCTGGAGCTCAATTTCCCACAAGAATATTTGACAAGGGCCACACAAGGATGGAACACACAATGGCTTCTGTTACGGGAGGTGAACTCTGAGCTAAGAGAATCAAAATATTTTGTAATGGGCAGAAACCTTGCCTAACCTTTGCCTCAGAAAGACATTACCTTAATATTACTGGACAGCAGACAAACTGGCTTTCTGCTCTGGAATAAAACTTTTATCTTCCAAAGTTGGTTGCTGTACAAACATCCCTGGAATTCTAGTTTTGAGAAAAAGCTATGGACGCCTCTGCTTACAAGATGTGCAGTAATATTAGACCCTCAAATAATTATCTTCCAACACGTAACTTTATATTCTACGTGTTAATTTTTTTTATTAGTACATGTTAAATTTTAAATCCACTTTTGAATTTAGTTGTGTGTTAACACAGCTGTTATCGCAGTGATGTGCAGTAACAATTATTTTAAGGTGCAATGTCTTAAAATATCAAGCGTTTACTCTATGCTTGTATATATGCAAGTCAGTTGCTGAACTTTGGCTGATGTACGCTATGCTTCGCTGCACGACTCTGCCTTAGGCTGTGAGTCATCAGGGATTGCCCCAGGCTTTTGTGGGGTTCCATTCTGTTCCATTTGTCTGAAGTGAGTGTCTCAGGCTGAAATAACAGCAATTGCCAGGATGATGTTTGTCTCATGGTTGATGACCCAAACCAACAAGCTAGCCAAATTACTCAGGTGCACTTTGATCCTTGGTTAATATCATGTTCTCTCTATTATCCAAAGCAGGTTGCATGGCCAAACACGCAATCACATGGGTGGGGAAGTATACATCCCCATTGCAGAGAAAATTTGAGAGGTTATTTTTGAGCACAACTCCAATCACTCCCAATGTTTTTATAAAGTTCTTTCTCATTTTCAATGATTATGGTTCAACTTTGCATTTACTAAATTTCCATGGTATAAATAGAAAGAAACATAGAGACAAAGATTGATAGTGCTTCCTGACAACCTGAATTAAGAGCCAATGGTGCTGAGTAATTTATTAGAAGGGAGTACAGTAATATTTTAGTTTCTATCTGTTCATAAAGAGATAATGTGTTTACAAAGCTGATAAATAAACATGTTTTTAATTGCTCCACAATATCTTGAAAGGCATCACATGTATTTGGCTACTGTGCAGAGCTAGGAGAAAATAATACTATCAAGAATAGCAACCAAATTGTGTACATACTGTTTCAGTTTAAAAAGTATTGTGTTTATATTGTTTATGTGATGCTTCAAACAACAGTGTAGGTTGGTGATGTATTTATAGTTCTCATGTTTCCAAAGAGGATGCCAACATTTGAGACTTTAAGCGATTTGCCATGGTCACACTGCCCAGTAGTGGCAACCCTGGGGCTCAAGCCTCATCGGACTCATCTTCAGAGACACATTGAGTAATTAATGTTAAAATATTCACAGCATGACACTAATTATAACATTTTTATTAAAACAACATATTCAACATATTCAACTCTCAGATACTTTGGTGATATGATATGTTGATTTAAGAATTATTCTTCCTTTATAAAAAGTTGTAATTCAAAATACATCACAACTTTTTACTGACTTTACAGTGATATATTGATGTTTTGTATAAGTCAAATGACTTTACTGTACATTTTACCTGAATTTAGCTTTATTATCAATGTTCACTATATCTATTTACTTATGTATTTAATGTGGCACTAAATTTGTAAGTTATATTTAACAGAGATACTTTGAAAAAAAAAAAAGAGATTGCTTGAAACTCTGATCAGTAGAATAGACCATGAAACAGAATTTTAAACTGTGATAACGTCAATTGCTTTTAGCTGAGCCTTGGTTTCCGCAATACTCTGACATCCCTAACATTCTGCCATCCATAAGCTTCTTAGACCTCTACTCTCATTTTGAATCTAATACATTACACAGCAGTCATTTATTCAGTGTAATTTTGTACAAAAGAGCTTTTAAATGTAGCAGCATTATGAAATTTAATGTAAAAGCATATTTATATATAAGTGTACATAAATTCAAAATATGTTAGAGAACTATTTTCTCTTGATTATGGGGGTGAGCATTACATATGTTGTGAAGTAAACTTTAAATTTCTTATAAATAACCATTATTTTAGGCTTAGGCTCTATCCAAATTCCATTCCCCAAACTTACATATGTATTTTTTGGTTAGTAGTGGGCCAATCTTTATTTTCCTTTTCCTTTGTTTTTCATTTTAAAGTGCTTCATTAGGTTTGAAGATGTTTCATTAAGTTTTATTAAACTTATTAAGCTGAGAGATTAGGTGCCACTTTGTACAAAAAAACAAGTCACAAAGACACTTCCCTGGGAGACATAAACCTATTACCATTACTGTCCCTGAAATAGTTTTAGATTTTTAAAAAATAGTGAAACAGAAATTAAGGTAGTATATCCAGAGTATATAAAATAATTTGTCAAAATGTTTAATTGATCACTTTAGCCAAGCACATTCATATTTAGAATATTTCCACAGATAAATACGTTGCAACCCTTCTGCACGTCTCTCTCTCTCTCTTTCTTTCTTTCTCCGTGTGTGCGTGTGTGTGTGTGTATTTTTTGATAACAGCCATCCGAATGAATGTGAGGTGGTATATCATAGTGCTTTTAATTTACATTTTGCTGATGATTAATAATGTTGAGAACCTTTTCATATATCTGCCATTTGTTTGTCTTTTGAAAAGCCATACCTATTCTGATCTTTTGTTCATTTTATTTTATTTCACTTTTTTTTTCTGGTGTTAGGATTTTTCTTCTTTTTTTTTCTTTTTTTCTTCTTAAAAAAAAGAAGGATACATGTGCAGAACGTGCAGGTTTACTACATAAGTGTACGTGTGCCATGGTGGTTTGCTGCACCTATTGACCCATCCTCTAAGTTCCCTCCCCTCACCCCCACCACCCAACAGGTGTGTGTTGTCCCCCTCTCCATGTCCACGTGTTCTCAATGTTCAACTTATGGGTGAGAACATGCGGTGTTCGGTTTTCTGTTCCTGTGTTAGTTTGCTGAAGAGGATGGCTTCCAGCTTCATCCATGTCCCTGTTTTTATTTATTACTTTTTTTTAATTTTAGGTTTGTGGGTACATGTGAAGGTTTCTTGCTACCCAGATAAACATGTGTCATAAAGGTTTGTTGCACATATTATTTCATCACCCAGATAATAGGCTCAGTACCCAATAGTTATCTTTTCTGCTCTTCTCCCTCTTGCTACCCTCTCCCATCAAGTAGACCCCAGTATCTGTTGTTTCCTTCTTTATATTTTTAAATTGTTATCATTTAGCTTCCACTTACAAGAGTGAACATGCAGTATTTGGTTTTCTGTTGCTGTACTAATTTGCTAAGGATAATAACCTTCAGCTCCATCCATGTTCCCGCAAAAGACATGATTCATTCTTTTTCATGACTGTATAGCATTCTATGGCATATATGTACCAAATTTCCTTTATTCAGTCTATCATTGATGGGCATTTAGGTTGATTCTATATCTTTGCTATTGTGAATAGCCTTACAGTGAACATTCACATGGATGTGTCTTTATGATAGAATGCTTTATATTACTCTAGGTATGTACTCAGCTCTTTGAGGAATTGTCATATTGCTTTCCACAATGGTTGAACTAATTTACATTCCCACCAACAGTGTATAAGTGTACCCTTTTCTCCACAACCATACCAGCATCTATTATTTGACATTTGAATAATAATCATTATGACTGATGTGAGATGGTGTATTAGTTCATTCTCACAGTGCTATAAAGAAATACTCAGGACTGTGTAATTTATAAGGGAAAGAAGTTTAATTGACTCACAGTTCCACATTGCTGAGGAGGCCTCAGGAAACTTACAATCATGGAGGAAGGCAAAGGAGAAGTAGGCACGTTCTTCACAGGGTGGCAGGACAGAGTTAGTGTAAGCAAGGGAAATGCCAGGTGCTCATGAAACCATCAGATCTATTGAGAACTCACTCTCAGGAGAATAGCATGGGGGAAACTGCCCTATGATTTAATTACCTCCAACTGGTCCTGCCATGGACACATGGGGATTATGGGGATTACAATTTAAGATGAGATTTGGGTGGGAACACAAACCCTAACTCCATCAAACAGTATCTCATTTTGGTTTTGATGTGCCTTTTTCTGATGATCAGCAATATTGAGCTTTTTTTCATATGCATGTTGGCCACAAGTATGTCTTCTTTTGAATAGTGTTTGTTCACGTCCTTTGCCCACTTTTTAATGAAATTATTTGTTTTTCTCTTTTCCTTAAACATTTTAGATATTAGCCCATTGTCAGATGCATAGTTCGCAAAATTTTTCTCCCATTCTGTAGGTTGTCTGTTTACTCCGTTGATAGTTTCTTTTGCTGTGAAGAAGTTCTTAAGTTTAATTAGAACCCATTTGTTAATATTTTATCTTGTTGCAATTGCTTTTGGTGTCTTTTTCATGAAAACTTTGCCTGTTTCTATGGATGGTATTTCCTGGGTTTCCTCCAGGATTTTTATAGTTTTGGGTTTTACATTTAAGTCTTTAATTCATCTTGAGTTGATTTTTGAATGTAGTGTAAGGAAGAAGTCCAGCTTCAATCTTCTCCATATACCTAGCCAGTTATCCCAGCACCATTTATTGAATAGGGAATCGTTTCCCTATTGCTTTTGTCAACTTTGTCAAAATATTAGATGGCTGTAGATGTGCAGCCTTATTTCTGGGCTCTCTATTCTGTTTCCTTGGTCTATATGTCTGTTTTTGTACCAGTACCGTGATATTTTTATCACTGTAGCCATGTAATATAGTGTGAACTAGTGTAATGTGATTCTTCCAGCTCTGTTCTTTTTCTTAGGATTGCCTTGGCTATTCAATCTCCTTTTTGGTTCTGTATTAATTTAAAACTTTTTTCTAGGTCTGTGAAGAATATCATTGGTAGATTGATAGGAATAGCATTGAATCTGCGAATTGTTTTGGGCAGTATAGCCATTTTAATCACATTGATTCTTCCTATCCATGAACATGGGATGTGTTTCCATTTATTTATGTCTTATCTGATTTTCTGGAGCAGTGTTTTCTAATTCTCATTGCGGAGCTCTTTCACCTCCCTGGCTAACTAGGTATTTTATTCTTTTCTGTGACAAGTTGAATGGTATCGCCTTTCAGATTTGACTCTTGGTTTGGTTGTTGTTGATGTACAGGAATGCTAGTAATTTTTGTGCATTGATTTTGTATCCTGCAACTCCGCTGATGTTGTTTATAAGGTGTAGGAGCTTATGGGTTGGGACTATGAGGTTTTCTAGATATAGAATCATGTATCTGGAAATAGAGATAATTTGATTTCATCTCTTTCTATTTGGATGCCCTTTATTGTTTCTTCTTGCTTGATTGCTCTGGCTAGGACCTCCAATACTATGTTGAATAGAAGTGGTGAAAGAGGACCTCCTTGTCTTGTCCTAGTTTTCAAGGAGAATGTTTCCACCTTTTGCCCATTCAAGATAAGGTTGGCTATGGGTTTGTCACAGAGGCTCTTACTATTTTGAGATACGCTCCTTTAATACCTAGTTTATTGATAGTTTTTTTTAACACGGAGTGATGTTGAATTTTATCAAAAGCTTTTTCTGGATATATTCATATACTGAGATAATCGTGTAGTTTTTGTCTTTAGTTCTGTTTATGTGGTGAGTCACATTTATTGATTTGCATATGTTGCACAAAATTTGCATCCTGAGGATGAAGGCTACTTGATCATGGTGGATTAGTTTTTTGACGTGCTGCTGTATTTGGTTTGAAAGTATGTTGTCGAGAATTTTTGCATCGATGTTCATCAAGAATATTGGCCTGAAGTTTTTGTTGTTGTTGTTGTTTCTTTGCCAGATTTTGGTATCAATATGAGGCAGGCCTCAAAGAATGACTTGCTGAGAGGTCCCTCCTCCTCTATTTTTTTTGAATAGTTTCTATAAGAATGCTACCAGCTTTTCTTTGTATCTCTTTTGTCCAATTTAAAATCCATTTGCTTTTCTACTCTTGATTGTATGAGTCTCTTATGAATTTTGGATATCAACCCCTTATCAGGCATGGTTTTCCAAAATAGTTTTCCCAATCTGTAAGCTATTTCATTTTGTTGATTGTTTTCTTTGCTGTGAAGAAGTTTTCTAATTTGGTATAGCCTCATTTATTTTTGATTTTTTAGTCTGAGCTTCCGGTGTCATATCAAAAAATATATGTATTGCTAATGTCAATTTGCAGGAGCTTTTCCCCTGTGCTCTCTTCTCGGAGTTTTCAGTTTCTGATGTTAAAATTAGATATTTTTATTCATTGTCAGTTGCTTTCAGTGCATGGTGTAAGGTGAGATTCTAATTTTATTCTTTTGCATGTGGAAATCCAGTTTTCCCAGCATCATTTATTGAAGAGAGTAGTCTTTCCCCCATTGTGTTCTCTCAGATCCCTTGTCTTAAATTATTTGGACCTTACAAACTTGGATTTATTTTTTAGCTCCCTAATCTGTGTAATTAGTCTATGTGTTTGTTTTTATGGCAGTACCATACTGTTTAGGTTACAATAACTTTGTAATATAATTTCAAATTAAAAGATATAATACCTCTCACTTTGATTTTTTTTTTCTCTCAGAATTGTTTTGGCTATCTGGGGGTCTTATAGGTTTCCATACAAATTATATGTATATATTTTAATTTTTGTAAAAAATGACATTGGCATTTTGATAGGAATTGTGTTGAATCTGTATAGTACTGTGGGTGGCACAGACATTTTATTAATAGTAATTTTTCTGATTCATGAGTATGGACTATCTTTCTATTAATTTGTGTATTCTTCCATTTCTTTCATCAATCTTTATAGTCTTCAGTGTACATATTATCCTTTCCTTGATTAAATTTATTTTTGAACATTTTATTTTTTTAAGCTGTCATACAGCTGATTGTTTTCTTAGTTTATTGTTCTGTCTGGTAATTACTATAAGACTACAGTAACCAAAAAGCATGGTATTGGCAAAAAAGCAGACACATAGATAAATGGAACAGAACAGAGAAGCCAGAAATACAGCTGTACAACTGCAGCCATCTGATCTTTGACAGGGTTGACAATAATGAACAATGGGGAAAGGACTCCCTATTCAATAAACGGTTTTGAGATGGTTGGCCAGGCACATGCAGGAGAGTGATATTGGAACTCTACCTTTCTCCATATACAAAAATTAACACAAGATGGATTAAAGATTGAAATGTACAAGCATAAACTATAAGAATCCTAGAAGGAAATCTAGGAAACACCACCCTGTACATCAGCCTTGGAAACAAACTTATGACTAAATCTTCAAAAGCAATGGAAACAAAACTAAAAGTTGATAAGTAAGACCTAATTAAACCAAAGAACAACAAAAATCAACACATAAATCAATCAATAAAAAATAAAACTATCAACAGAGTAAACAGACAACATACAGAATGAAAGAAAATATTCATAAAGTATGCTTCTAACAAAGTTCTAATATCCAGAATCTATAGGGAACAATAAGCAAAAAGTAATAACCCTATTAAAAAGTGAGCAAAGGAGGCTAGGCACAGTGCTGTAATCTCAACACTTTGACAGGCCAAGGCAGGAGAATCACTTGAGACCAGAAGTTTGTAACTAGCCTGGGCATTATAGAGAAACCTTGTATCTCCAATAAAAGTTAAAAATCAGCCAAGTGTGGTGGTGCATGCTTGTAGTCCCTGCTACTTGGCAGCCTGAGGAGGGAGGATTGTTTGAGCCCAGGAGGTTGAGGCTGCACTGAGCAATATCCTGGGCAAAAAAAGCATGACTGTTAAAAAAAAAAAGAAAGAAAGAAAGAAAGAAAGAAAAGAAAAGACAGAAAGAAAGGAAGAAAAAAAAAAAGAAAAAAGTGGGCAAAACAAACATAAAAAAAAAAATTCTCTGCATCGCTAATCATCAGAGAAATGCAAATCAAAACCACAATGAGACACCATCTCTCACCAGTCAGAATGGCTATCATTAAAAAGTCAAAAAACAACAGATGCTGGTGATATTATGGAGGAAAGGGAATACTTAAACACTTTTGGTGTGAATGTAAATTAGTTCAGCCACTGTGGAAAGTCGTACGAAGACTTCTCAAATAACTTAAACAGAACAACCATTTGATACAGCAATCCCATTAGTGGGTATGTATGCAAAAGAAAATAAATCATTCTATCAAAAACACACATATAGTTGTATGTTCATCACTGTGCTATTCATAATAGCAGACATGGAATCAACTTAGGTTCCCATTAATGAATTGGATAAAGAGAATGTAATACATACACATCATGGAATAATATGCAGCCATGAAAAGAATAAAATTATGTCATTTTCAGCAATGTGGATGCAACCGGAGGCCATTATCCTAAGCGAATTAATTCAAGAACAGAAAGCCAAAGACCACATGCTCTTATTTATAAGTAAATGCTAAATATTGGGTACACATAAACATAAAAATGGCAACAAAAGACACTGGGGACTACTGGCTGGGAGAGAGGAAGAGGGTCAGAGGTTGAACAACCGACTATTGGGTACTATGCTCACTACCTGTGTGACAGGGTCAATAATCATGCAAATCTCAGCATCATAAAATATACCCATGTATATTCTGCATAAAAAAACTCTAGACTTTTACTCTCCCTCCAGAGTTTATGTCTTTATTTCACACTTTAAATCTTTTCAATTTTGTATTTCTTAACTTATTATAGCAACGTAGCTTTAGTTTTTATTTATTCACTATTTTTACATTTAATTTTTATTCTAGAGATATATATGGTTTTCACTCTACCATTACAATATTTTAGTATTCTGGATTTTATTATATAATCACCTGGATCAGTGAGTTTATAGTTTCATGTGTGTTTATGATAGTAATTATTGTCCTTTAATTTCTACTTGAATAACTCCCTTCAGCATTTCTTGCAGGGCAGGTCTAATGTAACGAATTCCTTCAGTTTTTTCTTCTCTGCGAAAGACTTTATTTTCTTTCATTTCTCAAGCACAGTTTTTTTGGATAGAGTATTCTTGGCTGTTATTTTTCTATTCTTTAAGAACTTTGAATATAATCTTCAGTTCTCTCCTAGCTTGAAATACTTCTGAGAAGTTTGCTTATAGAATAAAATTCTCTCTTTGTCTTTGATTTTTGACAGTTTGATTATAACGTGCCTTGGAGAGGACTTCTTTTTGTTGCATCTTGTTTAGAAACCTTTAAGCATCGTACATCTGGTTGTTCATTTGTCTTCCAAGAATTGGACAGCTTTCAGCAATTATTTCATTAAATTAGCTTCTTTTCCGTTTTTGTGTCTTTTCTCCTTCTTGAACTCCAACAATACAAATAGTTCTTAGACTAATGGTCTTTCATATATCTCATATATCTCACAGGCCATCTTCACCTTTTTTTTTTTTTTTCCATTCTTTCCTCTGGATGAGTTATTTCAGAAAAAAGTTTTAAAGTATAGAAGTATTTCTTTTGCTTGATCTAGTCTGTTTCTCTATTTTTTTAAAAAAATTTTATTGATTGAATGCTTTAGCTCTGAGATTTCTGTTTGATTTGTTATTATAACATCAATCTCTTTGTTAAATTTCTTATTCATATCATTAGTTGCTTCCCTGATATCATGAACTTATCTATTTGTATTCTCTTATACCTCACTTAGTTTTTTTTTAAGATCATTATTTGGAATATCTTTTTATGCATTTTAAAAATTTCCATTTTTGGAGGGTCAGCTACTGGATAATTACTGTGTTTCTTTGGTGGTGTTTTTTCTTTTCTTGCTTTTTTTTTTTTATGTCTTTGCATTAATGTTTGTACATCTGTCAGGTAATCATCTCTTCTAAACTTTATAGACTAGTTTTCATAAGGGAAAATGTTTGCCAGTACATGAGTCTGTTTGCCCAAGGCATGGTGGTTCTGGTTCGATGTGGGCAAAGTGATGTAGTCTCCATGTAAATCAAGGGTAATATTTACAAGATTTAGACAAAGATCAATCACATCTATTAAAAACGATATGTCTTTTTCTATTAGATGGTAATAATAATTCATGTTACATTGTTTATTGAGAAAATTAAAGTTTTATATGAAATAACCCAATGTTTGTAAAATATTTTAAAAAATACCTTGTATGTGTACATTTGTTGGTGTGCACACATGTGTGTGCCTGTTTTTAGCATGAAGTATATGGGTACTTTAAAGGGATAGAAGTTGAAGAGGAAAAGAATTAGCAAAGGGGAGTAAGGTAAGAAAAAAACAGATTATACCAAATGTAAAAGTGCATCTGCATTAATGTTCATTGAAAACAATATAATATCCAAATGTCTCTTAAGAAATACTGAAATATTACATATATGCATGGGCAAGGATTACAGACAAATATATAGGAACGTTGATTTGATTCAGGTCTGGGAGTGTGAACAAAGCTGAGAACTGGACTTTTATTAATTTGATACAGTGTCTGTAATAAACCATAACTCTTTAAAGGAAACAGTTAAATTATTTCTTAGCATATATATATATAGATCATATTCAAATGTCTCAAATAATTGTTTTCTAAATATAGTCATAAATATCTAATCAGATTTATTAGCTTTTTAAGTAAAGTGCATTCTCAACTATTATCAGTTACTTCTGAGAAAACAATTTCAATTGTTTTTTAGCTTAAGGAAGATGTTCACTCAAGTTGACAGCTATGATAGATACAATAGCAAATCAATTTTAGCTGTGAAAATACAGCATTTTCTTGACAATGATCTAGACTATTACTTCATTTGTAATTCTGAGATATCTACACGGTACCCCATGACGTTTGAAATGCTATAAAAGATTGATATCAAGAAAATACTGCAACTTGGAGTTTTTCAAAAAAATCTAGATTTCAGGTATGTCTGTCCTGTGTCTTTAGAAATTTATAACTCTTCTTTTAATTAATTAGTTTTGAACACAGTCACCACATCGACAAAACAAAATGATGACATTAAATAATTACTAAGCTTTTAGCTTTATAAAGTTATAATTTTTTAAAAAATTCTCTTATTGAATTTTAAATTTTTTAATTAAAAAGTAACAACTAATATTGTAAAAGTTTTTAGATAACTTTCACTGGGAGTGAAAAATAATATTGTGTTTCTGAAGGTCAAATTTTGCTGTATATGTGAAAAGTCATTAATATATTTACACATTTTAATCTAGCTATTCTACTTCTAAAAATGTAGTCTGATGACATAATCAGAAATACACACAAGCTTTTCTAAAAAAAAAGCTTTTATGGAATGTGATAAAAAATCAAAATAGAGACTATAATTGATAGTATGGCATGTAGCCATTTTATAGGCTGTTTCTCATGCTAGAAATAGAATAAGTTTGTTTATAAAGATAATATTAGTCAAAAACTCAATGACTAATGATTTTTTTTCTTCTTAGGCGAAATACCTCCAAATTCAAAGCAATGTGTCTAATTGCTAATTTGAAAGAAGTACAATAAATATACTGTGTCCAAAAATCAGGAAATACAGGTGAAATACGGGTAAAATATGCCATCTGGAAGCATAACATTAAAACAGTTACCCCATAAAGCATTTAGCAATTGTTTTAGCAAATTGATTTTTTTAAATAATATTCTCCTGTATCATGGCCGCTATTTATTTCCATTACCTAATTCTCAGAGCACATGCTGTGTTTCTACCTGCTGTGTGCACTAATTAGGCCTTATAGTACCAGCCTTTTAACCTAACAAACCCCTTTAAGCACTGCTTATGTTGGAAAATTTCATAATATTATATATGAAGGACACACTTTCTATAATTCATTCAAAGGCAATTACACATAATTCTTATTATTTTGATATTCATTTTTTTGAAAATATGAGAAGAAATTTTAAATTCCCCTAGTGATTTTTATCCCCAAACCTCAGACTCATTCTGTTCTATAGATGTCTGTCATTATCACATTGGAGGTTATAAGGAAAATTATCAATCTCTCCCCACTTCTACCTTAAACTAATTCACCCCAGTAACTCAGTTGAAAAAAAAATGATAGCAAGAGAGAAAGAAGAGAAGTGAGAGGGGAAATAGTTATCAACTAAAAAATAAGAAAACTTATAAGCTTGAATGTTATGCATCTGAATATCTACATACTGCAAAAGTTCTTCAAGTGCACAGCAGAAATACCAAAGCAAAATCATTGCTGTGAAATTTTAGAACATGAGTGACAAAGACTTACAGTCTTCCAGAATGAAAGACACATTTTGATAAAAGTATACCCATTGTTGACACAATTCTCCTCAAAAAAAAAAAAAAAAAATCAACTTTTTGAAAGTTGCAGATGTAGAGTTACAATTATTTACCAGATATAAACTGTCCAGAGAAAAGTCGATCTTGAACAAATCAGCATGGGACACAAAGAAAAAAATCAGCAAAACTTCTGCTGATGAAGCAGAACATCTGCACAAAAATTACCAATAAAGAACTATATGCCGTAGTAATTTTGTGGGCTGTGAATGCACTATGTGTCTATAAATATGCTTGATTGTTTTCAAATGATTAACTATAACTTGATAATAGCATTTCATTCATTCTTATAAATCTTTTGGTGTTACTTGCAAAGTCCTATGGAACACAGATATTTAAGATATCATCAAATATAAACTAAAACAGGAGAATATTTAATATTTTACTTCATTTCAAGGTTAAAATATTTAAAATATTTGTTCTGCATAAATGTACTGGAAGTGATGTCTACTCAAGCAAGGAGCATTTCAGGTTTGTTTAAATAATTAATTAGCTTTGGATTCTAGAGAAGTCTTTGTCTAAGTATCCTAGAACAAGACTAAATTGCATTACACTGGCTGGGTAGGAGACACTAGGTGGAGCCCATCTTTATTTGATATTGCGTTTTATATTTATTCCCTTGATAATTCAGTGCTCCTAAATATAGATTATCTTGACTAGATATGAGTGTTGCTGGTGTAATTGGTGGTTTATTCTTATGGGACAGGATAGTTATGGTGATCTGAGTTTCAGCAGTTTTGATTGCTCCTGAATCTTTTTAATAGGACAGTACTCATATTGAATTATGCCTTCATCCTTTGACCTCATTTAATATTAGATCCTGTTCAAATTAGTCACAATGTTGAGTGAGGGCTTAAACATATACATTTCCAGGATACCCAATTCAGTCCATAACAGGTCCTCAATAGCTCAAAGCTCTTTAGTTATTTTGAAAAGTCAAATGGGTTCAGCTAGTGAAATGGCTTATACATTCTTCAATATAAAACTACTTTGGTAATTCCAACAGATGAATATATATTTTTGGAGAGCACTGGATTAAAGTTACCATTTAAAATAATTCAGAAAAATGGAAATGGAGTTTTTTGAGTATTCTGCCTATTTCCTTTTTGTTCTTTAATGAAAGATTTAGGAATGACTCTCGCTCTTTTTTGTTATTGCTGTTTAGGAATGTGAGTTTTGAAATTGCTTTAGTAATTTTACTAATAGCCTGAGGAAGAGATAACATGCCGAAGAACGATTTACAGGGAAATGGAGCCAAAGCCAATGAAATAAGATAGTCCTGAAGTCCACACTAGCACTATCATTTCTGATAAGTGAGCCAGAAAATTGACTTATTATTTAAAACAGTTTGTGTTTGTTCCTCTGTTACTTGTACCTTAATTGATCCTAACAGACACAGCGGGGCAGTACAATCTCCAGGAGTAAGAAATGAGTTCACTATTTCAAAAATATTTTTTGCTAAAATTATTAAGTTACGTGTAAGGGCAAACACAAATAAATCTGTTGGCAAAAATAATCTTTCAGACCAAAAAGATCTAAGTTTCACAGCAAGAGCTTGTAGGACAAGCATCTGAGTTGCAATCCAGGTTCATTTATTTGCTGCGGGCTCTCTTCTCTTATGGGGGTTCTGAGGATTAAAAGAAATAATACCTGTAAAGTGCTTAGAACATTACCTGTCACGTAGTATGCACTCAATACATATTAGCAATTTTTGTGATTTTAAAGATTGAGAGTATAGTCTTTCAAGATTGTTATAGAAAAGAAAGAACATAATTAAAGCCTGTTTTCTTAATGAAATTACGTATCATCAGCTTACTTCCATGAAGCCACCACAAGTTTGTATAAATCTTAATTTGAGAATCACTGGATTACAGAAAGCTACCTTGTTCCAGAGATTGTTGGCTGTCCCTAGAGATGTATGCTCCCTTTCCCATTGTGTATAGTTGTTCCTGAGAATCAACAATTCAGTGAAGGACTCCACATTCTAACCTCCTTTGTGTTTAGATGGCATCGTGTGATTATTTCTCACCAAAGAAATATTAGAAGAAATGTAAATTACTTTGTATTGGAAGATTTTTTACCTTGCCCAGAGAAAGGTCTGACCTTTCCCATTGGCTCCCGAGGTAATCTCTAAACCCTTAGAATATTCTACCTAAAAAATATGTCTTTGTTTACTTGAAAACTTTTGGCCACACCAGGTAGTTTTAACAATGTGATAAAAGGTGAAGTCTTTGGGTCCCATGGTAACAGCTTGGCCTGCAAAGAATCTGGAGACATAAGTCAGCCACATATTTGGTAAACCAGGTCCATGTCACCAGACTGTAGTTAAAATTTTAGACACTAAGACTTGGGTTAGCTTTACTGGAGGCTAAATACGCTACACATATTGTGACAAATCTATTCTGGTTAAGTGCTGTGCATGACTCCCTGGAAGAGAAGAACGGGAAACCTCACACATAGAACATTTCTAGATTTTGTCCCATGCATTTGTTACCTTCATTGTATTTAATCTTTATCCTTTCACTTTTATAACCACAACTCTGGGTATAACCATTTTCAAGGACTTCTGTGAATACTTCTAGTAAGTAATCTAACTTGAAGGTAGTCTTGGGGACCACTGGACTCTGCAGGTGTTATTAGAAGTGAGGGTGGTTTTGTGAGTTATTTCCTATCTTCACAGTCATTTTCTGGCTAAGGAGTTTAAAAAGTACGAGTGCCTTCTCCAAGTGTAGATTTTGTTAACCAACTTCATCCAAAGAATTTCAAGGCATAGGGACTAATGGAGCGTCAAGACAGAAGGAGCCTGGAGTATAAACCAGGCTTGCACCCACATCCACATTGTATTTTTTCATGAGCAAAAAGTAAACTTCCATTTATTGAAGTAATTGGAATGTTGCTGTATATTATAACAATCTTGTCATAACTAATATGTTTCTTAGCCGAGTTTTACTTTCTTTGAGGCACTAAAAGACGGCATATAAGTTTAAACAACAACAACAAAAAATAAACGAACTTATTACTGATAGATAATGGCAGTTACTGTTATTTATTGAATTTTGAATCCATGTTTTCTGCACATTTTATGTTTGATGTTCTGGTAGATGCTGTTAGAGTTACTTTAGGTAATAAAGATAGTTTGCTGGTAATGTGTATTCTCATTTCAGGCGGAAACAATACCCTTTCTACCACTTATTTTATTCAATTAAAAAGTCTCCACTTTAATCTATAATATGAATGAGCAAATATTATCACCTTACAACCTCTACAAATTATTTTAAAAGAATGTAATTTTGAACTTTATTTAAAGCAACCAAATCACTTATCTACAAGAATTTATTTCTGCTTTATTGTTCCATTATTTCCACAAGTATAATTGCCAATTAATTTACCCTTTTTTTCTTTCATTCCAATTAGAATTCTCTTTGAAGTTTCCTGACCATTGAAACAAAGCCCTAGGTTTTAAGCTCTGTGTAGCCACTGGTGATTCAAATGTCAGCGCTGCAGGCTGTGAAACATCCTTTTTCATTAGCTTGAATAAAATTACTTATTTAGCTTGCTATCAAGCTATCCTGAATGTTAAATGTCTGCTGAAAATTTGCAGCTGAGATAATATCACTCTTCACACTCTGAACTTTTCAAATACTTTTTTAACTCAATATAGACAAAGAGTAGCATTTTCTTACCATATTTTAAGCTTTTATTGAAAGTACAGGCTATTATAAGATGATAAAACAGATAGGAGGCATTCTCTTTTATCTACAGTTAGAGCTAAGAATATGTTGTGGTATCTGTTTATGTAAAAATAAATTCAAAATCACCAATGGATGTCCATCCTCTTGAAGGCGTACTATTTTGATTAGTTTAAAAAATAGTAGGCAATATGTACCAAACGAAAATGGGAAATCTATGTTCTGTAGCTCCTTTTTATAGCTGTGTTATTTAATAAAAGTTTAGAAATGAGTAAACTTATAAAAAACGGAAAATTTTTGAAGTAAAATGAAACCATTTTATTTCTGTGTCTTGTTTGAACACAGCATTAGATGCTAATTTGAAATGTATAGTTTTCACTAGATTTTGTGAAGATAGAGACATATCTATAATGCCTCTGGGAAAACAAATTAAATGCTGTTAGCCCCAAATGTAATCCTTTCAAATTCTTGTACATTCTGATATTGTACCAAGGTATTGATGTATATCATATCAGAATTTAACTAAGGAGAAATCTGATTCAAGCCTTTTAAAATTATTTTTGTCTCACTGTAACTTTTTTCTCTTACCCTCACTCTGCTCATTTCAATGAGAAAAGATTTCCTTAGGATGCAAGGATGGAAGAAGGAAAGAGGACCCTCTTCCTTCTCTCCCTCATGTACCCCGGGTATCTTTTAGGAAGAGAAGAGAACCAGGAATGCCTGCTCCCCTCTTTCTAGATGCATACTCATTCATCTTCAGTCTGTACCCCTTTGGATTGCATCCTGACTCCCCGGGGACTCTTTTGAAAAAAAATGCCTTCTTTTTCATTTCTCCTCCTCAGCTCTCCCTACATGGATAGGTGATTATGTCTCCCTAATGTGGGACACTCCCCTCAGATGCATCCTCCAAACTGGAAAGAGGTAATTTCCAAAACCTTAAACTTGTTGACTTAGAACTGGGCTCGGGGAAGGGAACGCAGAAACCCCACATGACGGCATAAAGGTCTTGTCTTGTGTTTTCTTTTCCTTTCATTTCTTTTCTTTTTCCTCTCCTTTTCCTCTCCCTTCCCTCTCCTTCCATTCCCTCCCTCCCTCCCTTCCTTCCCTCTTTTTTTTTTTTTTTTTTTTTACGTAGTCTCTCTGTGTCTCCGGGCTACAGTGTAGTGGCGCGATCTAGGCTCACTGCAGCCTCCCCTTCCTGAGTTAAACGATTCTCTTGCTTCAGCCTCCCGAGTAGCTGGGACTACAGTCACAGCTAATTTTTGTATTTTTTAGTACAAATGGGTTTGACCATGTTAGCCAGGATGGTCTTGATCTCTTGACCTCGTGATCCGCCTGCCTTGGCCTCCCAAAATGCTGGGATTACAGGCATGAGCCACTGCGCCCTGCCAGGGTAAAGGTGTTTGTTTGTTTGTTTGTTTGTTTTTTATTTTCTTTTCTTTTCCAGTCAGGCTTTTGCCCTCCCTCTCCCAGTACAAACTGGTAAAAGGCCTCAGAATTTTTCAGCTGCCCTTACCTCTCCCCTTGTTTCATTTTGATACATGTTTTCTCATAACCTGGTTTATCTGTTCTTCCCTTCAGGCCATCAGACTCCAAACAGTCAGACAACCAGAGCCTCTGACAATGGCTCCTGCTGCTGAGAGCCCTTAGGCCCCTGAGGGAGCTCTTATGGCATTTCCTCAAAACAGCGCCCCCTTTCAGCAGGAAGCAGTTAAGATCTGTCTTCGTCCTTATCCTTATTCTAAGGACAGTTAGATGCGCTTCATTAGAGGGGTCAATGAGACAACCAGGTGCGAGGGATCAGGAGAATCGCCAATCAGCCTGCCCACTGAGGTGGAGCCTCCGAAGTTCACACATTTGCAGCAGGGAGGAGCCTGGCCCCTCCTCTTCCTCTGTGGAACGTGGGATTCCAACGCTGGGGCAGGAAGCACTCCAGCAGGGGACTCTGGCCTTGCAGAGGATCACTGATTCCTCATTTTCCCCCTTTTCAAACAATAAAATCCGTCTTATTCTTTTCGTGGCCGTGGGACAGGCAAGAACAGCATCTTTAGCTGAACTAAGGAAAAGTCCTGCAACACATCCATCCATATATACGAGGAGATAGGAAGAAAAGTATGTTAGATTTTTACTTTACTGTCCTCAACAGAGTGATAATGTGTTATATCATATCCCCCCGAATTTTTTCTTTACTGCCTAGAATATACCATGTATTCAGCATGATCTCTGATATTGATGTTGATGAGAATAATGAAGTCAGCTGAAGTGTATACAGTATGCAAATTGTATATGTATCAATAATTTGGCATAACTGATATCAACATTAACGAAATTGTATATCATTAAATGAAACAAAATATCAGAGAAATATATCTTTATAAAGTAGGGTACAATGAACATAAGCTTGATCATATTAAAGGCAGTGTAGTACCACTTAAAGAAATAACTTTCTACTTGAAAGTTATTTACATAACTTTACATTATCTACTCAGTTTTAATTATACCTGTATAAATTAAGTACAATGATAATACAAATTCAATTGTGTGGGCACTAAATAACATATAGTCAAATTTATATGATGGCCTGTTGAAAATGTGTATGTGTAACGTTTGACATCTGACAATGTACCATAGCAAAAGAACCAAACATTGCAATAGCTTACATAAGCTAGAACTGTATTTCTATCTCACATAGTTACACAGAAATTGGCCATTCCTCCAGTTACTTTAAGGATGACAGGTAGCTGTTTCATATTCCATGCCTGGCTTTTATCCTTTGATATTTACCTCTTCCTGACGTGACTTTTGTATTCAGCAAGTGGGGAAGGAATGAAAGTGCAAGGACTATGAACTCACCTTCCAATTAAGAGTGTAGGGGCTAGGGTCCATTGATGTGCCAGCTAGGAGGTTGTTAAGGAGCCTGAACTTAGAAGGGTCACAACACTGGCTTAATACTTTGTTGTCACTTTCTTGAAATAAGTAACAATTTTTGAACAAGGCTCTGCATGTTTATTTTGCGTTGAACCCTGAAGATTATGTTGCTAGCCCTAAGAAAAATGACTGAGGCATGCATTTTCCCTTTTGAATTCTTACTGGCCAAAATTTGGTTATATAACCACAACTTTGCCACATTAAGTGCTTAAGAATGTAATCGCTTGCTGGCAGCCAGGGAGAGCTAAAACTCAGGAGTTTGATATTAAAAGGAAGAAAGAATGCATATTGACTTACATCTAACAGTCTCAGCCAGTGTCCACGTTTTCCTTTTTTTGATTCTCAGAACCTAGCAATATGACAGGCACATAGTAGGTGGCTATAGTTTCTGTTGAGGAAATAAATACATGACTGAAATACATGAAATAAATGAAATCAATAAAACAAAAAAAATTTTTAATTTTAGGTGGAGATATATCATCAAAAGAACATTAGAAAATGAGATTGGCTCAATCTAGTACCATTTATTACTAGATAAATATTTCCAAAGATTCAAAAGTACTTTCAAAATTCCTGGTTCACAACAGAGAAAAGCAGGTAAGTAGTATATCTATGGAGCTCAATTTCCAGAAGGATAAATAATGTTTGGTCAAATTGTGTGATACAGAGGTACAAAAATCTCACACTCTTTAATTACTGGAGAATGTATCAAGTTTCTCCTGGTAAAAGTAGTCTTAACTTGGACACATTTCGGTGTCATACCATTTTACTGTAACCACTTTAACTAAGAGTAATATGTTTTCTAAAAATAGTGTTAGGACAATTACATGTGATTCTGGGTTCCCAGATAATAGATTATTGCTGGTGAAATTAACATAAACACAAACATTTTAACAATATAGAGTCATTTGGTATAAAGGAAAACAAGCAAATGTATCAAAATAATCACTGTTGTTTGCTATTACTACTGCATAAAGTAACTGATGGTCATTTTGATTACTTAGTATACAGAATAAGGAATTTAGAAATAAGGAATTTAGAAAAAGCTGCATAAAAGAGTTATGTAAAAGAGTTTGAAGGTATAAAAAGTGTACAAGATTTGCATTTGTGAAAAATATCCTTATAAAAACCTATTTTGTTCCTGCTACATTACTGAATAAATACAGCATTTGAGTAATTTGTAAATTGTAAATTTTATGCTCATTATTATGAAAATACATTAGAGTACTTAGATGTTGAATTGGAGGATACATGAGCAGAAAAGTAATGTGTAGAAGGCATTATTTTGTTAGTTAGAGTGAAGGCTGAACAAAAATAAAGAGAGACTTTAATTATAATGACTCAGGAAATAAATTTATTTCTGTCTTATGTAATGTGCAGGATATATATTTGGAATCCTCTCAAATTAGTCATGTCAGTATTAGTTAGGGGTTCTACCATCCTTGAAATATGATTTTCAAGGTTGTTCCTTTCATAGACATTCACAGGTGGGAAGAAAAGTAAGAATGAGTCCAGGCCAAGTTTCTTTTAAGTAAGTGAAATGGAAATTGTTGAAATGTTTTCTACTAACATTTTGTTGGTGAGAATTTAGACATATAGTCAACTACTTAGAAACGAGATAAGAAAATGTAATCTAGCTGAGAAGCTTTGCACCTAGGGAAAAAGAGAAGATTACTTTGAGGGAATAAATAAGTATTGTAAAAATACTTCCCCAAATACATTATTTACAATTTAAAAATTGTGTTTTAAATGATCATTTCTTAAACTGCTTTTATTTAGGACAAATTTATTTACACTTACAGAAAAATTCAAAAAGACAGGACAGAGTTCCTGTGTACTCCACTTTGTTTCCATGTTATTAAATTCTTAAATGTAATATATTAAATTAAAATAGTTATCTTTGCTACAATTAATAAATATTGATACATCATTATTAACTAAACCCTATACTTTATTCAGATTTCCTTAGCTTTTATTTAATGTCCTTCCTTCACTGCTAGTACACAGGAGAGTATTGGCTTTTTTATGTTAATTTTGTGTCCTTAGCTGAGAGAGCCTAGATGCGATGACAATCCTGTAGCAATGAGCGCACCCACTGTCTAGATTTTGGTTTCCACAATACAATTTCCCAAAAATAGTAAAAAAAAGGTTCTTAGAAAAATGCATGGTTCTAGGACTGGGACAGGAAATAATACAAGGTGAGCCAGTGATACAGCATAACTCTCCACTCACTGAGTGTGGGGTATACACAGTAACTTTGTTCAAAATGGTACAGTATGGAAAAGAAGAAAAATAAGTGAGCTTTTAGTGTACACCCCAGACAAAGACTACATCAATCAGTCAGGTGATCAAGGTAAACATCTTGATAATTTATGTTGATAGTAAGTACCCTATATATGATACAATGAAATGGGGCTCTGTGGTCTTCTCCCAAAAACATATGGCTGTAGTCTGATTATGACAAAAAATGTATTCTGCTGATGTTGAATTGAATATTCCATAAATTTCAATAGGATCAAGTTTATTGGTAGTTATGCAAGGTTCAACTGTGTCTGTACTGATTTTCTGCCTGCTTGATCTATTACTGCAAGAGAGGTGTTGAAACCTCAAACAATAATGGTAGTTTCCTTTTCAATTACATAAACTTTTGCCTTATATGTTTTGATGCTCTATTGTCAGTTTGTTAAAGTTTGCTGTGTCTTCTTGGAGAATGGTCCCTTTTTTCATTATGTAATGTTTATCTTTATCTCTGAACATTTATCTTGTTTTGAAGCATGTTTCTTCAGCAATGAATATAGCTACTTCAACATTCTTTTGATTGATATTAGCACAGTATATATTTTTCTATGCCTTTTAAGTTGAATTTTTACATAAGTGGACTTCTTTTAGAAAATATATATTGGAATCTTCTTTGTTGATTATGACAATCTGACCTAATGATAGTATTTAGACCATTTACATTTAAATTGATTGTTGAAATACATAGATTAATGTCTACTATGTTTCTAATTGTTGTATATTTATTGTACTTAATCTCTACTTTTCCCGTTTCTTCCTTTTCTGCTTTTAATTGAGAATTCTTACCATCGTATCTTATCTTTTTTAGCATATCGGTTTTAGCATATATTGCTTTAAAATATATATTTCAGTGAATGTTCTTGAGTTTATAATACATTTTTAAAACTATCTTATCTCCAACTTTAAATAATACCATAAGGCATCACGTTAGTACAGGTATGTTGTAACAGAGTGATTAGTAAATATTTTCTAGATTTTTCAAGTTGAAAATAAAATCTATTCAACCATTAAATCTATTAAACTACTTATGAATTTAGCATAGATGATTATAGACTGGATTATTCTGCAAAATTGGGGGCCACAAAGTAAATAATAATTAAGAATTGCATAATAGACATTATATAATTTATATGTATTTTATGAACTACATTTTAACTTACTAGAATTTTCTGTCCAAGGGAAACAAGACAATATCATAAACCAGTGTATAGATGATGAGTTTCAGAAACATAACTGAAATAAGACATTTTACATATTTCCACCACTTCCCCATAAGTAATACATAAACACTTTCTAAATGTTATAATCTATTTCACATAATTTATAAGTACAATCTTCTGCATTTAAATGGTTTGAGTATAATATTTTTATTAGTCTTAGTGTTTAAAAATCTTTAAGAAAGATATGCTTTTATACTTATTTAATCTATGTGAGTTATCATATAAATATTAGAGAATCTGGCTTGGTGCGGTGGCTCATTCCTGTAATCCTAACAATTTGTGAGGCCAAGGCGGGTAGATCACCTAAGGTCAGGGGTTAGAGACCAGTCTGCCCAACGTGGTGAAACCCCATCTCTACTAAAAATACAAAAATTAGCCAGATGTGGTGGCGGGTGCCTGTAATCCCAGCTACATGGGAGGCTGAGACAGGGAGAATTGTTTGAAACCGGAAGGCAGAGGTTGCAGTGAGTTGAGATTGCACCACTGCACTCCAGCCTGGGTGACAGAGGGAGACTCTGTCTCAAAATAATTATTAATTAATTAAAAATTAGAGAATCTGAAAATATAGAAAGTGATGTAACAAGGGTAAATTGTACTTTAAAAAGTAAAATTTGTTACTGTGTTTTATAAATTCTTGATACTACTTTATCTTATTAGTCTCAAAGTAAAGGAGGATTGTCTACTGCAGAAAATAACAAATATCAACCACTTTCAAGTGAATTATAAAATAATATCTAATAATAAAGCAACAATTTGGGTAATTGTGGTTTCACTTAAAATATTTTGTTTGCAATATTACAGGTATTATCTTATGTTGTATGGAGATCAATGAAATGAATTTCTTGAGTGAGTTGCTAATTTTCCATCCTCTTTTTGTGTAGGATAGTATGGACAGCTCCCTAAGGAAAACTTATCTAAATTTATATTTGTGATATATTTTTGAATTGTCTTCCTTTCCTATTAAAATGAAGTATGTTAGGTGAATGATGCTGTGACCTGGCAGTGGAATCAGCCATATGTTGTTGATATAATGATGGAAGAATATGAACAAGGGCTATTGAAATGATCCAATGATGCTGTTTTAATTTAGAAAAAAAGAAGAATATAACAAATTTTATAGGATCAGCTCTTAGCTGTATTTATTTTAACCTTACTGTAATGTAAGTTATGCACAAGGCTAAAACATTTACACAGAGGAACTATTTTTATAGAATCTTTAAATTCAGAATCCCATTTTTTAGGTCATCCACTCAAGGAACCAATATATGTTGGACTTATAAAGTGTAGTGGGTACAGGGACCACTGATTTCAGGTTTTTAAATAACTGTACATAGTAAAGGCTTAAGGAAAGAATATGATTATGTATGATTCTGCCTTCTATGAACTTGAAGTCTAATAGAGAAACTTAGGTAAGAAACTAAGCATAGCTAACTATCAAAATGACTTTATTAACATTTTCACATTGTTGCAATTGGAGTATAAAAGCAATGGTTCATTTTGTTATCCAAAGATGAATAATAAATTCAAATGTGCTGTGATGTTTTATAAGACTCACGAATTAGAATTATTATTATTTATCATCCTCATCTTCATTATTATAAATGGAAGACAAGAGTGTGGGTTAGAAGAGTGTTGCAGGCAGAAGGCAGGATGCTATGTAAGAAAAAAAGTCTGGAGACATGAAAGAGTATTCCATCTTTGCACTAAAAGCCTTTTGTATAGTTAGATTTAGTTTGCAGTGAAATAAATACGATTGAAGAGAAGGATAGAGAAATAGCCAAGGACGGCATTATGAAAAGAATTACATGCCAAATAACAATTTAGATACCTATCTTATCGAAAAATAAATAACAGATTTATATTTTAAAAGATTTGCATTGTCAATGTTCACTCTTGTGACTGGGTGAAGCGTGGATTGGGAAGGATTCAAGGGGAATGAGAGGAAAAATATATATTTTAGATTTTCAACAGTACAGCAATGTTGGTAATTAAAAAAATAACAGCTCCCTAATAAACACATAAAACTGACAGATTAGATCAACAACTACCCTTTTAAGCAAAGCTAACAAGGATGAAAGCACAAGAAAACATCAGAACTAAAAAATGAAGCAGAAATTCAACCTTGAGATAATGGAGGATGTGTGAGGAAGATAATGACAGAAAAAGAGAAAAATTCCAGTCTTGCTAACCAAGGAGTGTATAGGTTTGAATCACTGTGTAGGACATCAGGAGGGGCTTTACTATATCTAAGTAGATAACAAAGATAATGAAAGTATATAAACAAAAACGTATAAAATGCAGAAAATGAAGTTGAATCAAGATGACAGGAGAGTCTCCCATCTAGAGAAAGTTTCCTCAAAGGTGGGACTGCTCGCTCACGTGAAACAAGAAGAGTGAGAAAGTCACACACTGAAGCTGCACTTGCAGCAAGTATCGATGGGCCGCATGTGACTATTGAGCCCTTAAAAAATGTAGCTGGGCACAGTGGCGTGTGCCTGTAATACCAGCTACTCAGGAGGCTGAGGCAGGAGAATTGCTTGAACCCAGGAGGCGGAGGTTGCAGTGAGCGGAGATCACACCACTGAACTCTGAACTCTAGCCTGGGCTACAGAGCAAGACGACTCCTCAAAAAAAAAAAAAAAGAAAAAAAAAAGGCAAAACTGAAATGGGAATAAATACACACTAGATTTCCAAGACTTGGGACAAAAATATCTGGCCGGGCCCGGTGGCTCAAGCCTGTAATCCCAGCACTTTGGGAGGCCGAGATGGGCGGATCATGAGGTCAGGAGATCAAGACCATCCTGGCTAACATGGTGAAACCCCGTCTCTACTAAAAAAAAAGAATACAAAAAACTAGCC
>NW_012105031.1:2189630-2191779 GCF_000951045.1 Mandrillus leucophaeus
GAAAAAACATTTCTTCTGGCTTTTCTTTCACTTTTAACAAAAAAGTGGCTACAGGAAAATTTGAGATTACATGTATGACTTGCATTATATTTCTGTTCAGCAGCTCTTTCTGAGAGAATAATCTTTTAACACTAGAGATCTCCACAGCTAGCCCTCATATTATTATTTGTTGATGGTGTTAACACTGTAACCCACTAGAAATTAATTTATTCCTTGCTTTTGTTTTAAGATATAAATCTTATTTTTGAATCCTCATTTCCAAACAGAAAATCAAACCCAAGTTAGAAAACTATATTCCCTTTAACCATTTAAAATGACAATTGTATTACCTAATGCTATTTTTATACGTCCTTACTATATTTCTGATTTTTTAAATTAACATTTTATGTAAATTTTAATATCTGTTGATGAAAATTTCTGCTAATTGATCTTATTTTCCAATTGGTTTATTTGTTCACAACAGTTTGTTTTCCCAAACACATTTTAAAATAATTATATTTATAATTATAAAAATTTCTATTAAGGTCTTCTTTAATGGAAAGTAAACTTAAAAATTACTTTAGAAGTGGGAGGCTGAGGCGGGTGGATCACGAGGTCAGGAGATCGAGACCATCCTGGCTAACAGGGTGAAACCCTGTCTCTACTAAAAACTCCAAATATTAGCTGGGCGTTGTGGCGAGCATCTCTAGTCCCAACTACTCAGGAGGCTGAGGCAGGAGAATGGTGTGAACCTGAGAGGAGGAGCTTGCAGTGAGCAGAGATCGCGCCACTGTACTCCAGACTGGGCGACAGATCAAGATTCTGTCTCAAAAAAAATTTATAGTAATAATAAAATAAAATGACTTTAGAAGTGATATCTGTTGCAGTATTGGTGTATTCTTCTAACAGCATAATGCGTATTTCCAAAACTGTCAGTTTAGTTTTATACTTTTTCATAATTTCATTAAGTGTATTTCTTATATTTAACTAACTTATATTTTCATCTACTTTATGATTTATTCTTCTGCATTAGAATTTTCAAACTTATGATGTAAGAAATGTTCAACTGTATTAAAAATAAGAATGTAATATTTTATTTTATTCAACAAAAAATGAGAGCTTTCCTTGTTTCCGTTAGAAATTTATTGTTAGAGGTTTATTTAGAAGAATTTTAAACACTTATTACACATATTTTTAATAATAATTTTCTGCTTATTATCCTAGATCTCTAAAATATCTAGTATGTAATGTGCATAAGTGAATATTTACTCTTTCATTTTTCTTTTTTATAATTTTAATGATTTAAAATGAATATATATTTATTTTTAAAACTGCCCGTCACCATAAAATACAAACAAAACCAAAAGTATGACATACATTTTAAATACTTTCATGTAAACTAATAAAATTGATTTCTGTTTTCTGTAGTAAATACATTTTTAAGTATTATTGATGTTTGAGTGTTATTAAGTGTTATGTAGCTTTCTATTACTGCTACAAATATTTTATATGGACCTCATTTTTTCCCATACTTATTCATTCTTGCACTTTTGAAGTCCTTTTCATGAGTGTTTTGTGTCCATAATAATGCTGGACGGAGGGAGTGACAAGTCAGAAACCTGTGATAAGATTACTCTTACCTGGAAATGTTCATATTTGCAATGCTCTCAGAATACTGTCTTACTCATGCTAAGTATTGCGCATCTATTCACTTATTCACATATTAAGTACTATAGTTATTATGTGATAGCCATATTCTGTCATCATAGAATAAAATAGTACTTCAATCATTCATTGGTTAATCCGATTGCTAGCACACAGCAGAATTTCAAGAGTAATATTTTTGCTTCACTTTGAATTTCATTTATATGTACTAATTTACTACACTTGGCTGCCATGTCCTAAGTATCAAATAATTTGACGTGGATATTCTAATTTACCAGTTATTCATAGTTCATTAAAGTAACTAATGTTGCCTTCATGTAAAAGAAACGGAGATGTTTGTAGAAATGTCCTGCTAACTAAGATGCACTTGCCAAATATTGGGATTATCAAACTGACTGAATTATAATTCTTGAAATTATTAGACTAGGAAAGACTAGACATAGAATTACAAATCTGATCTCATAGGTGGAGGAAAGAAAGAATGTCAATAGCAACAGCATAAATA
>NW_012105031.1:2195114-2198540 GCF_000951045.1 Mandrillus leucophaeus
ATGCCATGGGGTTCTTTTTCTGTGTCCTGAGAAATGCCTTCATGACCAACAGGAAATGGTCTGGCCTGGACAATGGATTTGGTTAAGTAATAAGAAAATATTTATAAGCTATCTAGAATAGAGCTGAGTGATAAATAGCAAAAAACACATTTTACAGATACGGTCACATAGTTAAACACAAATGAAATTCAAGTTTACAGAAAAAAAACTAATAATATATCTAATATTATTTCACGAATAAATGGGAACTTAATTTTCAGATCACCATTTTGAACTAAAATTGGTTTCATATTGAACTCATTTTCTCCTCAAAATATTTTTAGTATTATGAGCTTCTCTGGGAGAAGGAAACAAATCTATTTACGCTTGAACTAGTTATTTGAACATTTATTTTATACCATTACTTTACAATTTGTGAACTCTAGAATGTTTTATTGACACGGATAAAGTGCTGGAATAACTAGGTTTTCAGGACTTGAAATTAAAATAATTGTGCCAAGTGAGCTGATTACCGGTTCCTAGAATGTAGAAAGGGAAGGAGAAAGCAAGTTGCTAAGGAAATTAAGGGTTTGCTTTCTCCATGATATACCTTATTATCACACTGATTTTTTTGTATGTTTGCCAAAATGTTCTGATATTTAAGAATTAGTTTATCTGAATACTTTAATTATAATTATGTCTCTAGTATTGGTTTCCTAAATACAGGTAATAAACATATTACTGTCGTTGTTCTGTTAACCATAAAACAAAAACAAAAACAAAAACAAAACAAAACAAAACAAAAAAACTGAATAATAAGTATCCTATCTAGTTGGGTTTTCCATAAAGATAATTGAAAGAGACCTTCAAATGTTTCCATTAAAAAGTCTTGGTGAATTTTCCCCAGGTTCTAACAAACTATACCAAAATAGAACTCATTTCATGGAAAAAAGGAATCCCACAGCACTTCTTTTTAATAACTGTTCAGCTACAAAATTTTATTGGTATCTTTTTATGTTCCCGCTAGAGGACGTAATGCACAAAAGCATTGCCACGGAACATATAAAATTACAAATGAAATTTATTGTAAAAAGTAGAATGTCTTCTAGACTGGTGTCAGTATTTATTTCATTCATAAACCAAAACTGCAGTATAATATATTCATTGTCAGCAAGTTCATGTGTGTAAATTTCCATCCAATGTTATTGACTGATATAAGACAGATATTGAAAAGACAATTTAAATTTACTCTTCCAAACATAAACTGTTCCACAAAAGCACTGTAAAAACTCCTTCAAGATTTTGGGTTGTGCTTGACATTTATGGTTAACTACATAATTTGGTCGTGTCATAATCCATTGTGTTTGGCAATTTGGCATTAAACGCCTGAAGAGCAGATTGGATCCTCACCACCTCACTAGTAGACAGCTTGAGTCTATGACGAAGCAAGCAAGAGAAAAGATCTAGACGACGCTGACCAGGTGGGGAGAGTTTATTTACACGGTCTCTGATCTCTAGTAGTTGTAAAAGTGCTGAGTCCTGGGATCCCTGAGTATAGGGGTAGTCCAGCTGCAAAATCAGGTCCCGAATTGCTTCAGGGTCAAAGTGCATGCTGTAGCCAAACACTTGAATGTTATTGATTTTCATATAGCCCAGGTTCCGGGAAGGGTCAATAAACTCCAGAGGTTCGTAGTAAATGCTTTCATTACCATTGGGGCCGTTGGACTTGATTCGGCTCCTCAGGTAGATGTGTACTGTCTCAAAAAATGTCTTCCATTTGTTCCCCAGAGTTAATGTCCAGTTATAACACTGCAGGGGGAGGTCCAACTTAGTCCGCTCCCAGTCTGGAAAGCTGTTTTCATTCACAGGCATAAACCAGCTCTCAGAGTGGCTGCCTCCGAAGGGATTGACGTAAACGGCCAACACTGGCTCCAACGTGCTGTTTTTAGTTAAGCAAATCTGTAAAGACAGACCCAAAATCATATGGACCAGACTTGACTTGTACTTATTACTCTTCAAGGTGAGGAGCATCCGCTTACGCCAGGAGGGATCAAACCAGCTATTGAGGCGCATGTCATTGCTGATAAAAATGGCATGGACTTCTATTCGTCTGTCCGTTTTCTGCAGCAGATATTTCATTTCGAGATCTTGCAGGTCAGTTTCAAAGCCAATATAGTGATCAGTGGACTCGGCGACTTCAGGCTTGCAGAGCCCCTGGCTGAGCATGTAGCCGGTGTTGCAGGTGCCACAGCGGGTGCGGTTGTCTGGTGCGCATGTCAGGCAAGCGGAGGCGTCTCCCACTGTGCAGGGCAGGAACGCGGTGCAGACCACCTGGTCGTTCGGACACGTGCACGAGTGCGTCTCTTCTGAAAAGCTGCCTAGGAGGCCGTTCTCATTGCAGTAGAGAAAAGACTGGATGCGAGTAAGCCAGTAGGTCGAGGTTCTAGAAATACAAAACAAAACGAATCTACATAAATACAAAGATATTTTGTGTACTGCAGTAAACCTTAGCTCAGAAATCTTCACTATCATTTCTTCAGGTCATCTCCAGCCAGTAATTTAAAAGAAATAAAATATTCATAGAACTTATAATTCGACTATATAATACAAACACACACACGTGTGTGTATATTCCATTTATCACTGTGCAAAACAAGATTAGAGCTATACTTGATCTGAACTGCAATGCGTTTCTAAATATGTGATATCTTCTAAAGAGATTGCATGCTATCTCATTAGTGCACATGGAAGATAATTGTAGATAAAAATAGGTCATTATTGTTTTGAAATAACAACAAAAAGAAACGTAAGTGATTTTATCATAAAATATCTGTAGGAGAATTAGAGCATATAAATGGTGATTGTTCATTCATTTACTCTTGGCTTCATAGACCACTAGTGTTGCAGGAAGCATGAATAGAAAGTAAAAGAAAAATGAAAGAAAACCAAACGGCTCTAAATTGTCAATCAGTGTATTTAGATGCTAAGGTTGTCATCAACATTGAAAGAACAAGTACCCACTCAAAAAGATCATATTATTAAAACATGCTTGAGTTTATTCTTACAGGCTGTTCAAGAAAATAGTTGAAAATATCTCATTAAAATCAACAAGCTCCTTCAATAAGGGGTAAGTGTGTTAGTTTAATGTGTTTGATTTGAGTCATTAACATTTTTTTTTCTAATCAGGTTAATCATGATTCCAATTTCAAATCTCACTTTTCCGATTTTCTCATGTTATTTAAACCATTTTTGGTGTTTTAAAACCAGTAAAATAATGAAGGAAGAGCAATGGCCTTGTAAAAACACAATTCCTTGTTTTTAGTTTGTTGCTTTCTCATACTGGATGTATGACCATGGGAAAAGTTGCACAGCATCTATAACACACAGTTCTCTCATGTGAAAAATGGGAATAGTAATATCTTCCAGGTTGAGATTTTGTGAGAAATA
>NW_012105031.1:2198970-2202568 GCF_000951045.1 Mandrillus leucophaeus
ACTAGGAAAGACTAGACATAGAATTACAAATCTGATCTCATAGGTGGAGGAAAGAAAGAATGTCAATAGCAACAGCATAAATAGATGGTATAGTAAATAGGAATGACAAAGTGTAAACTCTCAAGTTTTAAAAATTCAACTGACTGGACTATACTTCCTAAGGATACTAGCATATGTGAATCAAATGATAAATATTATACTTAAGGCTAGAGGGAAAACATCTAAGTTTGCTAAATGGTTATTATTCTACTAAAATCGTCCAGGCACAAACTCAGAGTGGTACTGTTATCATAGTGTGGTTTGGTTTATTTAAAGTGTTCTTTTCATTTGTCACATTGAATTGGAAAACCTGTATGCAGCCTCTGAAAATTTTATACCAAGTTTATTATGTAAAAGGTGTCTTTTCTATTTGGTTTCCAAAACTTTTCACTTTCCTTCCAGTTGAATTCCTGTATTCTATAACTTCCACTTTAGCAGGTATATATAGTCTTATTTTGCTCTTAAGATTTTTCAAATGGGTTATTTTATTCAAATGAACATATTTTATATCTGTTCAAAATGAAGAGCTTTTCAATGTGCACAATGAAGAGAACAAAAGAAGGTCTGTATAGGATTATAGAATAGTCCATAGTCCTGGTTCATTCCAAGCTATTTCTTCACATTTTGAGAATAACCACAAAGACAGGGCAGGGTGGGGGAGAGAGAGAGAGCAAGAGTGAGAGAGAGAGAGAGGAAGAGAGAGAGAAGAGAAAGTGAATCATCTTGTATTATTGAAATGCACCTGAGACCATCAGCTATTTCTGCATTTTCATTTTTATTTCTTTGAGCTGAGAGGGAACATTTGGAAACAGATTCACCTTGCAAAAATGCAACTTGAGATTCCAGAGATTGCAAGTCAAGTCACACTGTCATGGTCATCAAAATAGTTGGTGCAGTAAGAGATGTTCCTAGAAGAAATGTATTCACAATAAATTTTTGATTTTCAGAATTTCAAGTACTATTGAATTTATTAACTTCAAGATAAATTTAGAGGCATGAATTTGTGGATATCAAGAATCTAAATGAAGTAAAATGTCCTATTTTTGAAACATGATTTCAAATATATCTTTCATTCTAAATAAGGTTTTGACAATAAAGTTTATATTGAAAATTTTAAAATAAAAGTTTTTATTAAAAATACCCAATTTCCTAAAGTCACAGTGAGCGAAAATGGTTGTATATAAGCCAGTTCATGAAAAATTAAATGTTTTTGAACTGCATTTTTCTTATACATTGGTAACTCATGTTGTATTAACTTAGATTATTAATATAGTCTTTTTCTTATTGGACATTTCTTAATAGGTGGTAATACGTGAGAAATGGAAACATAAAATATGTTTATGTTTTAGTCATGTATCCTCTAACTCTATATATCCCTGTAGAATTTGCTTGGAATGTTTATGTAGATTGTATTCATGTTATTTTAGACATAACATTCAGAAAAAGGTATTGATATTACTTCTCTCCTTTCAGGAGAAACCTTGACTCAGAGATATTAAACACTCACTGACAGAGCACTAGAAGAGTTGGAGCTCCTTTTATTTTATTGAATAGGACCTTTGTGATAAGACTTGCCAGACATGAGGAGTCCCAGGATAAGACCCAGTTATGAACTTTCTTACCTGTGGTCATAGGTCTTCTTTCTCACATGGCGGCCAGGAATAAGTTAGCTGTGCAATAAAAGAAGTAGCACTCCTGATAATTTCTTTTAAGTACAATGAAATTAATGTTCTTCAGAGTCCATTGGTAATTGTGCATGTTGCTCAGATGGTTTCTGGGTGTCAAGGCTCTAGATAGCTGGACCTTCAAGACTCTTCTGGAAAAGGTTCTGGAGGCATCTCTGACTTTTATAGTATGTGTCTTTTGAAACATAGTGTCTATGTTTGATAAACTTGGTCACCCTGTGGATGACTAATTGTGTATGATCAATGCCGGCTTTATATAATGTTTTGGAAGTACTGTGAGTGTGTGTCATATAATGTTTACCGATTTAGACCTCAATTTCTTAGGTTACTCCTGTTTCACCATAAGCCATTGCATGAAATGAAATTAAATACAGAAATATGATGGTTCAGTTAATGCTCAGTGGTGCAATAAAAAGAGGATGAATTTGTTCCAGAGAAGTCTATATTGGAATCTTGATATTTCAACTTAGTTTGTGATCTTGGGGAGCTTGACAAGCCACCATGAACCTTTGTTATTTTCACCAAGAAAATGAGAATGATAATTTATAACTTAGTGCTATTGTCAGAATTAAACAAAAATAATAATTTCTATGATTCCAGAAAGATGGTGTTTAATACTAACATAAATTTTCTGTTGAATGACCTACTATGACAGAAATTAATATTTTTTAAAAAATCAGCTAACCAAAGTAAGACATTCAGCTACGCATATATTAGGTGGAAGAACAATTCTTTGCTTATGGTGTATTGGTTATTTTCTGTCTGAACTGTCTTTTGCTCTTAAATGCTTAGGAATTAAAAATAACCCAAGAATCAAGAATGGCTGTATTCTAATGTTTGTTCTATCAGTTCTTTTTTTCATCCATGCCATGGGGTTCTTTTTCTGTGTCCTGAGAAATGCCTTCATGACCAACAGGAAATGGTCTGGCCTGGACAATGGATTTGGTTAAGTAATAAGAAAATATTTATAAGCTATCTAGAATAGAGCTGAGTGATAAATAGCAAAAAACACATTTTACAGATACGGTCACATAGTTAAACACAAATGAAATTCAAGTTTACAGAAAAAAAACTAATAATATATCTAATATTATTTCACGAATAAATGGGAACTTAATTTTCAGATCACCATTTTGAACTAAAATTGGTTTCATATTGAACTCATTTTCTCCTCAAAATATTTTTAGTATTATGAGCTTCTCTGGGAGAAGGAAACAAATCTATTTACGCTTGAACTAGTTATTTGAACATTTATTTTATACCATTACTTTACAATTTGTGAACTCTAGAATGTTTTATTGACACGGATAAAGTGCTGGAATAACTAGGTTTTCAGGACTTGAAATTAAAATAATTGTGCCAAGTGAGCTGATTACCGGTTCCTAGAATGTAGAAAGGGAAGGAGAAAGCAAGTTGCTAAGGAAATTAAGGGTTTGCTTTCTCCATGATATACCTTATTATCACACTGATTTTTTTGTATGTTTGCCAAAATGTTCTGATATTTAAGAATTAGTTTATCTGAATACTTTAATTATAATTATGTCTCTAGTATTGGTTTCCTAAATACAGGTAATAAACATATTACTGTCGTTGTTCTGTTAACCATAAAACAAAAACAAAAACAAAAACAAAACAAAACAAAACAAAAAAACTGAATAATAAGTATCCTATCTAGTTGGGTTTTCCATAAAGATAATTGAAAGAGACCTTCAAATGTTTCCATTAAAAAGTCTTGGTGAATTTTCCCCAGGTTCTAACAAACTATACCAAAATAGAACTCATTTCATGGAAAAAAGGAATCCCACAGCACTTCTTTTTAATAACTGTTCAGCTACAAAATTTTATTGGTATCTTTTTATGTTCCCGCTAGAGGA
>NW_012105031.1:2205153-2287685 GCF_000951045.1 Mandrillus leucophaeus
CATCTATAACACACAGTTCTCTCATGTGAAAAATGGGAATAGTAATATCTTCCAGGTTGAGATTTTGTGAGAAATAAATTAGGGTCTAACTCTGTGCATGTACTTAGAATATTGCAAAGTGTCGGTTTCACAGTAGATACGCAACAATTCTATTTTTGGTATTCTTATGAGTTTTTGGTGTTCACATTTAATACGTTTGGGATTTCCTGCAAAATATATATGCTGCACTCAGTCCTTTAAATACCTACTTACTATTTTTCATAGCGCCTTTTTCTGCTTAAGATTTTGTATTACTGTGTATTTACTTATTTATATTGTTTCTCTCATTACATATAATACCATTTTGCCAAACTCTTGTATGTTTTCTTTCATAGCTATATAACCTGTGCCCAGTAGAATTCCAGGAGATAACAAGCCTTTAATATTTATTGAATATTGAATAAAATGCATGGATTAGCCAAAGGAATATTTTCTAAAGAAGCGTATTTTTAAGTGAAATTTAAATGCTAAACTGAACATTTAATACACTTGGGAAATCCTAGCTCTGAAGTAGTATGTAGTAAAGTAATACAATACTTTATTTGACATTTGCACAATTAAAAACATGCAAAAACCTTTCTTGTCCAGCTTCTCTAAATGCAACTGCATTATATATACTCAGAAGAAAATAAAAAAGTAAATCAAATCTAAGCCAACCATAAAACATTTTCCTCTTAATTCTTTCTTATACTGAAAATCACTGATTGAAATCTTAAACCTATTAGATTCATGGCTTGAACATGTCTCCCAAAGTTCATGTGCTGGGAACTTGGTTGCTAATGCAGTGATATTGTGAGGTAGTATCTAATGGAATATGTGTCCTTGGAGAAATGCCCTCATGAACAGATTAATGCCCTTATCTTGGGAGTTAGTTTCTTATAATTGGGCAAGTTTGGCTCCTTTTTGCTCCCTGTCTTGCCCTCTCTTTGCCCTTCTGCCATCAGATGATGCAGCAAAAAGGCCCTCCCCAGATGCCATTCTTTTGATCTTGACTTTCCAGACTCCAGAAACCTGAGCCAATATATTTTTGTTCATTATAATGACCAACTCTGTGACATTCTCTTAAAGCAGCATAATGTGGACTAAGATAATTCATTTTTTAATTCCTCCAGATACTTTTAAGATAAATTCTCTCAAAAAATATCCCAAAAGCATGCCCAGTGTGTTGTGAAAGAACAAAAATGTGAGGCTGTTTGGCACTTCATAAACATTACATCAATATATAAGTGTCTCTGTTATGCTTGCTGTGGTTCCTTGTTTTCTCACCACAGAATATATGTGCAAAAAGCTTTCTTTTGCTGGTGTATAAAATAGGTTGATTAATCATTTCTGTATTTAGTCATAGAATTCAGATGTTAATACTACAGATTCATCATTTACAGTTACTTACATGTTTATACCATTTTTCTTTTTTCAATCACATTTTTCCTCATTTATTCCTTCCTTGCTTTTTCTTTCTTCCTTTTTTCATTGCTCTCTCTCTCGTGCTGTCCTCCCCATTTTTGCTTCTTTATTCAGTTCTTATTTATGTATATCTATGTGTATCTTATTTATGTATATGTATATCTAATATCTAATAGAAACTACATAAAATATACATCCTATTCAGATGAAAATTATATTTTCTTCCCTGAAACCAAAGAATCAATTCCTTGAGCCAACTCATTTCCCACTGTAAGCTCTAATCATATTTCTAAATCATGAGAAGAAAACAATAAATGAAATGAATAGACCTAAGGCAAAAATAGAGCTCACAAAAGTAGGGCACTGTAGAAAGAATCATTTGGACACTTTAGAAAAGCAAGAACTTTTTCCAGCTTTCCATCTTTTCCAATCCTTTGCACGTCTGGCAAATACATTATGGAAGGAAAGCGTTTCAGCTGTTGGATTTCAGCTTCTTGGGTTTCAGCTCTAATATATGAATATTGATAATTCAGCATACTGCCAAAGCTCTGGTACCCTGGGACTAAAGAGATAGCATGTAGATTTTCTTCCTCGCTCCTTTGTGTCCTTTTTCCTCTAGCACCTACCTTTTACTATTTTACTACATTCCATAAAGACGAAATAGATTTTTCAAGAAAGAAGACATGTAGTTACTTGTCTTTTCTTTAATCTTTGTGTAATCTTAGTGAAAGCAGCAGTCAAAAATAAAGACTAAGCACATTTTAGAATTGTATAATGGATTTTTCACATAGTTGGTTCCCCCACCCAACAAGGTAAACTTTAGCTCCCCTTACTTTATCCTAAAACTTCAAAAGAATTTTAAAGACACATGTCCTGACAATTCAAAATTAGTTCATATCAAGTGTATTTCCAGTTTGTTTCTTTTTATGCTTAAGTATTAACACAAATAAAAGAAGCCACATTTTATTCATGTATACACATTAGTTAGACACACTATTTACGGTCTACTTGGGCTAAGGATTGTGACTGCATGGGTGGCAGGTAGGTCTTCCACTGTTTTTTATCAAACATGTGGCAGTGTTCCTGACATCTGCTTTATAATACTTCAGTAAGCATTCTAAATAAAAGAAGAAAAAAGGAAGGGAGGAAAAAGAGAGAGAAACTAAGGAAAGGGGAGGGATAAATATATTATGGTGATGGAGCTATAGATTATTAAGGAACAGAAGAAGCAAACTAGAACGCAAACTTTAAAAAAGCAATTGACATGATAAATATCATGATTTGGAGCAGTTCAAGGATATAGGTAATCTTAATCTATCTGGAAGAATTTACATTTTGAAAATAATTCCTCAAAAATCTTTTAGGGGAAACAATTATGAGCAGAAAAATACCTTCCAGAGTTCACTTAAAATTTAATTGGAAAAATCAATCATTAGCTAAAAGGCCATTAATGTTTATATCATGGAGAAATCATGTGACATACTATTTTGAAATGTTTAGACAGCTGTTTATTCTAGTCATCTTTGTTCAACCTATAATATTTTCCATTTATTTAAGATTTGCTCTTCTCCACAGGATACACATTACACATGTTCCAAAAGAGGACTAGAGTAGGAGTGTGAATATCTGACTTTACAGCCATACTTTACCCTGTGACCTGTGACAAGTTACTTAGTCTCTTTAAGCTTCAGCAGAAGCTTTGGAATTCAAGCAAACATTTGTTCAAATTAGGATTCTGCATGACTGTGGACTGTCGATAGCTTTCTGAGTCCCAATGTGTTAAACTGTGATTTCACTTGCTGATCTATTGGCAGGATGAAAGGACGTAACATGTAAAACCCACCTACGACAGGGTCTTACACTTGGTAAATGCTCATAATGAAACAACATGAATGAAATGTTTGATTCTAAATATTTTTTGTTTTAAAGAAAATCAACTTAAGATTTGATCATTTCTTTCATAAAAGATGTTAGGTATGAGTGGTGAACCAAATTCCTGGGCCCCACCCCAGACATAATAATTTCTAGGAGTAGGATTCAGGAATCTCATGTTAAAATATGCAGTCCCAGAGAACTATTATGTATACAAAGAGGTTGCAAGGTCCATTATGTATGTAAATCAACAACCCAAAATTGTTATTAGGGATTCCTTAAATACCAGCTAACCATCAATATGGAGGAATATGTCTACAAGAAGGTAAGGAAAAGTTGAAACTTCTGTAGGGAAGAGGACAACAGCAGATGGCTTTTAATTTACATGCATTTTGGGGCTCTGTGGCAACCTTGTACAATAAAGTTTGTAAACTGTAGTAGAAATTTTACACATAAGAAGAATAAGCCACACACTAAAGCCTGTCATAATACATTACTTCTGTTCTGGTCCAGTAATATTACTGTCCTGGTCCAGTAATAACTGTTTGGTGAACATCTCTCATGTCTGGGGCCAGTCACTTTTTTTTTCATCTCCTTTCAGTAGTTTGTAAATGCTAACCCCATTTTAAAATTTGAATATTATTGAACCTTATCAATTTTAATGACTTGGTTACATATCTATTAAGCATTAGAATGAAGACAAACTCAGAGGAAAATATCTAAGTATTATTTTTTAAATATGTGTTGAAAGTTTTGTTTCACAGGATAACGGAGTGAGGGAGCACATGGAAGCACTTAACAACCTCAGGGAAAACAGTCATTTATTGCCATAGCAGGACAACATCAAAGATACAATAACTTTTAATTGTGATATCACATTTAGGTTCTTGAGTGACAATACACTATATTGGCTTAAGACCATTTTCTTAGGAGCCAGACTGTCTACTTTGAATCCTGTTCATTTACTTCACCTGGAAAATAGGAATTAAATATAGGGTTGTGCTAACAATTAAAGCACAATTCCTGGTAAAGCATTTAAAAGAATGTGCACAGAATAAACAGGCAATAAATGTTACCTCTTATTCCTATTATTATGAATGTTATTCCCACTATCATCTTTTAAAGAAATATTGTAGGCATTTTCTTTATTATAGCCACTTTTTTTCCTCAGAAGATGGAACATTTCATTTTCTCTTCAACAATTCATGCACTCATGCATAATATTACACTACATCCCTGTGTTTCACCTTTTAAAAAATATATGCCATTTTAATGACATGATCAAGACTGTATTTAAATATACTTGTATGCTCTCTTTGTGATCCTTTTGAAACCCTCAAAAATATGCAAAACAATATTGCTCAAATTCAGGACAAACATTCTAGATGTGTAGCGCTTTGCACTGAAGTATTAGAACATATGTTGGTAGAAAAACAATTACCTCGTCTCATAGTTAAATCTGCTCTGAGCAGTAATAATCTTATTTCAAAGGTCCCTTATTCCAACCTTCTAATCCTTTATTGCTCTCCAAATCCGTGCAATGTCGATCCAAACTTTAAAACCTAAACAATATAATTTCAGAATCTTTTTGAAGTTAAAGATTAGCACTTTTTCTTGGTTAGGCTATTTTATTTCTGCCTTCATAGATTTGTTATTCTCAGACATGAATACTTTAAATATAAATTTGGAATTAGGCATCCACAGCCATTTAAGCAAGCATAAGCTGATTATTAGCTCAGTCACAGACAGATAAAGCCAAATAAAATTCTGTCACTTTCTCTCTCTTGACTGCTGCTCTGGCCATCTCAGTTTTGGCAGTGCTGCCTAGGGCTCATGTTGACACTCCTGACACACAACAGTTTCACTCTTGGAAATAATTTCACATTCTGAGAAAAGGAAACACCGCTTTCAAAGATCCCTCAACTTTGAGTCTCTCAAGAAAGTACACACACATACACACACACACACACTTTAATTTATTAACCTAAATTCAATTATCTACTAATACTTTTGGCTTGCAAGAAGGCAATGAATAAGTGCGTGAAGCAGTTGAAGACATAGGTTATATTTTAAAGATAATATTAGCTGATGTTAACATTCATTGAGCTTTTTCTCAGGTGAACAGTAGTATTACAAGGATTATTTTATTGTCACAATTCTCACTACTCCCTGATATAAGTATGCCTGTTATCCTAACTTACAGATAAGCACACGAGTTGTAAAAAATTTAAATAACCAGAACGTGTCCAAGGCCAAACAGCTAGTAAGTGCCAGATCTAAAGATATATCCCCTGGTCTCCATTTCTCCAGAATCACAGCTTCTTATCATCATGAACAGATATAATTCAAATAATTTATTACTTCATCTGGTTAAGTGGTGTGCACAGAAAAGTCTGCTTACTTCTCAGAGAACTATAGAAATTTTCTGCCCACATCTATGCTGCATTTGATTATATAATTAAAAAAAATCAATAGATAAATGTCTCTTCCACTTAAAACATAAAATACAAAAAGAAACACATCAACATTCAAAGTGAGAAACATGAGGCACACAAAGATAAACACAATTACTTTTCTGGAAGTAAAAAATTACCAAAAATACATATATTTTTAAAATTAGCATACATATGCAATTTTCTATCAAAGATTACTGTCAATTGAAATATATTTTTCACTAAATCATATATTAAGATAAAAAGGTTTAAAATGTATTATTATAGACAAGTTCAGACTGTTAAATAGTTAGTGTAATTGAGGAATATTGATACATGCAATTATTTTGCAAATAAGAGCAATCAGGCCTCTCCTATGTTCTTTCATAACATCCTGGTATTCACCCCTCCATAATATTCATTACACCAGGTCACTATTATCAAACCAGCTACATCATTTGTATCCTGTGAGTGAAAACAATTATGTACACATGCGCACATATATAATGAAAACAATTATATATATGTGTATATATATCATATGTTTATTTCACAATTTTATTATCATAAAGTACCTAAATCAGTTTACAGTGTTTATGCTTAAATCTTTGCATTACAACCTTCAAAACCTTTATTGCTCTTAAAATCTCTGCATTATGAGTTCAAATTTGAAAATCTAAACAATAAATTTTAAGGAATTTAAAAGTATAATATTATTTTTAAACGGTCATTTCATTTCATCCTTCATAAATCTGTTCATCTGTGACCCTAATATTTGAAACTATATATAAATTTTATATGAATAAATACATTAATGAACAACATGGAGAGGAAGCTAGAAAAGCAAATGCAGACCTAACCTGGAAATGTCCCTGGTTGTAAAGAATTTTTAAAAACATATTTAACATTGTTTTCTTATTACCCAGTGAGTGGTAGACATTTTAAAACCTGGACTTATTTTCATAATATCTGTTTTTCTTTAAAATATGTTTCCTGATCAATTTCCCATCAGTTTAAAGACAGATCAATAAATTTTTCTTGATGAACATTGAAAACCTGAAAACAAATGAAATTGTATCATTTAAATAATGTAATGAAATTTCAGTGTGCTTCTAACAGTGGTACAATTTAGCATCCCTCCAAACCAAATGTCTCTGGCCTCACTATTTTTGCTCTTTTTACAATCATCGTTGTTGTCCTCAATGCTGAATATCAGCTCATTCCTTTGTGTCTCAATTAAAGCAAGAACTTGGTTTCTGAAAATCCTGAATGCAGGGTTTTTTGTAAAATAGCTTTATTAGATTTGTATTTCCAAGCTAATCTACTTAAATTGATCAATTTCTGATTGCATGATACCCCAATACCTTTCATATAAAAATCTAAATTATTTTGAAGTCTTTACATTCTGACAACATCTAGTTGTCATTACTCGATAAAATATTTTCTTTGAAGCCTTTACATTCTGACAACATCTAGCTGTCATTACTGAACATATTTTCCACACTTACAAATCTGTCCTTGTTACCATCCTAAATATGTCATGTACAATTTCAACTACCTGGAATTTTCTTTTACGGAATCGAATGTCCTTTTTCCTCTGCTTAGCCAGTTCAAGATTTAAATTCAATTTTTCTTACCCTAAATGATCTTCCTTAACAATCTAACTTACAATGACTTACTTTTTTGGACCAGTGTATTAATTGTTATAGATATTACTGTATTTGTAATTCAGCCCTCTATAACAATATAGTGTTGTATAATAGATTCTTATCTTAAGATTTCAACCAAAATATACAATTCCTGATAGTATCTGTGTTTGTCTACATGTTAGCTTTCCTAATTGGAATATAATCTCCTAAGAAAGAAGAAAATGTGTATTGTTACACTAGAATCCCTAGAGACTAGCAAAGTGCTTTTTCTCCCAACCTCTCCAAACAAAATTGCTAGATCAAAATTGACCTGGACTTATGTTGGCAAGAAAATGTAACAGTGAATACTCTTAAAACCTCTCTTATGGGGAAAATCAAATAACTCAGGCACTGAATTTTTTTAAATGAATTTATGATCTACTAAATAATAATCTGATTTCTGGTATTGTAAGTCATATGACAGCTATGTCATCAAATAACAATATGGCATTCTAGACTCTCTATTATTGTTCAGGAGTCTGATTGACTAAAATGTAATTTCAAAACTGGTCATCTTTAAAATGCTAATGTAGATGGAGATACTGGAGCTGAATAGTTGTTAGAAACTGGGCCATTAAAAAACAAAACAAAACAAACACCAAGAAATATCACCTTCTGGGAGTCCTGGATTGGTGATCTTCATGGATCAAAAAGGTCACCCAAGTCACATTCACAATGCAAGAGCTTAATATTAATGTTTTCTAGCGCTTGGAATAAAATTCTGAACTCAGAATCATAACTGCATTAACACAGATGCCACAAAATCACTAGGAAATAATAGGTTATATGGCCCTTGTAAATGTTACCTTTTATGAGAGAAGCAAATTGTGTGTGTGTGTGTGTGTGTGTGTGTGCATGCGTGCTAGTATAAAATTTATACAGTGGTTTAAGGAATGACAATTCATAACTTTAAAAGTTGTCTCATTTAAAATACTAATAGAAACAGTAAAATACGGTCCTTTTTCACATGATTTTGCTTTTCAGGAAAAAGAGTACATAGGTATTATCTCCTAATTTTTCTAACAATTTACTATTACATTATGTTTGCAGGAAATAAAATCAGAATGTATCAAATGACTGTTCTAAAGGCAGAAGCAATCTAGTATGCCTAACCATCTTTGGCCACATTCTTTTTCAGATAAGACGACAAACAATGATGATTTAACTTAAATTACTATCTCACATCTGCATAAACAAATATTTAATCCTTGGTTTTCCAGACAAACATACAAAATGTAGACCATCTCCTTCACCTCACTGACAGGACTCTCACTAACCAAAATACCATCTGATTGGGAAAAAAAAAATAAGTCTCTTTGGATCATATCAGCAACAACACAAATCAAATGGGTATTAAAAATACACTGTTCTCTCTTTTGTGGGGTAAACTACAACAATACAAATGAGAGCCTTTTATCAGCTGGCAGGAAGATAGAAATTTGTGTTACTTGAAGAGCTTCCTCTGTTCAGTTAGCAGGGAGAAAATCCGTAAGCTTTTTCCTTAGTGTTTCTAGTTCAGCCTTAATGTAATTTTTGAACAGTAAATCTACTTTGACATCATTTGACTATCAGATAGTATTGGGTTTTTTTGGTTTACAAAGTTATGTTAACTTATCTTTTTGTATTCATGTATTACTTTTATCATGTATTGTCTTTTGATATTAAAATGATTCTTTGGAAGATCAAAAGAAAAAGCCACATCATATGTAAATAATTGCTAAAACCATGATATGAAAAGTTACATAATTTCTCTCATATATTTACATATGATATGTAGATTAAATACCTATTCTAACAAATATAGTTTGACCTTATAAAATCATATATAATTTTCAAGCCAAGAATTAAACAAAAGTCCTTCTGGACATAGTTTACCAGATCCTCAGTATGTTCTTACTAGAGGTCTGAGTCACAATCTCTTCAGTATTCAGAGCCATCAACCTATTGACACATTCCTCATGTATACCATAAAGTAATAATCACAAGTATACAATGTGATGGCTAAGTTTTGGTATCAACTTCACTGGATTAGGGGATGCCCAGATAGCTGGAAAAGCATCATTTCTGGGTATGCCTGTGAGGGTGTTTCCAGAAGAGATTACCATTTGAATCAGTGGACTGAATAAAGAAGATGTACTCTCACCCAATGTGGGCAGACACCTTCTAGTCCAATGAGGACCTGGATGGAACAAAACATCAGGGGAAAAGCAAACTCGTTCACACTCTCTTCTGGAGCTGGCACACAATTTTTTTTTTTTTTTTCCTGTCCTTGGACATCTGAATCTGTCTCTTATACACATCTAGATGTGTATAAGAGACTTGGACATCTGAATTTCAGGTTCTCCAGCCTTTGGACTCCAAGACTTGAACCAGTAGTCCCTCAGGTTCTCAGGTCTTCAACTCTCAGACTGAGTTACACTATTGGCTTCTCTGGTTCAGAGGCTTTCAGATTTGAACTGAGCCTCATGACTGGATTATGTGGTTCTCCAGCTTGCAGGTGATCAACTGTGGGACTTCTCAGCCTCTATAATTATGTGAGTTCATTCCTCTAATAAGTCCCCTTTCATATGTGTGTGTGTATATCTGTATATATCTGTTCTACTGGCTCTGTCTCTCTGGAGAACCCTAATACAATAAAGAGAACTCACCATGTACATGATGGACTATGAAACATTTTTTGCATATTAATGCTTACTTAGTCTTTGCAACCAATATGTGTGGTGAATGCTATAACTGTCTCCACTTATAAGCAGGGAGAGTAAGGTACACTGGATACCTCTTAAGTTACAGGACAGTCTGTCTAGGAAAATGAGCTGGAACTCATGCTGTCAATCACTCTATTATCTATCATGTTACTAGCCCAAGAATGTCACATAAAATATTGTGAAAAAGAATTGAGAAAATATATTTTTCTAGGTAACTATAATCTCACACCCTTCTAAGGTGAGAGTTGTCTGAAACATTTCAGACAGCCCAGATAAGCTTTGGAAAAAAAAAAATATATATATATATATTTATAAATATATATATTATATATATATATAAAAAATATATATATATATGAGCTGCTCTACTTTCTCTGGATGAAGCAACGCAAAGTAACATGGGCATGTAACTCACACTGGCATCTTAATATTATCCTGATATTTATAGTTTCTCTACAGTTTAGCCAAACACACTCTACTAAAACATATATTTCATAGAGTATGTTAAAGCCAGATGACTGTGGAAGTCCTGTAGTATAAATGGAATTCTGAAGTGACTTGGATCAGGATATCTCAGACCTTTTATTCAACCAGCTTAAAAGCTAAAAAAGGGTGAACTCACCTCAGTTGATGTTTGCAGCCATTAGGAATAGATTTTTAGGTTACATCTATATTCCATGAAAAAAAATTACAAAAACTGAATGGACATAGGGCTAAAACCAAGTAGCCTTTGATTTTGAAAGTTAAGTTATTATGTAAACACTTTGAATCACAATCCATGATTCTTCTAGCACAAGATAAGCCGGTCAAAAAACTATCATGAACTAGACTACACTGTTTTATTAAAACTTCAGTTGGATCATGTGGTCAGGAGATCAAGACCATCCTGGCTAACACGGTGAAACCCCGTCTCCTCTAGAAATACAAAAAATTAGCGGGGCGTGGTGACCGGTGTCTGTAGTCCCAGCTACTCGGGAGGCTGAGGCAGGAGAATGGCGTGAACCCGGAAGGCGGAGCTTGCAGTGCGCTGAGATCCCGCCACTGCACTCCAGCCTGGGCGACAGACTGAGACTCAGTCTCAAAAAAAAAAAAAAAAAAAAAAAAAAGGAACTTTAATTGGGACAGAGTGGGACAGAGGGAGGAAGGGAATTACTTTGGACTTGGTGGTAATCACCTCCTTATTTAAATAGTTTTCAAAATATTTCCATTCTGTTTTTAATTAGTAGGTCATCTTTATATATATTGAAGTGTTATAGTATCTGGTTGTGTGAGGTGCAAAGGGAATCTGAGGAGGTAAGTGAGAAACAGCAGCGAGATACGTAATTTAAGAATGGGTGCTTTATTTGCCATTGGTTGCCTATCCAATATTCACAGGTCTATTATTCTTGCTAACAGAACCCTTGATTTTGTTCAACACAATGTGCCAAAATAAAACAACTTTTCCAGTTTCCCTTAGAGGTAGCTATGTTACACAGTTCTGAAACAAACAGAAGTCTAATGTGGGAGAGTCTTGGATTGCTTCTTATTCCTTAGTCAATAGCCATGGCGTACTCTACTACTTTCTGCTACTCACCCTGAAAATAGACATGAGATATCAAGCTGCAGGAGACTTCTTGCCATTTCAAGACCACAAACATAAGGAAACTAGAGGTAGGGAGGGTAAATAATGGATGATTGACCCTGAAATCAATTTGAGAGACCACTGGGAGCAATTTTTTTCTGTATTAAAAAGAAAAATTAAGAACCGTCTGTGAATGGAGATTGGAGGGTTGGAGGAGTGTTCCAGGGCTGAAACAGCTTGAATGGATTTGCATACTAAGTCTCAAAAAAGTGTTTAGAGGAAAATACCTCAAAAACTAACTTGTTTTTAGCAACTCTAAAATGAAAGTCAAGCAGGCCAAATTTTCTGAGCTTTTGTGGAATAAATATATATAAAGACTAAAAATCTGAAAGAGAAAGTGGAGCTTATTGACTAAATGGACAGGTGATTTTATTTCACCAAACAGAGGGAAAATATATAACTTAGTACAACAATCAAAAAAAGTAGTAATAACATGGGAAAGAATGTGGAGGTTCCAAGCATGACTGGATATACCTGAAAGCTTTTTAGTGCTTGTTGGAGATAAAACCTGGAGGCATGTAAAGAAAAGTCTTTTAAAAATTAAATATGTGTTTTCAGCCTCAGCAATCCATATCACACTGTTCCTGCAGCAATGTCAAATTAATGTTGAGAGTATAGGCTATCTGCTTGATTTATGAGAATATATTCTAGTGTCAAATAATAATAGAATATTAACTGAAATGAGACTGAAATCATTGAATATTTCTATGCATTAGTATATTATGACATCCCTGACCATGGCACCACAGGAGGCAAGTAGCATAGCCTATATCTTTCACAATGCTTTTTTGTTTTTGCACTGAAAAGATTAGAAAAATCCATTTACAGTCTTGGATTATGTAAAACAATTTGTAAATTAATAAATAGGTACTGAATTTTTAATCTAATTCATACTTTTTCGTTTTCTAGAGAATCAAAAGTCTCTCTTTAGTGTCTTCTTAACTGTATTTGGATTCTTCTAAGAAATATTTTATTCCTCATTTGAGTTTATTCCCACATAAATCACTCCAGTAAATGATATGAAGCTCAGCATTTCCCTAGTTCTCTAAATTGGAAGAAATCTGTCACATATATCAATGCCTTAAGTTGTTTTGATGAGAATTGTACTGAAACATTACATTCCCCAGGAAAGAACCCAGGATTAAATCAAACCCACTTTCAATTCAGTATTCAAAGCACAGGGCTCCATGTTAAAAGAAAATGATATAGTTCTTTTTCTTCATGAAAGCATTGTTGAATGGTACAAACTTTCAGCTATAAAATAAACTGTGGGGGTGAATGTATAGTATGGATGGTGAATGATGTTTTAATTAATTTGATTGTGATAATTGTTGATACTACACAGTGTATATGCATATCAAATTATATTGTACACCTTGAGTATGTACAAATATTACCAAATAAATATTTTAAGATAATAAAAAACAATAATCAATTGATTATTATTATAATCATGGTCATAGTCCCTATGTATTAATTATTCTTCTCCCACTCCTCCTCATCCTTAATAATTAATTAAGTCAATTGTTTAACTATTATTCTCCCACTACTCGTCATCCTCCCTCTCCCTTACCTTCTCCTGTTGCTCCTCCTTCTTCTTCCTAACCATCTTTGGACAATTATTCAATGTGACTTCAGTTTATTATCTTTATTTAGAGAGGGCAGAGATTGTGGAACATAAAGTTCTGAAACAACTTGTCCGTCCCATTGCCGAAAAGTCATTCCATTTAAAATATATGTGGACAAAGAAGAACATAATCCCAGTCTTTCACAGAATTATGCTAATTAGTTAAACAAACAGCATGTGTCTCCTTTAAGGAGACATTAAGTAAGTTTCTATACATTAACCCATTTCCAGACGTCTGGAATTACTGAAAAATAGAGTTGAGTCAAAATAAGTCAGAATTAAGTAGAACTATACTCGTGTTTATAAATGAGAAAGCTGAAATAACAATAGCAAATTATTCCAATCCTCCATCAATTAGTGACAAAACTAAAACCAGGGAGCATATCTCTAGTATATTGCAAACACGATAGAAGGATGGCTGGATTTGAGATATGAAATGCGACCTGTCCAATCCATGGTTTGGGGACTCCAAAGTTGTGTGATTTGAGGATATATTAACTTCTTTTGGAATAAGTCTTTTCACTAATAACACCAACTAGTTTTTACTAGAATATCTTTAAATTTCTTTCTAGCTTCACCAGTCTATGTTCTACCTGAAGCCTCAGGAATCCTATGCTTCTTCACTAAAAATACTTACATTATACCAGTGATATAGTTTGGATATTTGCACCCACCCAAATCTCATGTTGAAATGTTGTCCCCAGTGTTAGGGGTGGGGCCTGGTGGAAGGTAATTGGATCACGGGGGCAGAGTTCTCATGAATGGAGTGAGTTGTCATGGAATCTGGTCCTTTAGAAGTGTATGACATCTCTCCCCCACACATTCCTCTCTTGTTCCTGCTTTCACCATGTGGCATGCCTGCTCCTGTTCTACCTTCCACCGTGATTGTGAGCTTCCTGAAGCCTCCCTAGAAGTAGAGCAGATGCCAGCACCATGCTTCCTGTAAAGCCTGGAGAACCGTGAGCCAATTAAACCTCGTTTCTTTATATTTTACCCAGTTTCAGGTATTTATAATAATGTAAGAATGGCCTAATACAACCCCTAAAAAACCAGTACCTATAAATTAGATTATAATAACTATAAAGACTGTTAGTCACAGCTTAGTAGTACTATCTAAAGGAAAACAACAATCTTCTGTTCTCTCCAAATATTTTAGAAATAAATTTGCCACCGTGTGTGTGTGTGTGTGTGTGTGTGTTTCTGTGTGGGTGTGTTTGTATTTATACTTATACAGGTCTCTTCTAAATACATTGTAATTATATGACAACGAAGTAGGATCATATCACGTCTCAAATCACAGTCCTTCAATCGTCTCATTTAATACACAAATGGAAATCCTCAGAGTGACCCTTAAGACACTATATAATTAGGTCTCCCACTACTCTCTAAGTTCACCTGGATTTCTTTCCCACTTTCTCACTCCATTCCAGCTTCACTGATCTCTTCAATAGTTTGAATAATACACATTTGCTTCTCCATTTGAGCATTTACATTTGCTGTTTTGTATTTCTGGAACCCCATTGCTCATATATCTGTACGATTTATTCCTTGATCACTTTCAGATCTTTAAACTACTAATAATATTTTCTTAGTGAGGCTTCTCATAGATATCCTGTATAAAATATCTGGTCACTGTAGCCCTCTCTATCATCTTTCTCTGCTTTATTTTCTTATTGCATTTATTTTTCAGTTTTCTGTTTTTAAATGTGTCCCATAATGAGAATTTTATGTCCAATGATGGCAGGAATTTTTATCTCACTTATTCATGGTCATAGTCCCTATGTACTCAATAAACTCTGATAAAGAATGAATGAATAAATTTATTTAGAAAATTTATAAAGTGATAAGCATACTTAGTAGGTACAAATAAGCACTCTGTACAACTTGGCTATATTTGATTTAAAGAAGATTTTCTTAGCTATACCAGAAACAATTCTTAGCAAAGTAGAAACATCTGTATTTGAAAATTATGACCTAATTCTTCTCTTTTTGCTCCCAACAGTACACTTCAGTTTCCAAAAATCCACTTCATTCAATTTTCTCAACCACTATAATATTTATAATATTCCTTTGTTTTAGGGGGAAATTTTAGAATGCAGCAAATGAGAAGAGCAAATCAAAGTGTCACTCCTTGAAAATGTTTCCCATCTACAAATTGACAAATATTTCTAGGTCTCAGGTTTTTTTTTTTTTTTTTTTTTTTGAGACGGAGTCTCGCTCTGTTGCCCAGGCTGGAGTGCGGTGGCGCGATCTCACTGCAAGCTCCGCCTCCCGGGTTCCCGCCATTCTCCTGCCTCAGCCTCCCGAGTAGCTGGGACTACAGGCGCCCACAACCGCGCCCGGCTAATTTTTTGTATTTTTAGTAGAGACAGGGTTTCACCGTGGTCTCGATCTCCTGACCTTGTGATCCGCCCGCCTCGGCCTCCCAAAGTGCTGGGATTACAGGCGTGAGCCACCGCGCCCTGCGGTCCCAGGTTTTCTACAGTGTCTTTAAATAAATGTGGAACATAAATGTCTATGCATGTACATGCTATTAGCAATTAAAAACTAAGCTCAAACAATTACAACAATAAAAACAGGAACACCCTGACTCTCCGCCAAGCCAGCCTCAGTGGTGTTTGGATACAGAGATATGGAGAAGTTCTGAAACTGTATTTGCCTTGGACAGATAAGGGAAGAGCTCATGAATAGTCAGTCAGCAATAACTGTGGGAAACCAAAGGTGACATAATCTCTTATTGCAGCTCTACCATTTGATTACATATAGAGTATGGTGGATGAAATTGATTTTCTAAACAGGTTCTATGTGTCTTTCTACTTGGCTTTCTTTTTACATTCATAGGAAAATGAAATTCAAAGTGTGTATGTTTCTTTAAGGAAGAAAGCAAATGGATTACCTCAAAAAGTTGACAGTCATTGGGAGAGTCTTGTTATGCATATTAACTTTGCTAATTCATTCACTCTAGTCCTATTTTTATTTCATATCACTTAGAATAGCCACATTCATCGTCTCCTGTGTAATGTAAAATCAGAGGAAAAATGAAGTTGTTTCCTAAAGCTTCATACAATACTGTCTATACTTGATATATTTTATCCAGATAATCCTATGCTACAATATATTCTGGCAGCCTTAAATTTCTCCTCAAAATAAATGCCATGTAATTCCTGAAAAATACTAATTGAAAGTATCTACCTTTCACAAATGTGGTTAAAAGCTAGCATTAATAGCTGAAAATTGATTGAAGTAGACAACATCTGCTTTTAGAACTAACAGCTCTAACAAATAATGTGTTATTCCGGCAAGTGGGAATACACATACTTTAGATATGCTATGGCATGTCACACACAAGAAAATTAGCTTTCAAAGTGGTATGTCAACATTAATTTTCATAGTTTCGTAATATCTCTAATCATAACCAATGGTGTTAGACAAAAACACCTGCTGTCCTTTCTGTTATTTGCTTGTAAAATTAAATTCAAAGTAGCATGACTACTATGTAACTGGCTCTCCACCCTGGGGTAAAATGTCCTCAAATGTTCTTGCAATATCAGTGGTTGGTATAAACATAACATTCTAAAGGGACTAAACACAATTTCAAAAGAATGCATTTTCATCACTTTTCCTAATAGATTTTCTGATTCAAAAATCAAGTGAGAGAAATATGAGTTTTTATTTATGGAATAGTTACCTGGAGAGAAATTGAAGAAATAATTAAAGCCACAGAAGTTTTTACCTATTCGCATGTGAAATATTTTTTATTCTATCATATTCTCTCTTGCTTAATGAATTGGAGTGCCTTATGTGACTTAAAATTTCTCTATACAAAACGAATTAAATTTTTTTGTGCATGACTGTCAAATACAGGGCTTTGGATATAGGGACATCATTTCCTTACAGTTATTCTCAACTTTAAAAGCTTATGACTTGTTTAAATCAAGTTACAGTTGGTGAAAAGGGAATAATTGCTGCTACTTTTGCTATTTAAATTCCTCCTCCATACAAAACATAGTTGACCTCCTCAGCATAATGCCTTTGCAGAATATAGAACTAAAAGTGTAAATCCTTTTGTAATCCAATTGTTTCTTGTTAGAGAGAATGTCTCATTGTTATTCACAATAAATTAATCTAAGAAAAAGCATCTTGTTAAAGGCTTTATGGTTGTAGTATCAATCTTTCAACATTAAGTTAAACAACTTTCTATAAGAAGCTTGTGTCAGTATAAACAGAAGTGTGCACATACAAATACATAAAGTTTATAAGTATTTATTAAGTTCCTACTCTATAAATAATTGTTGAAAACATGAAAGGACACAGTGGCTAATATTCAGGAGCCTATATTCAATCTTTTATATTTTTAACTATTATTTTAAACCACTATTTAGTATCAAAATTTCAAACATACACAAACTGTAGAGATTCTACCTGAGGCCCCAGGCAAGCTAGCCTCAAATATTACTCAAATCTTGTTTTATATATTTTATCTACTAACTTCCACTTTTTGTTAGGTTGAGGAAGCAGGTGTTTCAGAATGTTTTAAAGTATCTCCCAGATCTCAAGTAATTTCATCTTTAAATATTTTGTGTGCAATTCAGTATATATCCCCAAATTTTAAATATTAAAAGGACATTAACTTACATAGTCATAAATGACATTATCATATAACAAAACCAGCTGTGATTTATTGACAAGAACTAACACCTGGGCATATTCAAATTACCCTGAAAATCTAAAAATAATTCTTTTTAATTCTTAAAAATTGGGATTCAACCAGATTCTGCTCTTTTTATCAGGTAGTTATGTCACTTAAATATTTTTCAGTCATTTCTTTTTTCTCCTCATGCCATTGACTTTTTGTAGAAAGCAGATCAGTTTTATAAAATAGTTTACATTTGATGATGTATTACATGTGGTATCATTTAACTTGTTCTTACCACCTCAATTAATAACGTGTACAGCAGAAGTTGTCATCAAAGGTTTGGTTAGATCCAAATGCATTATGTTTTTGAGCAAAAGGTAAAAATAAATCTCATAAATGATGCTGAATCTACTATGTTTTAGGCTTAAATTAATATTCTGTTCCCAAATCATACACACACACACACACACTGTATATATAGATATATATATACACACACACACACACACACACAAAACTCTGATTTTAAATAAAGTTCTGTGATTCTCTAAAAATATTTATCAAGAAATAGTCTGCATTTTAAATAGAGGTAAGAAAATATGGTAGTAGTAGTGCCTATTATAATAGGAAGTCTTTGGTTATAGTCCCAGCATAACTACAAATTAAATATGTTCCCCTTAATTTTTACTCTTAAAATCTTTACTGTAAAGATAATGATATTGACTTAATTTTTAATAATAAATGTTTCATAAGGACTTACTTATACCAGAATGGCTAACAATTATCAAATGCCTACTCTGTTCCAGGTACTTCTCTAAACATCTCGCCTTTATTAACTCATGTAGAACTCACCATGAATCTAGGAGATAAGAACTAATGTCTTCATTTCACAGAAAAGTGAATCACAGCCTGGAGCAAAGTAACTTTAACATGAACACTGAAATGCCTGAGCTGGGATTTGAACAGGCAATATGGTACTCTTATGTGGTACTTAAGACTGTCTTTCCACAAAACCAGCTTCTTTTTAAAGGCACAATAAAGGTAATGGTATTTCCTTCAGGCAATTAAAACATCAATCAATTGTAAAAGATCCATATATACATGAAAGTGGTAAGCGGTATTGAGGGAAAAAGACTTTTTTTTTTTCAATAGAAATACAGAAAACCTAAATTATTCATTCGTTTAGTAACTCATTCAAGGGACATTTATGGAGCTGAGAATGTTTTAATTTTAGGCACAATCATCCATTCCATTTCTCTCATCAGGCCATTTTATGTTCTTCCTGGTATGCTTAATTGTGAGAAAGGTTATGTCCGTACATTAATAATAACAGTTAAAATCTAAACTTTTAAAGTCTGTCTCGATAAGAAGGGAAGCAAAGGATAATTGCTGTTTATATTTTTCTGATTATCTGATTAGCACCTAAATAAAAAAAAATTGCATTCAATTCTGTACTCCTATTACCAGAATTAATATAAAAACATCCATTTATTTTTCATATGACTTCTTGAGTTTCCAAATTTTTAAAACATTACATTACATTAAAGTTTTTTCCACCTGTTTTATGTTTCACTTTTTAAAATATTATTATTGTTATTATTATTTTCATTATTTGGAGACGGAGTCTCACTCTGTCTCCAGGCTGGAGTATAGTGGCGTGATCTCGGCTCACTGCAAACTCTACCTCTTAGGTTCAAGCGATTCTCCTGCCTCAGCCTCCTGAAAACTGGGATTACAGGCACGTGCCACCATGCCCGGCTAATTTTTCTATTTTTAGTAGAGATGGGGTTTCACCATGTTGGGCAGGCTGGTCTTGAAAGTTTGACCTCATGATCCTCCCTTTTCAGCCTCCCAAAGTGATTAATGAATTGGAGTGCCTTATGTGAGCCAACATGCCCAGCCCTCTTTTTACTTTTTTAGTTACCTATTGTCAATAACTTTCACTGATACTGAGTGCTCACGTTTATATTTCAGACAAATTTTTAGTGAACTGTTAAGGCATTTTATTCAGAAAGATCATGTGAGGAAGAGGAAAGGCAACAATGATGAGACGTAATTGTATTTTGACTGATTAAGGCCTTCCATATATCTTTTTGTGTTGTAATCCTTAAGCTGGGAGTCCCAGATTCTGAAATAAACATCATCTAACATGGAGAACTGTTGTGCTGCTGGGGTACTCCCACTGGGGACTGCAGGCTGCTCCTCAGCAGGGGTGTGGCCAGAGCCATACTCAGCATCTACTGATCCTCAAAGAGCAGCTGTTTGTTAGCCTAACTCTTTTCAGTAAAGTAAGTAGTTGAGTCCATCATATCTAGCAAGTAGGTATGGTACTTCTCTGTTTCCTTCAAATTGCTAGATGAGCATTCTTTTTACTTTTTAATTTATCTTTTGAGGAAGAAGAGGTTAACTACTTTCTATGGACATTCTGAAAGACATATTTGAAAAAATCCTAAGACTAGTCATCAGCAGCTAGTGATTCTGAATTCAAAGAATGTAGGATTCTGAAAATCCCAGGTTTTCCTTATTCCCCTTCAGCACTAGTTTTCCTCTATTACAATCTTATTTCATTGCAGCCAATACACAATAAAGTATTGCATAATAACATTTTACTACTCCATGAAAATGGACTAGAAAATAATTTGTTGTATGGAATATGTGTATTAAAAAATACAACATAGAAAACAAGAAAACAGCAGGTTCATTGATTATGACACATTAATATTGTCATATAACTACTGTTTTCTTATAATGTCAAGCATTTACATACAATTTAACAAACTTACTTTTTTATTTACTCATTTTTTAAATTTTAACTTAATTTAATTTTATTTTTTTCAGACGGAGTCTCACTCTGTTGCCCAGGCTGGAGTGCAGTGGCACCATCTTGGCTCACTGCAACCTCCACCTCCCGGGTTCAAGCATTCTCTGCCTTAGCCTCCTGAGTAGCTGGGATTACAGGAATGGGCCACCACGGCCCCCCGCCGCCGCTATTTTTTTTTTTTTTTTTTTAGTAGAGATGAAACTTCAACATCTTGGCCAGGCTGGTCTTGAAGTCCTGACCTTGTGATCCACCGTCCTCAGCCTCCCAAAGTGCTGATATTACAAGTGTGAGCCACGGCGCCCAGCTCAAACCTACTTTTTATTAAATACAATTTTTTTTTTCTAAAACTGCTTGCTAGTAAATAAAATATAGAACCTTTTAAACATATGATTTGAATTAAGCGTACATAATGCCAACAGATAGGCATATCTATGTCTGTAGACTAAGAACAACAAAAAAAAGGCAGTAAGTTAAATTATGACGTATCATGTAGAATTGAAATCAAACTTGGGAAAATACAAACAAGAAAGATATCTTTTGGTATAGCACAACATGTTGCCAACCAAAGTGAAAATGCCACAAAATAAACTTATGTATGAAATCATGAATAAATAAGGCATATTGACAAAGCTGAAAAGAAAAAAAAAAAGTCTTAAAGGGCAACCTCCCACTGAATCTAACACAAAACCTGCCGGAGCTATAGTTTACTTGGTTAATGGCAGATTGCCACTACTATACTGTACTGTACTGTATTGGTAGTGTATAACAAAATGTGTTTCACTATTTGGGGATATGAAGAAAATGAAAAATAGAATATTAATATTAGAAATTAAAACAAAACTGATTTTATAAAAACAAAACAAATTACAGTATGATAGAACTAAAAGCACAAACCTACAATAATTGTACAATTAAGAAAGACAGCACCCATTAAAGTAACCTGAAAACAAAGACTATGGAGTGATAAAAAATCAAAACAGAAATATCAAATGTTTTTGAAATCAATTTGCTAACAATATGCTCTTGATATGTTTGTATTTACTACAGAAGTAAATAATTTTTCTACAAATAAACACTAAAAATATTATTACCTTGGTTCCCCTAGTTTGAAATATGTAAAATACAGACAAAAATCTAAATTAGTTTCCATATGGAAACCTTCCATAAGCATTAATATAAAAGTTTAGGCAGTAAGTTCTTATTGAGTTCTAATTATCTGTCAGCATCATTTTAGATACATTGTGTGGGGAAAGTGGAAAAGGGAGGATTAGAAAAGAAAGCAGAGCTATTCTTTATGAATTCTAACTGCCTATTACACTGGAACCTCAAATATATGGAATGAATGAATACATGAAGTAAAATAGTAAATGAGTAAATTAGGAGTATGTAAATAAGTGCAAGAGGAATTTTAAAAAATGAAGATGATATGGACTGAAATAACCAAATGAGATGATAAATGAACTGAGGCTTGTAGAATGAATGTAATGTAATATGACTAAGTGGAGGAGGATAATAGAGCAATATTACTGTGAAGAATATTATACTACAAGGGTAGTAGCAGTGAAGTGACATGTTTCAACTGACATCATTCCAACTGCCTGTGAGAACATTCCACTTGTAAGATATACCATGAACTTTAATTCAGTATGTATAATATTGAATCCTTTTCTTTTTTTAATATTATTTTCTGCCATTGGATCCATTGTTTAACTCAATTACATCGTCTTGAATTCATACATTTGTTCATTTGTACATTCATGCATTGATTCATTCATACATTGATTCATTCATACACTCACTGGATAGATATGAATATAAATATTATACTGGATTGAATAGTGTCCTTCCCAAATCCATGTTCATTCAGAATCGCAAACATCATCTTATTTGGAAATAGGGTCTTTGCAGATATAATTGGTTAAACTTAGATGAGTTCATATCCGAGTAGGGTGGACTCTAAATTCAAACCCTTATAAGAATAGGAGATTACAGAAACATAGAGGGAAGAAAGCCATTTGACAATGGAGGCAGACTGAAGTAATGCAGCTACAAGCCAAGGAACACCAGGACTTTCTCCCAAGAATATGCAGAGGGTACATGACCTGGCTAAAACCTTGATTTCAGAATTCTATTTTTCAGAATGTTGAAAGAATAAATGTCTGATATTTTAAACTATCGAGTTTGCAGTAATCTGTTACTGCCACCTTAGGCAACTAATACAGAAATAGGTGTAGACATAGATAGTGTTTTGTCTGTGCCAGTTACTGAGATTATAAAGATGCATGAATCTCAGGTCATGTCCCTCAATAGCAGAGAGTCTAGGGAAAATGGGAATCACTTTTGAATTATCCTTCTATTGGGACAGATAGTTGCAACTGGACTTGAACTTTCTAACACATTATTGTTGAGCGTGCCAGACTTCAAGGTTTACCTGTCTTCTCAAACTGAGAAGTTTCTATAGCTGGTCACATAGGCAGCTAAGTATATCAAAGCCTGATGGTGACACCTGTATAATTGTTCACCCCCTCGAGGAAGGGAACTGGCTTGTTTACTGCTTATGATAATGCTTGCTGCTTGCTCAAAAAGTATTGGATTCTTGGCTGTATGTTTCTCAGCTGTGACAAAAACCCATCACATGTAAAGAATCCATCTGGACCACTTACATAACTCCTGTGTGAACTGGAGGCAAAGGGAACTGGGGCAAATATACTGATGCTTATACTGCTTGCTTTGTCATTAGTAATAATGACCTTAGTCTCTGACTCAGGAGTCTATCTTTTGCTGACATCTATGAAAAGTAATTCACTAAAATGTTAGCTTGTCAGTATGGTAAAATCTCAGAATTCTGAACAGTTTTTGAGACTTCCTTTCTATCCATTCAGGTTCTAAATTTTATTGTCTCATTATTTTCAATGTCTGTAAGTACTTAGAACAACTTATATTAAGTAATTCTTGGCATGACTTATGTTTAGATAGTACTTAATACCAGTTATACCAAGTAGCAATTAGTACCATTTATACAAAGTACTACTTAATACTACTCATAATGCTGCTAAAGCTATTAATTTAGAATATTGATTGTTTTCTAAATTGTTTCCTAAATGAATAACCGTATCATTCATCCAAAGGGGGGGGGGGAACTATACAGACTTTTCATTGCAAAACTTTCAGTGAATTATTCAAAGCCCATACAATTAGATTTTGTGAATTGCTGAAATTTGTATTTTACTCTCCGTTGGTAAGCTCTGTCTTTTAATCGTTAGCTAAATATGCGCACTTTCACAATTTCATTTAAATGATTTCCCCTATTTGGATAGTTGCATCAAACTTTGCCCAAGTTCTTCCCTTATTTTATAGACTAATTGTATATTCTCTGAATTGTCTTCAGTTTCTACTCCTTAGTGATTCTGAAGTCATTTAACATATCTCTATACTTATATATTGCATATGCCCTTATGCTATGATTTGAATTTGTTTCCTAACATATATGAGTTGGAAACTTAATCTTCAGTGCAACAGTGTTGGGAGACGAGATGATTAGACCACAGGCTCTGCCCTTGTAAATAGATTAATATAGTCATCACAGGAGTCGGTTGGTCATTGAGAAAGTGGGTTTGCTTTGAAAGTAGTTTGCCCCCGCTATTACTCTCTTGCTTTCTGTGAGTGCTCTCTCACCCTCTTGTGTTCTGCTATGGGATGACATAACAAGGCCGTCCTCACCAGATGGTGGCACCTTGATATTAGACTTTATGGCTTCTGGTGAGAAATTAATTTCTCTCATTCATAAATTACCTAGTCAGTGAAATTCTGTTAATAGCAGCACAAAACAGACTAAGACACCTTATATCCCTAAATGACCCTATGCTTTCGAGAGCTGATGGCAATAACTTATGTTTTTATTCTTAGAGTCCAAGACAATGTACAATGCATAGAAGCTGCTTAACAAATATTTATTAACAATAAAAATAACAACAGTGATACCTGATGATATTTAAAAAAATTCAAGTTAAACAGTTCAAAACTATTTTAGAAAACTTATTTATTTATATTATGTATTTAATAAATAGTTTTGAACACAACACATTACATGTAACACTGTGGTTATAAAAATATTTGAAATCATATCAAAGCTATCGGAAGAGGCAGAGATGTGCAAAACTGATGTAAAAAGAACAGGGAAGGGAAAAGAATGGTTGTCCCATACAAGTAGTATACATTTTCATCAACAACTCTGTATCATTTATGGAAGTAAAAATTAGTGTTTATATTTAACTAAAATCTTTACAGATACAAATCAACCTCTGGACTTCATGAGAAAATATATTCCACAGAGTGTCATGAAGGTGACTAAGAAAATTAATTAGATCAGCATTTGCAATGTACCATGAGTCAGAGAATCATGGAAATTAAAGCAGGATAGGACCTTGGAGATCACCTTGTCCAACACCTTCATTTGGTAGATGAGGAAATTGAAACCAGATTGACAAGGATAATTTCCCAAGGTCACACAGATAATTAGTAGCAGAACAAGGCCTCAAATGTAAGTATTCAAATGACTAACTAGGGTCGTTTCAACCAAATAAAGGTCGCACTGTTCTAAAGCATTAAAAAAAAAAACAGAATAAAAAGCTCTGACATCAGGTACTTTCTAAAGAGGTAATAGTGAGCATGTTTATATATGCCTATATATGTAGCATAAAAATACATATGCATATTTACACGTTTATATGTACATAATATTTTATATATATACACACACATATTATATATAAATACTATTTTTTGAATAACATGTGTAGATATGCCCATATAGCTTTCTTCTCTTTTACAATGCTTTAAAACATGTTTTTTTCTCCTTGAAGAATATGTTGTACATTTTATTTCAACAATTATTAACATGCAAACTTTTTTGATAATGATAAAGAAATAAGCAGTGAGATTGAGATAGCTATGTAGAATATGTAACTGATTTTCTGCACGGTTCATTTGATTATCTTAAAGAAATTTCTACATTTGCAGAAATGAATCTAACACTTGAAAATTAAAATCACTATGGGAGGATATGGCAGAGACTATAACTTGTGTGTTAATATTCACCTTCCTTTCTTTACATAGCAATACACTTTTTTTTCTTTTTTTTTTTCCTTTTTTTTATTATTATTATACTTTAAGTTCTAGGGTACATGTGCATAACATGCAGGTTTGTTACATATGTATACTTGTGCCATGTTGGTGTGATGCATCCATCAACTCGTCAGCACCCATCAACTTTTTAGTTGAGTCCAGAGATAGCCAGTCAGTCAAAGACCAATTTTTCTAACATTTGGTACCTATAGTGACTTAAGAGTGAGTTCTACTCTCTGGATTGTAATTGATATGATATATTCGACTTTTAAGGCATGACTCCATAGGGAAGAAGGAGGCTCTCTCTTTTTCATTTCTCCTTCACTGTTGCTGGAACAGAGTTACTGTAGTGATAGTTGCGGCAATCACACAGAACCACAGCTAAAAGGAACCTGGCCCTCTAACATTGTGAAGCCATCATACCAGCCATAAAAGGCCTTCCTAACATAAGTGAGAAAAATATTCGTATCTTGTGAAAGTTATCATTTGAGTCTTTTACTTCAGAGCAACTTAACATACCCTAATTTCATTGGAATTGATTTGACTAGGGAATCTAGATGTTTTCATTCATTGATAATTATATGTGCAAAATATTTTAAAAACTGGAATAAAAAATTCAAGTTGCCCTGACAAAATGCTGACAGAAATTCTTCCAACCTAAGAACAATACTTCACTAAAAATAATTGTAACAGTATATTTCATAGGAACACTTATTTTTCTAAATAAATAATGGTATTAAATTGTATTTCTGCACTTTCGATATGTTCACCTTGAATTTGCAGAACTATCTGCAATACTACAGAGAGCTCCATTCCACATTCCCATTTGACCTCCACCGTGGTATGCTTTGATTGTCTCTCCTCTGTGCTCTTCCGGATATTCCACAGGTATATCCTGTTAAAATACCTGCATCATAGGACTTACTCCCGGTATTATAATTGTGTGTTTACTTATTTTTATTGTTCATTGAAGCAGGACACCTCAGTATTAGCACTTTTAATTCCCAGTTCACTGATGATGCTCAGTGTCTTTGCATTTGATGTTTATTTCCTTTCCTCAGGTCTACATTGGCCAGTTGGCCACATCTTTCATTGTCTTTGTTCAGATTTTTATCTCTTCAGGGAGATCTATCTATGTAAAATGGCACCCTCCTCCCCAGTCAGTCATTAGCACGTTAACCTGTTTATCTCCTTTGTAGATTTTAACATCAGAAGTTATCTGATGCATTTATTTGTTTATTGTTTATTGCCTATTTTCTCCTTGCAGTCTTTTTGAATGTACATTACATAAGAGAAAGAGTGCTGGGATTCTTCAAATTCAAACATGGATATAGTTTCTACCTTCACTGGATTTATAGAGCAGTGAAGAAAACAAACATTTAACAATGATGACTCAGGTAACTATTAAAAGGGTAATGTGACTCTTACAAAAATGAAATAATTAATATGATTACAAACAGTATTTATTTATTTCTTAAGTGAGTGAATCATAAAGTTACTGAGTCTCACCGTTGTACACTATATGGAATAAAATTGTAACTGTAGATAAATTAGTAATGCAGCATTATGACTCTTTTCTAATAAACTGTAATTTAAATTGATATATTTTACATTTTTATCTGAATTTATTTTTATTTCTAAGCTAAAGAGGTGATTACACTTTTGAACACCTATTCCAAATTTTATCCTTGAAACTGTACATTCATACATTCTTTATTAGTCTGCCTAAGAGACACCTAATAAAAATAAATGTGGTCAATAATATAATTCGAAATATTAAAGTGTTTTAAAGTATTCATAGTTATTCATTCATATAAAATACAACATATTGGGCTATTTGAAACATTTTGTAAAAGATCAGTTGTTTTTCAAGGTATTTAATCAAATGTCAGTTCTACTAACATATAATTAGTTTACATCCTGTCTTTTCTTCTTTTTACAGTTCTGAATGCACAGGCTTTCTAAAAGTTACATGAGTTTTTGTTTCACCCACAATTATTTATTTGAATAAACAAGTACTATATCATAGCTAAGCTGACACATATAACTAACCATCACTGTGGCCAAGTACATTTCCTTACCAATGAAATAAAAATAAAAGTTGCCGGGCACGGTGGCTCACACCTGTAATTCCAGCACTTTGGGAGGCCGAGGCGGGCGGATCACGAGGTCAGGAGATCGAGACCATCCTGGCTAACACAGTGTAACCCCGGCTTTACTAAAAAATACAAAAAAATTAGCCGGGCATGGTGGCAGACGCCTGTGGTCCCAGCTACTCGGGAAGCTGAGGCAGGAGAATGGCGTGAACCTGGGAGGCGGAGTTTGCAGTGAGTCCAGATGACGCCACTGCACTCCAGCCTGGGCGACAAGAGGGAGACTCTGGCTCAAAATAAATAAATAAATAAATAAATAAATAAATAAATAAATAAATAAAAGTAATGTTGTCACTTCTGGAAGAAAGACTTAGTAAGGATTACACACTTCAGTTTGTATTTCCTGCCCTAGCAATTACGGGTATATATGGCAAAATGGACCACTCATCAGCCTGGGTATCTGAGTGACTACAAGAAACTGAGTACCTTCTAATTTTTTTTTTTGGACTGGGAGAGTGAGGGAATGATGAACTTTTGTTGTGTTACATCACTGAAAACCTAGGATTTGCATGTTATAGCAGTATAATCTAGTTCACTATTTCAGCTGAGGATTCCAGGATCAATAGGGTAGGGAAAGAAACGAAAAAGAGTGATCACTGAGTCAAACTTATTGGTCCAGAAGTAATATCAATGCGGCTTTCAATCCATTGGGTGTAATTAGTATCATGACTCCATCTAAATACAATGGAGCCAGAAAAATCAGGGAGGAGGATACAAAGATCCTCAGTAGTCAGTCAACATTTTTATCTCATACTTACTAATAATCATGTGAATTTCATAAGTTACTGCTTTGAACTTTGTTTTTCTTCCTTTGGATAAATGGAGAAATAACTACTTTATGTGGTTGTGGTAAGGTTTAGATTCTATGATATATGTGCAAGATGATCATATATTAAGTCCCCAGGACTACTTTCCCAGACTTTAAAATGACTTTTAATTACATTTTTTTGTAATTATATAACTTCATCGATTTGTTATATAAATATTTATCACACAATTACAATATATTATATAACTAATATTCAATTTTATAATCCACAAACTATTTTTACTAGCTTCTCAGTGATATATTGATTTACAATTGATGTATGTCTACATCAAATGGACAAGAGTTGGTTGATGAATAAAGGTTATCATTGTCCACTGGTTTCACAGAACTTAAATATCAACTTGATTCAGAATTTAATTTCTTTTTTTTTTTGAGACAAAGTCTCACTCTGTCGCCCAGGCTGAACTGCAGTGATGTGATCTCGGCTCACTGCAAGCTCCGTCTCCCCGGTTCTTGCCATTCTCCTGCCTCAGCCTCCCGAGTAGCTGGGACTGCAGGCACCCGCCACCTCGCCCGGCTAATTTTTTTGTATTTTTAGTAGAGATGGTGTTTCACCGTGTTAGCCAGGATGGTCTCGATCTCGGACCTCGTGATCCGCCTGCCTCGGCCTCCCAAAGTGCTGGGATTACAGGCATGAGCCGCTGCACGCGGCCCAGAATTTAATTTCTTAGAAGTCTGCCCAATATCTGACAAAAATGGTAGAATGAGATACAATTCCACACTCAATACACATTATTTGTTAATAAATTATGCTTCCTAAGATTAATTCCTATTTGATATTTGCTGTGATATTTGCTGTGATTTACAAGTTTATCACATAAAAGATGAATTGCCTTTACCTTATTCCTGAAGTAGCAGAGAATCAAGAGAAAGATTAAATCATGCAAACTAATTTGTTACATATGTGATGAAAAGGGATATTGGATGTAACATATCTTAAATATAGCTAATGCTTTGAAAATCCTTCCTGACTCAATTATTTATCAAAGCTTGACTTACACTAGATCAAAAAAGATCTTTATACCAATACCAGTTCTACAGTAGAACATGGAAAATAATTTTAAAATCTTATAGATATGTCTGATTATTATCTCATAAGAATAAATACTTGAATGCTCTGATTTGATTTGCCAAGTCTGCCATGTATATACAGAGGAGTCAGAATAAAATTTTCATTGTGTTTTTATTTATACACATCTCCCTTTCCAAAGTATAAATAAATCATATTTGATATCATCTGATAATCTCATTTCCACAAAACCACTCAGTTATTGTCATCGAAGAAAGGATCAAGATTAGGGACATCAGAATGAGAAAGCTAATAAACAAATCTATTTTTTAAATTCCTTTTCTTCTTACTGATATTTTCCTCTATGTAAACCAATTGTAAAATGTATTCAGCTCAGACAGTAATTTTAAAGAAACAGAGTTATCTTTTAAAAGTGAAACGGTAGTAATTGTATTGTCTACTAGATGAAGAGTGCACGGAGAGACGTATTTTTGGTCATCTACATGCAAATAAGCGTTGAATTATAATTTCAGTTTGTAGTGTTATAGTATTTACTAGTTCTGGGGATACTTGTAATTCATGCAGTAGATAATTACAGCATTATGTTCTTTTAAATACCATTAGAAAAGAACAGGTGCAGTTTCTGAACACTAAGGACAATAAGCCAATCTGTGTTTAGAGCAGCATGCTTAGTGTGAAGAATGAGAATGCTACTGATGTGATGACGACTTTTAAACTGTAGATGATGCTAGCAAACAAAGGATTGTTTTTAGTTGCCTTGTTAGCAGTCTTTCTTATTCCGTTAGCATTTTTTCCCAAAAGTTACAGTTTGCTCTATCAGCTTGCCCTAACTGATACAGATAGATATTATTATCCTCATTTTATAGATGAAGAAACTAGGACCAAGAGAGTTTAGGTTGCTTGTTTAACAGTAAAAGGTGTGTGTGTGGTGAGGGGTGGGGAGTAGGGGGTAGAGAAGCGAACTCCGAAATCGTGCTACCGAAAACTGTGTACAAAGCCTTCACTCGAAGTAAAGTGGATGTAACATATTTTGACAGTAATCGACTCTGGATGGATATTCATGAGTTAAAATGTTGAGATTAACTAGTAATGTATAATTTTGAAGAACTCAATATAGTAATAATAACAACAATAACCACTTCTATTCCACTACTGCAGCTATCCTAACATGGTATATAATATCTCTGTCAATGTAGATCCTGGGTTAGAAATCCACGTTTTTCTAAAGGCTTCTGACTTCCACATTCTCACACATCCTTGTAGTCTACAAGGTATGTCTATTCTATTTCCTCAACATATCTTTTATTTATGCCCTTCTTCTGTGAAAATCTTTGTCATCTGTTGTCTAATGTCCCCTGTCTCTAATTTCAACCTTTCTTAGCTACATTTTATACTATCACCATAGTGAAATATTTAACAAGTAAATCTGGTAGTATCATTCTCCTGCTCCAACAATTCAGCCCACAATTAATTCACATTGTGGACTTATCAAGCTCTCCATGACCTTGCTCTTATCTACAAATTCACTTTCATTTACTTCATCTTTTTCTTGAATTTATGAGATAGAAACTTTAAACTATAACAGGTACAGGACATTATCAGATTTAATATTCTGTATTGGTCATTTGCAATGATGACTTTGGAAATATATGGATATAATAGTATCTACAACATAGGGCTGTTAGGATGGCTAAGAAAACATATGCAAAATGTGCAGCGAAGGTTTAAACTGTCTATCCTGGCTAATGTGTAGAAGCAAATGACTTGACTGAAATGAAAGTTTGCCAATTGTCTATAATCTAAGCATCAATTTGTAATATTCTTTAGTACAAAATTTATGAAATACTCAGGACCTATATATCAAATTTGTCAATGACCCTTAATTATAGATTCCTGAACACATCTGCAATGTTCATGATTCTGTAGATTTGCATATCATACTCTTCTGCCTATAGCCTCCTATAGATGGGTAATTTATCTAAAAACTACCTAATCAATCATTCTTTAAATCTTACCTAACATTATAACTTTATTGTGAAACTTTTATTCCCAAACAGAATCCGGTTAATTTCACTTATGTTAACAGTGTCCTCATGTTATGCCATTACAATTTTTGTAGTTTAATGTATCACATCATGTAAGACTGTGTAATCTTAGATACTTGTATTATATTGGGTTGTAGTAAAACTTGTTTCAATGTATATTATCAAATTGCCTTTTAAGCTGTTTGTATCATATTTTTTCTTATCCAATTGTAAGTTTCTCTAGAGTGTAAATGTTAACTATTCATATTCTTCATATTATTTAGGAAAGTGTTTAGCACAAGGTTGACATTTAATGTTTACAGAATCAAACATATAACATAATATATGCATGTGCGTTTATTCAGAACTTACACAATATTGTACTCCATTTTATCCTCTAGATTTTGTGGTGAATTTAAAATATGTTCACAAGTTCTTTGAAACTCCTTCCATCAAGAAGTGGACTTAATTACCCCTTCCTTGAGTGTGGAAAAGATTTGCATATAACAGATAGCAACTAATGAAAGTGACTGTAACTTAGGAGAATAAGTCATAAAAGGTTTTGTGTTTTCCTTTTCACTCTAACTTTTGAATCACTAACTTTGAAGGAAGTCAGCTAACACATCATAAGGACACTCAAAAAGCACTTTGACAAGTCTACCTATCAAGGATTTGACAACTCCTGCTAATAGCCATGCTAGTGAGTCATCTTGGAAGTAGGTATGTCCCAGGCCCAGCTGCAGATGACTGCAGCCTGGCGGGTAGCTGGACTGCAATGTCATGAGAGATTCAATGTCATGAGAGATTCTAAGTAAGAATACTTAACTAAGCTACTCCCCAAATCCTGACCTCCAGAAACTATGGGATAATAAATGTTTGTTGTTTTCATCTTCTAAGTTTTAGGGAAATTTGTTTTGTAGCCATAGATAACTAATACTTTATAGATTATAGTAAGGCTATTCTTGTATTCTCTAAGAACTTGTAATACACTGCATCTATGGGAAATTCATACTCATCCATAGGATGAAATTATAATGTAAAATAGTTTATTATACAGTGCAAAATTATTAATTTAACAAATATTTACCAGACTTCTACTGCCTTACTGAAAATAAATATATGCATTATAACCTAGGAATTTTACTTCTGAGCATATATTACAGAAGAATCCCCATAAATCAGAGGCAGGACATGCAGCAGCATATTTACTGTGGCATAGTATACAGTGGTAGGTGTTAGAGATAATTTGGAATCACATCATGAGGGAATGGAGTAAAACAAGTATGATGGATGAAAAGTATAATGGATGCATGCTAAAAATATTTATTGTACAACAATTAAATGTCAAACAAGATAGGCAGATAAGAATGGATATATCTTAAAAACGTAATGTAAAAATGTAACAAACACGATGCATAATACGCTTAATACAAATTGAATAGGTGTACTTGTATGTCATTAAATGTTACAATAGCACATCCATCATTTAAGAACATATATCAAGCCCCATACGGTAGGTATGTCTTTTGGCGAAGGGAATGGAAGTCAGAATAAGGGATTTAAAAGGGCAAACTACATATATTCATGAAATGAGGCAGGGTCCCTGGTCTAGAAAAAAAATGGTAACTATGAAATGTAACTTAAATCTCTGTACCTAAGTTTTAAAAAAGTCAAACCAAACACATAAAACAAAATATAAAAGCAAAACAAACAAACAAAAAAACCCCAAAACCACTTATTACATTTCTTGTGTTGGGGATTTAAAATACAATAGCAAAGAAGAGAAATAGTTCCACTGGGGCTTTCATTCTCAATATGTAAGTGAAACAATAAATAAACAGGAAAATATTAAGAAAGCATAAGTGCTGTGAAACGGTTAAGGGTGTGACATGATCGATAATAATGCATGAAGACTACAGTGGTTAGGGAGCCTTGGGAAAGCCTCTCTGTGGAGGCGATATTTCAACTGAAAGCCAAATGATTAGAATTAGCTCTCTGTGCAAAGATGTACAAAAGGATATGTGTTCCAGGTAGAGTGCAGATGCCTCGGCTTGGCAAGAAAGGGATAACAAAGATCAATGTGGCTGTAACATCATGAGTTCATTGAGAGTGACAAAGCAGGATTATGTCAGTCATTAGAAACAGGTTTCGATTTTAGCATTAGTGAAAAGGAAATCAGTGTAGAAAAAAATTAGGTTTTACAAAATAAACATCATGACTGCTGTGTGGAGAATGAATTCAAAAGAAGGGCAGGAGTGGAACGACATAGACTAGTTATGATGCTACAGCTATAGTTACACTTTTAGGAAGACATATAATTATTCTAGGCAGTGATGGAAACAGTAGGGTTTGAAAGATTCTAGAAGAGTCTCTAGAGACAGGCAGGAGTCATACAAACCAATTGGATTAGATGAGCATCTTCAGTTTTATTCCAGAGCAAATGGGTAAAAATAAAATTGCATGATCTGATTTATAAAATGATAGCCTACATTTTAACTCATGCTTTTGGGAGGGATATTAAATTTGCATAATGCACAAACATTAAATATATGAGTAATAATAAAGTGTCAACATTTGATGTCACTGGTCCTACAGAGCTGGAACATGAGCTTTTAGGACAAGGCAACAAGCCTCCAGAGGACGCTGGGAAAAGTCATAGAGAGGTATACTCAGTGCCTCTTTACTAGAGGGTTAGTGACAACTTTAGTGACCTGCTGAAGTCCACATGTTATTTAAGGATGATTTACCATCCAGAATAGTAAATGTATATACATCAATTAGCATCAGAAGTGTCTGCCAATGCCTGGCTTGATAAGACTCTGACCTTTCTTAAAGATAACCTTTCCAAGAAACCTAGATGAATTCTGTTGATTGAATCTCCACCAAGCATTACTACATTTCTGATAACAAATGCATATGGGAATTAATCCTTTCAAGTTGCTGTTAAAAGTACTCAACAAAAATCAAGAATTAGTAATGCTGTCATGATAGAATTTTTAAATAATAGGTTTTTAATGGTATACACATAGTTAAAAGCTCTTTTATGGAAATGTTTCTGGGAATATTCCCTGTTTCACTTATGCTTGATGCTTTTCTTCCATTTGTTAGTAGAATTGGGAGTTCATGAATTTTAGTACTATGGAGATGACACTTCTTTTCCAAAGCATTTAGAAATTTGTTATTATTTTTAATATTGTGGTTGTTCTTAATTTTGGTGTGTATGCATACAAATGGGCAACGGAAACCACTTTTGGAAATCAAAGTAATATTGTAAAAGCAGCCAGAAATCATAATTGTGTACATTCCATGTTCCATGGAGAAAACAATAATCATGCCAATGATAAATATGTTTGCTTTTAATAAAATTACCAATGATACTTGCATGCAACTCCTTGATTTCTGGTTATAGCCCCAGGCTAAACTAGAGCTTCATGTATTCATCTCGAACATGATTTTGTAAAGGGGTAGATTACAAATTATAAATTAATGAATAACTATTTCTGCTTAGTTTGTATTCTTCATATTATCTGAATATTGCAGGTTGTCTATAATATACGTAAAAAGGCAGAATACAGCACAACATATATCACTATGTCCTATTTTATTAAAATTTGTGAATATTTCTCTAATTCTCTTATCTCCATACCAAGATGCACATATGTAAAATGATGCACACATTACTATAGTAGCCAACTTCTTGTGGAACAAAATTATCTTACCATGAAATGTGCTTAAAATTAAGTCTAGAAATAATAAGACAATTAAGACTAAGATGTGTGAGTGTATGTATGTTTGTGTGTGTGGCAAACATCTTCTATTCACCCCACAACAAGAGGCACATGCCCTGGTTTCCTATTTTGTTAAAAGTAAAAAAAAACATTCGAAGAGAGAAATTCTAATACAGTGCAATCATATTAAGAGAGTGTTAATATTCAAAATCTCCAGAATATATTGATTTTTTTTGACAGTTTTCTTTATATTTTGTTTAAAAAAGAAAATTAATACATCTGACTTAGAGTTTTAAAAAAGACTTAATTAGCAATACACTTAAAGATCTAACAATCATTGTTTAACAAAATCACTATCTCTTAGGCTATGTACGTAGCCACCTCAACCACCACAGCTGAACTCAAGTTTCTCACATGGATTCCTTCTTTTCTATTCCTATTAGCAATGCACTCATTGCAATTTTTCTCTAATGCTTACATTATTCCAGGATACTGCTCACCTTCTTCCCTGCCTTCCCTCTTTGAATAATCTTGTTTGTCCAAATTTTTAACCTAAAATAATGCTTCAGTTATTATTTTCTTCATTGAAAATTAAATTACTGTGAGCTTACAATTTTAACATATGCAAACATTTTTCTTTTTCCAATCATCTAATTCAAATTTTTCATATAGTCTGCATAAGTCTTGTAATTTGAGGGTAGCCATTATTCTTACCTTAATTTTTACTCATAAATAAATATTAAGAGACTTTTCCAAAATACTAATAGGAAGCAAATGTAAATCTAAAAGAGCTATGAGAAGTGTATATGGGATGATCATGGTTGCCAATTATTGAGTACTTACTATATATCAAGCATTTATTAAACACTCGAAATTCAACCAGTCATTTATTTAAACTGACTCCAAGTAAATTAAATATATATTTATATACAATACTTGTTTAAAAACTGGGGTATGGTAATTAATCAAATTAGTCTATTATAAGTTCTCACAATATCTCACAATATCTGGATGAAAAGCTACACTTTTCCCCAGTTTATAGATAAACTGAGGTACAGTGTAGCTATGTGTCTTGCTCACTATGAGACAATAAGTATTTGAACATGACTCTTTTCGAATAAAACATTGTGTTTTTAATCTCTAGACTCCACTGAAGGAGGTTTGGGGAAAAAAGGCAGGAGTAAAATTTTGAAGGCCCAAGGTAATATAGTTGTTTCTTTGTGAGCTATGAAGAATTATAGATGAAAGAGAGTAAATAAGGATGCCACTTTATCCGGTTTTTATTTTTGGAAAAGAAACACTCTGACTGGCATGTGAAGGAAAAATTGAAATGATCTGAGACAGGAGGCAGGGAGCTATATCCCAACTAGATATACAAATATTCTTTCGGGTGAGAATTCTAGACTTGGAACCAAAGGAAATAAAAACAAGCCTGAAAAAATGCATAATATTAGAGACAAGAGGGGGAGGAGAAGGAAGTACAATACAAGAATTGTCTGGAATGACAATGGTGTGATTACAGAAGTAGCACATCGGGAGGATGTGAGATCATAGAAACTGAAAAGAGAGAATTTGAAAAAAGAGCAAAGCCAGTATGGTTTTTAAGGATTCCAGGTTGACAAGAAGTGATAAGCCATTTGATCTGTCAATTAGCTGATCATTATTTTAAGATTGATGGAAGAAGATAGCAATAATGGAGTGAAAGCCATGCTTCAATGTTTTAAAGACTGGATAATATTAGATAAGAAAGAGGAAACTAAAAGAGAAGAAAGAAAAGAAGTACATATTGATTAAACTGATTAAATATAAATTATGTTAGATACTTTATATATGCTGATTCTTGTAATCATGACAACTGTCTTATCTTCCATTCGACAAATGATGCAACCTGACCTTATAGAAATTATGAAAAGACTTTCTAGTTCTGTTTGTTTGTTCATTTGTTTTAAGATGAAGTTTTGCTCTTTTTGCCCAGGCTGGAGTACAATGGTGTGAGCTCGGCTCACAGCAACCTCCACCTCCCAGGTGCAAGCGATTCTTCTGCCTCAGCCTCCCAAGTAGCTGGGATTACAGGCATGCACCACCACGCTCGGCTAACTTTGTATTTTTAGTAAAGAGGGTTTCTCCATGTTAGTCAGTCTGGTCTTGAACTCCCGACCTCAGGTGATCTGCCCGCCTCGGCCTTCCAAAGTGCTGACATTACAGGTGTGAGCCACCACACCTGGCCAAGACTTCCTAGTTTTTGAATGGTAGATCCCCAGCAACCCAAACAAATTTATTTATTAGTATTATGAGAAGCTTTATTTCAATGAAGACTGCTAAACATGAGTTACCCATGATTCGAGATGGAGAAGTCATTGCATAAGTTAAAAACCAAATCTTTGAATTATTCAGTTCAAAATCACCTTCCAGATATGAAGCAAGAAATATCGGAAAGCAGGCATGAGTCAGAAAATGACTTGGTAGCTCATTCCAGACAAGAGAATTGTAGGAAAACCCAACAAGCTCAGATGTTAGTTTTTGTGCTTTGCCCTCTGTGTTGAGCCTTGGTAGAGGTGGCATTTGTGGTGGGCAGGGGTTGGGGGAGACATAATTGAACCCTGTGAAACTTGGGGATCAGGGCATAAGGGAGTCAGCAGCCCATCTGCAGAGTTGCAGAATTGAGGCTGGGTGCAGCTTTTCAGAGACACCAGCAACAGAGACGGGTGGGTCTCAGAAAGGCTGGTAGAATGGCCATGGCCTTCTTTGGGTCCAGACCAAGAAAGGACAAAGGACCTCAGGGACCTGAGTACAAAGACGAGGAAGGTGCTGAGTGGCCTGTGTAGCTTTGTGTCCTTCAGAGCCTGAGTCCAGATCATATACATCTCAATGGCGGCAGCAGGGACAGGCAAACAAAACTGGAGCTCCCCAAGAGTGGGGCTTAGAAAATCCATCCTGGGTTTAGAATCAACCCAAGAGAGAAGGAGAGAAAAAGTCTTGAGAGGGAATTTTATAACTGATTGCAACGAAATTACAGACCAGAGTTGAACTTTAGATTTAGAAAGAATATACCTAAAAGTGCTTAGATTACATTTCTACATTTGGTAAAATAGATGGGTCACTGTCAGAAGACTATATCATGGAAAAAACAAACAAACAAACCAACAAACAAACATGATCGGCCAGGAGCAGTGGCTCACACCTGTAATCCCAGCACTTTGGAAGGCTGAGGCAGGTGGATAGCTTGAGCCCAGGAGTTTGAAACCAGGCTAGGCAACATGCTGAAACCCCGTCTCTACTAAAAATACACAAAGTAGCCAGGTGTGGTGGCAGGTACCTGTAATTCCAGTTACCCAGGAGGCTGAAGCGGGAGAACCACTTGAACCTGGGAAGCGAAGGTTGCAATGAGCTGAGCTCTGACCGCTGCACTCCAGCCTGGGTGACAGAATGAGATTCTGTCTCAAAAAAGAAAAAAAAAAGAAACAAAGAAAAGAAAAGAAAAAAATGATCTTTGTCATCTGAAATTTGAGAGTGTGACTTGCAAAATCATATTGACTATGAATTATTTTATTAATTTTTATGTGTGAAAAAATACTAGGTCTGTTGCTAATAAAGAACATTAGAAAGAAAGGGGGGCAGGGAGACTTGAAGGAAATAGTAAACATTTTCAAGTCACTGTAGGAAAGGAGCAAAAATGTGACTTTATTGTTGAGTGATATTTAGAATTCAGTCAAGTCAGATTTGAGGCAATATAGCATATGACATAAATATACATCGTTAAGGTTTTCTCCAGGCAACATTTAGTGTTACCTTTCTCATGTTTACAGGCCCAATATTATATCTATTGTAAACATGTTTTGGATACTCATTATGTTAAGTCAAGGAGCTACCCCATGAATAAACCACAATCCTTGTCTCTGAGGGCTTGCTTTCTATTGGAAAAGACAAACATAAGCAAATAAATACGATACAAATATAATAAGACAAAATGGAGAAATATTGAATTCCAAAAGACAATTTCTAACTTTGTTGTAGAGAAAGGGGTTAAGAAAAGTTTTCAAGAAAGGAGATAATATTTCAACTGGGTTTTGTAAACATATATACCAAATACAGGAAATAGGTTAAAATATTTTAGGAAAAATCAGGTAAGCTGCACTTAATTTGAGTATTTTTTATTTTGTTAAACATTACCATAAGCATTTCTCCACTTAAACTTTATTTCTTTCAAATATTGTTCATGTTGAAGTGAACCTATACAAACACTTTTCACTAATGTTCAAAACCATCTTGATTATTCTTTTAAATATACTTGTATTGTTAGTCTACAGATTCATAGAAAGATAAGAAGATGCAAAATCTACACTTACATGTAATACTATTATTATTATATACTTATTAAATGACTTCATTTGCCATGAAACATAATTTACCTGATATGTCTGTTTACTTAACCATACTGTATAAAAATGCACCACACCGAACTATATATATGCATATAAACATACTATTAATTATTAATCTTATGGCAAGCATAAAAGTCAACTTTTATATTAATACAGTTTAATTTTATTTACTAAAACTATAAATTTTAGGATAAAAATAAATTAATTTTGACATTGCTCAACATCAAAATAAACTTTAATAAAATAATAAAATAAAAATAATACAATTTAATAAAATAATAAAATAAATAAAAACTTTAAAATTAAAGCTGTAGAATATGTTTTCAAACTTAGTGAGATGAACTGCATTTCAAAATAGCACATAAACATTGAACTAGTCACATAATTCAAGGATACCAAAATTAGCATTCCATGGATTCATTCATTAGAAAGTACTGGTGGCCTCTTTACCCATAGTGTAAAGCTATTCATGCCAGCAGCTTAAGACACTCAAGTTTGCCAAATTTCACAGGTGCTGCCTGAAGAGAATGATAGTTTGCCACTCCTCCCTCGCAAAAGACAAATCTCTATTCACAAGAACGGGAAAACTTACAGAGAGGCTATTTTTTAAAATCTTTGATGCTAATTCAAATAGGAACTTGACCAGTTATACCTCCTCTTAACAACAGGTGCAGAATTATACACTGACTCTCTTATAAATATTCTTGAAAGAATCCCTTGGCTTTAGCATTTTAATGCCATGTTTCTTTAAATGAGGCCTGTTTTTCATAGGTTTTCTAATTTGAATGTTATACTCTTGCAAACTGTACCTAATATATTTTACTAATGAAAATATCAAATGCCAATTGATTTGTGTCTCTCATGCAAATTTTGCCATTAAGATATTAATATAATATATTTTATAGATTTTCTGCTAGTAAAAAGAAGCTCATGTTTTTCATCAATACTAAATTGCTATAACTCTTAGTTATTTTCCCAGTAGTAAAGATAATTTTATGCCTGGGATTTAAATTCATCTTCTTGATTGAGATGTTTGTTTATCTGCACAGTAGTCGAGAAGATGTTGCACTAGACTGGGGCTCAATTCTAGAATTAACACCACAATTTGATAGCTGTATAACCTTTAGAATATCACTCAATATTTTAATCCTCCTTTTTTTCTTTTCTTTTTTCTTTCTCTTTTTCTTTTTCTTTCTTTCTTTTTCTTTTTTTTTAGACAGAGTCTTGCTCTGTCACCCAGGCTGGTGTGAAGTGGCGCAATCTCCCCTCACTCCAACCTCCTCCTCGTGGTTCAAGCAATTCTCCTGCCTCAGCCTCCTGAGTAGCTGGGTTACAGGCACGCACCACCACATTGGGCTAATTTTTGTATTTTTAGTAGAAACGGGATTTCACCATGTTGATCAGGCTGGTCTCAAACTCCTGACCTTATGATCAGCCCGCCACAGCCTCCAAAAGTGCTGGGATCACAGGCGTGAGCCACTACGCCCCGCCTTAATTCTCATTATATTTCCTATATGTGTAAAATAAAATAATAAAGCCTGATTTGTCCATCTCAGGTAGTTAATGTGAGGATCAAAAAAGATATTGGCTATGAAAAACGTGAATAAAAGTTTAAAAAGTAAAAAGCAAACATGAAAAGAAAAAAATGTTTAAAATAGACTCTTTTTTCCAGAAGAAAATATGGGAGAAAATCTGTTCAAGTTGTGATTGCCAAAAATTTCTTTGGACTCAAACCTTTCTACCTATAGAAGAAAATAATTGATAAATTAGACTTTATTAATGGCAATCCACATTCTGGTCGACCACATTTACAAGTCAGCAAAAAAGTGCTTGCCTCAGAATATGTCATTAAGTATTTTTACCTAATAATGGGAATACAAACAGCTCAATAAAAAATGAACAACATAATTGAAGAAACATTTTACATAACCTGATATATGAAGGGTCAAGCAGCATCTGAAACGATACTAACCATGATTAGTTGTGTGGAAAGGAAATCTCACTCTAGTCAGAAACTGTAAAACTTCTAAAGATTTGGATATGGCTGGAGATAAAAACAGAGTAAAAGAAAGGTTTTTACTTTTGCATTGGCATTGGAAATAATAACATTCATGCTATGCTTAAGTAATTCTATTTTAATACGTGTGTGTTGATCTCTGTTTTTACAGAAAATGCCATGTGCAAAGGTATAGCTATCTTGGACACTAATTTGAGTGGGATTTCGTCTTCATTTTTTACAATTTAATTTTCTTTTTTCGTTTTTTACTTTTCTGTAAGTGTTTAGCACCTTACTTGTCTTCATTTTAATAGTATTCAGATGATAGCCTCTCAGAAATATTTTTATCCTTGAAAAAATATAACTTTCAAATAAAAAATTTAAAAATATGGAATCGAAGTACTCCTGAGACAATTTAATCTAATTATCAAAAAGCTCACTTTTTGCTTCTGCAATATGTTTTATTTAGGAAGAAAAAATTTGACCTTTCTGGACTAAAGAGATCTGAGATAAAAGGAGAGACTAAAATGATGGCTGGAAAACTGTTATCGAAAAAAATTTCCTGAAAGCTTGTAAGTAGTTTTTATTTTTCCTTCTCCAGACATTAGAATTTTGGCTTTAGTTTTCTTTGTTATCTGAAGAAAGAAAATAGGGGAAGAGAGCCTAGCTACCCCACTTCCTTCTTTAAAGTAAAGATGATTTGTAAGAAGTTTTCAATTAAAAAGTTAAAATGTTTTTAAATACACAAAAACATAGAACTGTACATCAGCTTGGAGTGGAGGAATATAATACACTTGACTGATTATCTTTCTAAATATTTTTGGCTTATGCAGAACAGCACAACTCTTTGAAGTCAGATTACCTCTACCACACGGAGACTGCTGGCTTTCAGAAGATGTGTCCACTCAGTTCAGTTTGGTTAGGCCAAGAGAAATAATAAAATCATGAAGACGGCATGGAAACAGATGCAGAAAATGTAATGCTCCCCAGCTTCTGAATGCAAAGAGAAACTGGCTCACTAATGGAACTACTCAAAGGTCAAGCCTTTCAGCTAAAAATAGAAAACAGCCTTTTCCTCAGGGAAACTGAGGGACCATTCTCATCCCTGCAGGACCAGTGGTCCTTTGGGGATATGGAAATAATAATGGAATGTTCTGGGAGGGATGCTTCAACAATCAACACCCCCAGAACTGAGTTATTCTTCTATCTAGGCAATGTGTATTGTTATAGATGAGTAAGTGCTGAATCCAAAAACATTTAATGACTAGCACTGCATGGACACCAGCCCATCAGAACAAACACCCAACATATAAGAATGGTAGCAGCTCTTACACTGCTATGTTCTGGCTCTAGCTGAATGTCAGTACTGAGGTAGGCCAAGACTATTTTAAGTCATTTTAGCCAAATGCAATGTGGTGGTCAGGTAATATCTCTTTATCAAATGCTAATTGGACTACAACATTTAGAATTGTGAGTCCCTAGACAGATTGGTAATCTGAAAGTTTATGAGAACTGCACAGCCATGATCATTTATAATTTATTGAAGAATATTATCAATAAAACATTTATCTAATTTCCTCACAAATTTATACAAGGAGCATGATGTCTGATTGGCTTGTTTGGGTATTTATGTCCATGAAAATGAATAGGAGAGTATTAGGGGGGAAATTCTCCCTATTTGTTGTACAAGATTCTTTAAGAGAAGCTGCAGAAACACCAAATAATGTACAGGCATAGGAGACATAAAATGTGTCAAGAAAATTACAGGAAATTTCAGTATCAATTAATGTCTTTTTGAAATGCAACCCCTCCTTTTTTTTTTTTTTTTTTTTTCCTCTTCCTCTCTTTCACTAAACTGGCTCATAACTAGTATCTTCCCTCAGTGCTCATATAAAATAATGCAATGGCATCCATAGCATCCATATTTCATTCTCTAATGCTAACCTGCCCTAAAACAAAGTGGAAGTTCAAGGAGAGTATCTGACTCCAAGTTTAGAGGAGGGGAATTCATGATAGCCCTGGAATCTTGTTAATGGACAACAGCATCATCAACCGTGTAGTCTCATCTGGGATGGTCATATCCTACAGAAATTTCAACCCATTGTGATGTAGCCTTTCCTCTAGGTGGTCAGTTTATTTCCATGAAGATACTTTATATTTTAACAATTTAAATAAGAAAACTAGGTATATTTATATTTTGTTTCCATTTTTGTATAATTTTTTAGATTAAAGTTATATCATTTTTATAAAAGACTGCCTTTCATGGTTTCTTGTTGCCTGGAAAAATCTAAATATTTCTAACCTTCTAAAGTCAGAAAAATCTTACCTATGAACAAATTTTATCTTCATACTTTTCAAAATGGGTATTTTATCACCTTTCCCAATGATCTGTCAGTAATCCTCAATAACTCTCTATGTTTTCTATTACTATACTCTCCTTGGGAAGCCACAGGGGCTACTCACTATTTCTGGCGCACAGCAGGCCCCACTGCACCTCAGGAATTTGAACATGCTGCTGTTCAGTCAGCCTGTAATTCACTTCTCCAGATATACATATGGCATACTGCACTCTCACCTTCTTCATATCTTTGCAGACTGTCTTGTTTAAAATTGCAAACACAGTAACAAGCACATAGATGCCTCACCCCTGGCATTTCCTTTTTTTCTTTTCTGGCTTATTTTTTCCATAGTACTAATAATCTTCTAAAATAATAGATAATTTGCCCATTTATTTTATTTTCTTCATCCCACTAAATCCTTAATTCATAATTTCTAGGCTATCTATATACATTATATACAATCTCTCTCTATGTATAATTGTGCAGGCTGATGTCTGTCCAGTGTCTATACATTAAATTTTATTTGTCCAGTGAAATAAAAAAATGGTTACAAGTTCTCAGTAACTTTAACTTTTTGTATGTTGATTTTGTATCATGCAACTTTACTGAATTCATCTAAGAAACTTTAATTTTTTATTCTTTCTTCTTTATCAATTAAGAATTTTGTAACTATGAGCTTTATTTTGAGTCTAAAATTAATTATGTTCTCATAGTACTATGAAGTGCTCTCTTTTGAAATGCTTTCTTTAGAGTCTGAAATTTCCCTTTGAATTTTCTTTGAACAAAGGATTAAGTAGGAATAGGTTTCTTAATTTCCAATCAGAGAAGAATTTCATTTTTTAAAATTGCGTGTCAACAATTTCACTTAAATGTAAATTAGTACAACCACTGTGGAAACCAGTATGGAGATTCCTTAAAGAACTGAAAGTAGACCTACCATTCAATCCAGCAATCCAACTACTGGGTATCTACCCAAAGGAAAAAAGTCATTATGTGAAAAAGACATGTGCATACACATTTTTATAGCAGCACAGTTTGCAACTGCAAAGACATGAAACCAACCTAACTGTCCATCAACCAAAGGGTGAATAAAGAAAATGTTATTATATATACATTCACACACATACATATATACACACATATCATGGAATATTACTCAACCGTAAAAAGGAATAAAATAATGTCTTTTGCAGCAACTTGGATGGAGCAGGAGGCCATATTCTAAGTGAAGTATCTCAGGAATGGTAAAACTTGCAACTCTCATTTATAAGTGGGAGTTAAGCTCTAAGGACTTAAAGGCATAAAAATGGTATAATGGACTTTGGGGACTTGAGGGAGAAAGCTGAAAGGGGGGTGAGGGATAAAAGACCACACATTGGGTACAGTGTACACTGTTCAGGTGAGGAGTGCTTTAAAATCTCAGAAATTATCAATAAAGAACCACCTGCACCCCAAAACTATTGAAATAATTTTTAAAAAGAGTAAAAAATGTTCCCTTAAAATATTTAACCTTACTAGATTATGATAAAAGAAAATGACCTAATCTGTACCTTGTTAAACTTTTAACATCAGGGAATTAATGTAACCTTACACTAGTCTCTTGGTATACTTTCTCCTTGACAGTTTGTAGCCCACTTGAATGGTACACTCATAAATCAAATTGCTACATATACGTGAGTTTATTTCTAGACTTTGTAGCATTTTCCATACTATTTCAATTACTGTACCATTTTATATATATTCACTATTTTAATTACTATATCATCATCACCATCATTAGTATCATTATCAAATAGATTATGTTTGAGTTTTAATAAATGCTGAGATTTTGCACCTATAAAAGAGATTCATTTTCGTAATAATTTGGTAAGGAATGCATTTTAAAGTCCATTTATTGTGTGTATGGGCAAAAAGGAGGAGAAAAACTGTGCACCATAGCATGCTCATCTCACATGTCTGGCTTCAAGTCAACAACTTCAGCATTTGTCTATCATACATCCTGGCCTCTTCATTTCTAGATGGAAGTAACTGAAGGCAGATATGGCAAGCTGCTCTTTCTGGACCACAGATTGGTTTCTCAGATTCCTATCTTTCTTCTCTCAGGGAGAACCAGAGGAACAAAGCAGTTTGTCAGGATGTCGAGTAGTGGATGGTTATAAAGGCACATATAGCAGTCCAATCTAACCATGAGAGGGAAACTGACTTCCAGCTTGTCTTTCCAAGACTGTGACAGCAAAAGAATTTTGTTTTGTTTTGTTTTTCTCACTGGAAATGTAACAAAGTGAGGATGAAAACAATTTCTTTAATCTAAAACACTAATTGCAAGGTATGGTAGATTAACCCATGGTGTTTTGAGGGAAAAAAATATGACTCAAATATTTTCTGTTTAGCATAAATGATGTTTTATATGAGAGGAAAACAAAAGAATGTTCATACATATAAAGTGCTTTCAGATATTATAATCTCTAAATAGTTCTGAAAACATTGCTTATTAAACCAATTAATAGAATAATCAACTCAAGAAGGTATATAAACTTTATCCTGAAATAAATTATTCTTATTAGATGGTAAATTTATGCCAAAAAAAGATCATCTTCTATTACTTTATTGTTTGTCCTTGTTTAGTAAGTTTGACAGTAAAATAAGCCTATAATATACATAATTTGAAATTTAAAAATATTCAATATTGATATTTAAAATAAAATATGCTTATGAGTTGTGGGTGGCATGCATATTTACATGGAAAGCCCCATAGAGTATTATTTTAAAAACCTGAAAAAATGTACTTAAGCAAAGAAAGTTGCTAGATACAAAATAAATAAAAATGAATAGCCTACCAACAGGCAAACAAAACCCCTTAAGAAAATATAATAGGAAATAATACATCCACAAGGATATCAAAATATGTAATATAAGAAAATAAATGTAATAAAAATATTGTGGGAATTTAAGGGAAATTTTGAATAAACAGAGAGCTTAGTCATTTTCTGAAGGGAAAAATAATTCTATACATATATTTTCTCCATTAATATTTTCCACTAATTTAATATTGTAATAAAATATTAATTAAATATCAATTTAATACAATATGTATTGAAATTTATATGGGAAAACAAGTAAGCAAATATAGTAAATAATATTTTTAAAGAGTGATAATGATAGTAGACCAGGATTGCCAGACATTAAAATACATTCTTAAGAAATAAAATAGTGTTCTAGAAGTGCTGTGGCTACACTGCTGAGTAGCCACTGAAAATTGCTTCATCTCTTTTGACTTCAGTTCCCGACTTATAATGAATACTTTCTTTACCAAATTATTATTAAAGTGAATCTCTTTTATATGTTCAAAGTCTCAACATTTATTAAAATTCAGAAACATAATCTATTTGATAATGATGATGATAATGATGGTGATGATGATATAGTAATTAAAATAGTGAATATATATATATATATAATGATACAGTAATTGAAATAGTATGGAAAATGCTGCAAAGTCTAGAAACAAACTCACGTATATGAAGCAACTTGATTTATGAGTGTACCATTCAAGAGGGCTACAAACTGTCAAGGAGAAAGTATACCAAGAGACTAGTTGTAAGGTTACATTAATTCCCTGACGTTAAATACGTTAAATATTTAAACTCACTGAAATAAGAAAAACTGAAATGGAGTAGCTAAAAATGATTGATATTAACTTGGAACCATTACATAATACAATTCTTTTTTATATATTTTGCTTGGTGCTGAGTCTTTTTTCATCTGATTCAAGTCTTTTAAGAAAAGCTCTCTCTCATTCTCATTGCCTCTTCTTAATGAAATATCAGTCTTCTTTTTACGGAAATTATATTATGCATGCTGTATATTTTACTCTCACCCATATTCTTCATGAACCTTACTTTTAAAATAAATTCTATCTCCCCATTCTTTATTTATAGTACTGCATTAGCTTGTTACAATTTTAGTGTAATAAACCAATTCTGTTCTTTTAACAGTCTACTGTATTTATTTTAGTTTTAAATTTAGTAATCATATTTTTATCTTCTAAATTCTTTTTCTTGTTTTTTTATTTTTCCATTCCATTACTTAATGTTTTTTTCCGTGAATTTAATACTTTCTCAAACTTTTTAATGATGATGGATTGGGAAGAACTAAGACACCTTCTTTAACAAACATGATAAACCTGAGAAATAACATGGTAGAGTAATGAAGAACTCAACGACCTTTATAGCCAGACTGACTGAGTTTGGACTCTAGCTCTGCAACCAGTAGTTGAATAATCTTGCCCAATTTGTTTAGATTATCAAAACTTCAGAGTCCTCTATTGTAAATTTAAAGTAAAACTGCAACCCACGTTATAACGTTGTATTAAGCTAAAAATGAAAAATGGTAAAGCCTTTAGAACAGTGTTTGACACAAATGTTTGTACTTAATACATGTTAGCTAATAACTAGTTAAACATGACAGTTGTCATTAGTGAGTCAGTTCCAGGATAGTCTCTTTTGGCTCGGCATGTCTGTGGCTCTTCATCAAGAGATATTAGTGGATTCCACCTAATGTGTCTTCTGCTATTTAGATAGATATTTTTATATCTTACATGTGGTGAATTGTGATTTGGTCAGCTTCAGCTTCAGTTTCATTCCTGTTTACTTTCTGCAGTTTATCTTTCAAAAAATCTCTCCATATTATTGCATATTGATGAATGATCTAATAATTTCAGGTAGTGAGTTAGTTTTGTTCAGTTCAATAGGAATTTAGATGAGGTTATAAAAGAAAAATCATGTATTTACATCATGATCATGTATTGCCCGCCTTATGTTTTAAATATATAGTTGAGGGAGCATGTATGTTTTCATAAACACGTGTCAGTGTGTGCGTGTTAGTGTGCACTTAGTATATTGTTGAGTAGGGGTGTGTGTGTGAGAGAGAGAGAGAGAGACCCGGTAGAATAATATAAGGAATTATACTATTACTAAAGTATATTGTTTTTATATTTGTTTATAGCTAACTTTCCTGCTTATATGAGGTGACTTTGTTTCAGTTCAATAAAAAGTGTTACCTGAGATTTGATCTTTTGCATTTCCTTTGAGAAGCCTACATGAATTCTTCCTGCTGAGCTTAATACAACAACCACAGCAAACTGACCTTCATTTTCTCGAGTGTTCTTTGGTCACATCAATGTTCTTTTGTGATGTTCTATTTGCTGTTGTCTGAAGTGCATCTAGATTGTGAGATAGGAGATTTTTATTTCAATTGGCATTGATTTTTGAAATGTATTCACTCACTTTATAACTTGTGTTGGCTGCCTAAAATGAACAGTTTTTTTCAGTGTTAGGAATTTGTGATGGTATGGGTCTGGCAATATTTAGTTTTCATCCTCTCAATTTATAAACCATTTTCACTTTTAGAAAAGTGTCGTAATTTAGTGCTCAAAGAAAAGAACTCCAGATTTCAGTCATATGCCATTTTGATGAGTTGGTATATACGTGCATATCTATGTGTGTGTGTTTATGTATGTGCATATGTGTGTACATACATACATTCATACATATACATATTATAAAATAATGATGCTAAAAGGTGGTGAGGAAGATTATTTACATGTACTTTTTCGTCCTCTGCATGAGGATTCTGACACATACTATTGAGATTAAAGATTGCATACTGCATCTAAATGGTGTTACCAAATTAGGCATTAGATTAAATGTATCATTAAAGCAACTCAAATTAGATTTTCCCCACTGAATTGAGAGAGTTTGATCAGAAATGATATCATTTGTAAGATTTACCTGATTTCTAGGTGTTTAGTACAACATCATATTATTTATTAGTACTATCATTCAGAATAAGCAGTTTAGGACAAATATCTACATATTTACCTAATGACAGTTTTGAAATAACCAGTTTCATTTATATGCATTGATGCTTCCAATATTATTTGTATGAAAGCTGACAAAAAAGATTCTCATATTTTGAGAAAACACTTTGAGTTATTCCTCTTTTATGCATGCACTATTATATTTTTTAGAACAAGAGATTTTAAAATGCTACTCTAATCTCAGTCAGATGACACCAATATCATGGTGTCTATCCCTGGCCACAACATTTTAATGGGAAGTGTTTAGGAGGAAAGCTCATAGATACAGATAAATAATTCTGATATATGAGATGGGATTCTGTTTTGAGATAACAAAACCACCACATCATTAGACTAGAAACCCCGTCTCTACCAAAAATACAAAAAAATAGTCGGGTGTGGTGTGTGTGTTTAATCCCAGCTACTCGGGAGGTTGAGGCAGTAGAAACGCTTGAACCCGGGAGGCAGAGGTTGCAGTGACACCAGATCATGCCACTGCACTCCAGCCTGGGTTACAGAGCAAGACTCAGTCTCAAAAAAAAAAAAAAAAAAAAAAGACATTCAGTTTCCTATTTATTTGGCAGTTTAAAAGGCATCCACTTCAAAAATGTAAGTAAAATTGTTTACAAGTGATTTGTTGTGGGAAGTCAGGGACCCCGAATGGAGGTACCGACTAAAGCCGTGGCAGAAAAACATAAATTGTGAAGATTTCATGGACATTTATTAGTTCCCTAAATTAATTCTTTTATAATTTCTTACACCTGTCTTTACTGTAATCTCTGAACATAAATTGTGAAGATTTCATGGACACTCATCACTTCCCCAATGAATATCTTTGTGATTTCCTATGCCTGCCTTTACTTTAATCTCTTAATCCCGTCATCTTCTTTGTAAACTGAGGAGGATGAATGTCACCTCAGGACCCTGTGATTGTATCAACTGCACAAATTGTTTGTAGAGCATGTGTGTTTGAACAATGCGAAATCTGGGCATTTTAAAAAAAAGAACAGGATAACAGCGATGTTCAGGGAACGAGAGAGGTAACTTTGAACTTGCCGCCGGTGGGTCAGACGGAACAGAGCTATATTTCTCCTCTTTCATAAGCAAATAGGAGAAATATCGCGGAATTCTTTTTCTCAGCAAGGAACATCCCTGAGAAAGAGAATGCGCCCTGAGGGTAGGCTTATAGATGGCCCCTTTTTAAGGTGTCCTCGTCTTTTACGGTTGAAGTCGAAGGAATGAAATAAGCCCCAGTCTCCTATTAATAAGTTTCCCAGGCTTATTAAGTGGAGGAAAATTCCCACCTAATACATTTTGGTCAGACAGGTTGTCTGCTCTCAAACCCTGTTTCCCGGTAAGACATTATCAATGACAATGTGTGTCCGAAACTTCATTAGCAATTTTAATTTCACCTCATCCTGTGGTCCTGTGATCTCGCCCTGACTCCATTTGCTTTGTGATATTTCATTACCTTGTGAAGTATGTGATCTCTGTGACCCCACACCCTATTCGTACACTTTCTCCCCTTTTGAAAATCACTAATAAAAACTTGCTGGTTTTACCGCTAGGGGAACATCACGGATCCTGCCGACATGTGATGTCTCCCCCGGATACCCAGCTTTAAATTTCTCTCTCTTATGCTCTTTCTCTTTATTTCTCAATCCAGCCGAGACACTTAGGAAATAGAAAAGAACCCACATTAAACATCGGGAGCGGGTTCTCACGATAGTGATTCAAACACAGATGAGACCTACTAGAGTTTCAGTGCTATCTTAATTATGTTTAAAAAGCAAAAGTGCAACCATTCTAAACATTTCACTGTCAAAAACATTATAAGATGTGGAGAAACATTAGTACCTTGGGATCTGTATGGATTTACATTATGTGGCTCATCTACAAACCATTGACAGTTATTGTGATATCAGCAAATAATCAGTTTATCAATTTGTACTCCATAATATTTTTCTCTCAGATGTAAGTTCCTGTATCAATATCAAAAGAAGAGTCTCACTTAAAGTAACTCTCTCTATCTGAGCCAAAATAAAAATTGAGATGAAAATTTCAGAAGTGAAGGTTATAAGAAAAAAATCTACCAAAAAAAAAAAAAAAGTTCTAGTAAATGAGTCAGAATTTTATTTGCTGGGATTTATCAAATTAGAATTTTACAAGGACATAGTGGTGTAATCTCTGAGTCCATTGGAGAAGGTAATGAAGTAATTGTTTGCCATAATTGATACCCATCACAAAGAAGACAACTAAAGTGTTGAGCAAAGAAGAATCTTCTAAAATCATTTTCAGCTCAAGGTAATTGCCAAATATTTTACTGTGATTGAAGTTACTATATTACAACCAAAGACAAGTCTAGAATCAAAAAACTGGGTAAAAAATGATGTGACACTGATCCCCAAGCATATATTTGGGCAAGTTAACAGGTATTTAAGGAAGTAGAAATTGAATTCTGAAAATTCCTTGTTTAAATTAATCTAATCATGTTTATTTCCTAATTGCAAAACTTTATGGAATATTTGGCCTGCATGCATTGTAGGTTTCCAAAAAGGGCTGCAGTATTCAGGAATCTCCAAATTTGTTTAACCACCACTCCCTTTTAAAAAAGGAATGTATTAATTTGAGATAAAATATATTATCTTAGATAGATTTATTATTTTAGATAGTTGTCAGTAAAATTAATTCTTTTTAAATTAATTCATATATAGATACAGAATATTTCTGGTCCCTTTTGTTTTTTGTTAACTAACCATGGCATTCGTTATCTCAACACTTCAGTTGTTTTCTAGTAGTTTTCATGCTAGATACCAATCTCGAGCAAATAATTATTTATTATCTTCTCAGACAGACTCAGAGTTTATCCTTTCTCATTGTTGTAAAAATTGAATTTGATATGGTCCAAAAAACAACATGCCAGATCTCTATAAAAATAATGAGATGAGCATTTTGAACTATTACATATATGCACAAATATATATGTATATACACACACACACATACATATATCTCCACAGAAACCCCTCCACCACCCACAAAAAAAAAAAACAAAGCCCTTTGACTCTGTTAGTATTGTCAAAATCAGCTATGTTAAAAAAGTGCCTCTATTGGGTTGGGTCTGGACATCTTTGCTGTGTACATTGTGGGCTGCAGAGAGAGTTCACTGGACAAAATGTTGAGGTACTGAAGTCTATGTCCTAATCTTTCATCCATGAGAAAAAGATGAAGAAAAGCAAGCACAGAGCTATAATTCTACAGACTTTAATTTTATTTTATCATTATAGTGGCACTCTGCCTAAAATGCCCAAATTAGTGACTGGTATGGCTAACAAATAGTATAATTAAAGAGTACCAATAATTTTTATACATACATATAATACATATAAATTAGTTTAAAAATAAAACTAGTTTCAACTGACAACTATCTAAGATATAATAAAGTGAAAGATAATTAAAAGATCCCTGAGTAGGTTAGAGTAGAAATATTATGGTAAAAATTAAACCAAGGCCATTTTAGAGCCATGGTGGCTGAAATGTAACCTATACCAAGAATTAGATGAAAATGCACAATATATATTTTTAAATGTAAAATTAAAATAAAGTATATTTAAAATTATACCTTGTGTTTTAAAATTGAAGTTCTACATGTTAAAGAATATTTTATTATACACGTCTACAACTATTATAAATATTCTATATAATATTGAGAATTTTTGAAACTACATAAAACAGATCAAGTAAACTAAAATTATATCCTCATAACCCAGAATGTATAAAGGTTGACATTTTGTCATATTTACTTTGCCTACTTTTTAAATAAAAGCAATATGCATTAAAAAAAAAAAAAGAAAATTGGTAGGATAAGTGATAGGACAACTTTTACCTACTTCGAAATTTATTTAGAAGTTATCCCAATCAAGAACAGTGGGGTACACGCACTATTTTTTTTTTTCTTCTTCTGTTGTCCTCAGAAAGTTAATCTTAGTTCCCTTGAATCAGAATTCAGACAACTAAGACATTCTTTTTTAAGTAACATTTTGTTTGGATTTAGACCATTATCTTTACGCCCAATGTTATTTTGAGTGTGAAACACATGAAAGACATTTTGCAGAAACTTTATTAGTGTATTAGAAATACCTACACACAAGAAAAGGGGTTTTCTGTTTCTGAAATGGAAAATACTTATCTAAGCACCCTTCATGCACTGGGCACTTCATATTTGAATTTATCCATAACATTTAATATATAATGTAAGGGTTTGTAAATTTACTGCTTCATTATTATCGAGGTATGTGCTTGTGAGTCATCCTGGAGTGCCTGAAACTCAAAAAATAATAAAATAATAAAAGATTATTTTATAACATGTAAATGTAAGAAAAAAATAATATCCCAATTTTCCCTACAGTTTCATATAAAATTGCTTTCAGAAAAAGTACCTCACATTGATATATAAATCCAATTTTTAAATAAATCATAGATTCTATAATATTAAAGAATTTGGGTCCGCCGTGGTGGCTCATGCTTGTAGTCCCAGCTACTCAGGAGACTGAGGTAGGAGGATCACTTGAGCTCATGAGTCAAGGCCACAGTGAGCTATGATCACACCAGTCTGAGCAACAGTGTAAGACTCTGTCTCAACAAAATAAATAAGTAATGAAATAATTTGGAAGTCATTCTGTAAGGTACTTTTATTTGTTGGGATGCAAGTTTGGCTCTAGTAATATAACTCAAATAACAGTAACTTAGACAAGATGGATTTTTTTTCCTCCCAAATAACAGTACAACATAAACAATCCATGACTTATATGGTGGCCTCAAAGATGCTGGGTTCTACAGTTCTTCACAAGTTTCTTCATGTTATGATTTTTAGTACTAGTCATCACATTTTCATCTTAGTTAGGGGAAAGAGAGAAGGAAAATGACACATATTCTTCTTCCCTTAAGAACCAATTTAGAAGTTTCATGCATTCCTCCCATTTATATACATGTATCCACCTTAAGTGCAAGGAAGGTCTACAGGTGTGATGCAGCATACACTCAGATGAAACTCAGGGTTGTACTAGTAAAGGAAGAGAAGATGTAAAGGAAGAAGTGTTTGTCTTCTGTCTATTAGCTACTTACAGGGAGAAGAACTTGATTTCAGGCATTCTCTATCCTAAAGAGTGATCCACATAACCCTGGGTGTACATGGGAGGAAGATTGGGAAAGAGTGCAAGATCCTATCAGAAGATGCACAAAGTCAAAACTATTTTCATGGAAATAAATAAGACATTTTTCATTTGCATTGTTTTGACACTTGCACTGACAGTTCTAAGGCAATGGAGAGTAAACTACTGATGAAGGCTTAGTACAAACCAAGTAATGGCACCAAACTGCTCTCCTAGTAGGCATATATTCTTTACTGATACATACTTGTAAAATAGAAAGAAATGTTTTCAAGAATGTTCATGTTGAAGTAAAATAAAGTTTACTGCATCTTAATCTTCAGTATAAATCTGCATGTCAAAACAAGACACATGAATAAAGGACTTATGCTGCAGACAGCACTATAATAGTTGATTTGAGGAAAATAACTTTTGCAATTATTTCAGTTGCAAGCTGATGTAGCCACTTTTTTCATGGCGAATCATTTTTACTTGAGATAGTTTGACAGAAAAATGATGGTTATTCAGACTTGGACACTTGGTGGATCTGTTATCAAAACTTAAAAAGATGAGGCTGTTGCTTCAGGACAAACAACTGATTTATTTAACGGCAATGATAACAATAAAGCATTCAAGCGAACAATACAGACTTGGAAAACTTGTATCTGCTGCTAGAAGATTGACAGCTTCCTAAAATGCAAAGGCTTTTCTCATGAATCCAATGATGATATGAAAAATAAGTTCTTTTGTTATTGCCTAATGATATATGTCAGCATTTGGAAGATTTTCATATCTAATTTGAAAGAGCATATATAGGAGTGCACGACATAGCTCTCATATAATGAATAGGTAGACTTCAACTCATTCTTCTCTGTGGCCTTAAAATATTTCATTACATCTCACTTTATCTCATTAATAAAAAATGAATAGCTCCATAATAATAATATATTCAATTGTTTTAATTGCTTGCTGCAGCCTGTGTGTCCCGACTCAGAAGATCTGAGTGTGTACTTCTATTCACAACTCTGTGTTCAGTGATTTCACATTGGTAGATTGATATTGCCTGTGGTAGTGAACAAAAATTGTTAAATATTGTTCATCAAAGCTTTCTTTTTTGCTAAAGATTTGGTTGCTAAACCCTTACCAACATTTCATTAAATGCAATATTTCTATGGATCCTTGCTGCTCTGTGAATGGCAGCACAACATATTATAGCTGGTTATGTTTTAGGAATTATACTATGATAATTTCCAATAATTGCCGACACAATTTGACACTGTGCCCCTACCCAAATCTCACCTCTAATTACAATCCCCACACTAGGGAGGGGCCTAGTGGGAGGTAAATGATTCATGGGGGCAGGTTCCCCTGTGCTGTTCTTGTGAGTGACTAAGTTCTCACAAGATCTGATGTTTTAAAAGTATAGCACATCCCCCCTAGTTTTCTTTCTCTCTTTCTCCCCTATTGCCATGTAAGATGTGCCTTGCTTCCCCTTTGCCTTATTTCATGATTGTAAGTTTCCTGCAGCCTCCCCAGCCATGAAGAAATATGAGTCAATTAAGCCTCTTTTCTTTAGAAATTTACCGAGTCTCAGGTAGTTCTTTATAGCAGTGTGGAAGCAGACAATACAATTGCTGTAATCGCTATCTTGTGATGACATTAGTAAGCCATTGTTACATATCTGCAAAGTTTTAGAATAGCAGCAAAAGTTGACTGCCTCAAGAAAACCAAATTGTCACAGGTTTTAGAGTTTACTCAAGTAAGAAAAAGGATTTTTAGATCACATGAATTCCTCAGAGGAAAAATGGTGAGATTAATCCGAATGTCAAGCTTTATTGAAAAGGAAGAACTATACATTACGCAAAGTAACTTTAATCTATCTGTCATTATATAGGAAATGTGAAAATATCTTATTGGTGGAGATGTACTTTGAAAGTCTTGTTTGTTTTTGCTTATTTTTCAAAATTTCAGAAGATCATAAATTGAATGACCGTTCTTAGGGTGAGAAAAGTTCAAGGGAATGACTGAGAACAATTCCATAAAGGCAAGAAAAAATATAATTTGTAATGAAAGTGAATTACTGGTATGGCTTATCTACCTCCTCTTCAAAAATTTCTGAAAACATAACTTACAAATAGCCAATGTCCACTTTACACTCTGCCATATTCTACCTTCCTAGAATCCAGTACATATTTTATTTTGTTTTCCTGATGTCATTTCATATTATTCTTTTAAAATGGAAAAAAAAAAAGAGAAATAGAAACAAAATGCTACATTGGCAGTAAAAGAAAAATGGGGATGGAAAATATCAAACTTCAGTAAGCAAATTTATCTAGCAAGAAGTCTGCATTGTTTTTGTGCGTGTGGTGACTAATAGTCAACTTAGGAATTATGCTAAATTAAAAAAAGAAAGTCAAGAAAACTCTGTGGCAATATTTGATTTATTTAATTTAGAAGTTTTGGAAAACGAAGATTTATCTATACTATATTGAATTCTAATCCAAATAATACACCTCTATTTTATTCTACTTATTTATGTTGGACACTCCCAATTTGAACTAGGATGTCAGCTTCCCACAATTTCATTACAGACCTTGAACTTTTATAGGATTTTTGTATGTCAACTTATAATTTATTTTTACTAGAAATTAAAGTTGTTTCCATGATACGTTTTACTCTACTATCTGCTCAATTGCAGTTTCTGTTTCTTCACTCACCTCACATATATCTGCACTCTCTGATAATACAGTCTTCCCTTAGTATCCCAGGATAATTGATTCCAGGAATTCTGCCATCCCCATATATACAGATATATATATACACACACATATATATATGTGTGTGTGTGTATATATACATATATATTTATTTATTTTTTAACACATACTCAAGTCTCACAGTAAGCCTTGCAGAATCTGAGGATACAAAGTCAGCCCTCCTTATCATGGGTTTCGCATCCCATAATACTATATTTTTCATCCCCACGTTGAGGGTGAGGAATTTGCTGATGGAAAAGGTTGTGTGAAAACTTTTTTGATTGGGATAAATCTGCATATAACTGGACCCAGGCAGTTCAAACCCCTGTTGTTCAAATGTCAGCTGGATTCAGATTTCATGGATTCCTGTAAACCAATGATTTTGTTCCTTAAGACTGGATTCCCTGAGATTGTCCAAATCTTCCCTGAGTTTCAGACATACATATGCAGCTCTAGACATACTAGTTAAAATAATACTCCTCTATTTTATTCTACTTATTTATGTTAGACACTCCCAATTTGAACTGGGATGTCAGCTTCCCACAATTTCATTACAGACCTTGAACTTTTATAGCATTTTTGTATGTCAACTTATAATTTACTTATATTATAACCCTAAAGTCAATGTCTTTATTAACCACACTCATCGATTTGCTTCCTAACTCACCTCATCTTCTTGCACTTTCTATTTTGGGTAAAATAACCTATTTCATGGTTTTCAAATTGCTTTTAACCTACATATATAAGGCATAAGGCTCATTGTAATCAAATAACAAGATCTTCACCCAGCCACATTTCCCTGTCATGGAATGTTCCCTGGGGGTACACCAAAAGACATATTAAATATCTTATTTGTGGAGGAAATAAGAAAACATATGAGATGCATAAAATAATAAATTATTGCAGTGCTTAGAGGAAGCTTTATTGATGTGAATGCCTGTATTTAAAAAGATGAAAGCAATAACAGGGAATCAACCTATGTTTCCAACAATGGTGGACTGGATAAAAAAACGTGGTACATACATACCACAGAATACTACATAGCCATAAAAAATAAAATGTCCTTTGCAGTAACATGAATGCAGTTTGAGGCCATTATTCTAAGTGAGTTAACACAAGAGAAGAAAGCCAATTAATGTGAGTACTTATTCACAGTGGGAACTGATATGGTAAGGCTGTGTTCCCAACCAAATCTCATCTTGAATTACCACGTATTGTGGAAGGAACCCTGTGGGAGGTAACTGAATCATGGGGCATGTCTTCCTCATGCTGTTCTTGTGATAGTGAATAAGTTTCACGAGATTTGATAGTTTTAAAAATGGGAGTTTCCCTGCACAAGTTCTCTCTCTTTGCCTGCTGCCACTCATGTAAGATGTGACTTGCTCCTCCTTGTCGTCTGCCATGATTGTGAGGCCTCCACCAGCTATGTGGAACTGTAATTCCATTAAACCTCTTTTTCTTCCGAGTCTCAGATATGTCTCTATCCTCAGCATAAAAATGGATTAATACAGGAACTAAACATTTGGTACTTATGGACATAAACATACTAAAGTAGACACTAGAGACTATTAGAGTGGAGGGAAAGTGAGGGGGGCAATTATTGAAAACCACTGGGTACTATGCTCATTACCTGGGTGATGGGATCAATCATACCTCAAACCTCAGTATCATGCAATATACCTATAAAACAATCATGTACATTTACCACCTGAATCTAAAATAAAAGTTGAAAAATTAAAAAGAAATTTTTATTCTCAAAAGGTGAAAATTCTCAAATTAATAACTTAAGTTTTTATTCCAAGGAACCAGAAAAAGAAAATGACATTAAACACATATCAAAGAGGGAAAAAATAATAGAATTGGTATGAGAAATGAAATAAAAACAAAAAAAGGACTATCAAGAAAACTAAAAGTTAGTGAAAAATAAAAATGAAGTTGAAAAACTTTTAGCTAAACTGATCACAAAGAAGGGGAGTGAGAGAAATTGAGAGAGAGAGAGAGAGAGAGAGAGAGAGAGAGAGAGAATAGAAGAGAAAAGACTGCCTAGGAAACTGAAAAGACACCTTAAAGAACAGAAGTAATTATTTGTATATCATACAACTGATAAGGAACTTGCAATCAGAACATATGAAGTCCTCTTTTTTTTTTCCTTCTTGTTTTTGAGACAGAGTCTCACTCTGTCACCCAGGTTGGAGTGCACTGGAGCGATTTTGGCTCACTGCAAGCTCCGCCTCCCAGGTTCACACCATTCTCTTGCCTCAGCCTCTCGAATAGCTGGGACTGTAGGCACCCGCCACCACGCCCGGCTAATTTTTTGTGTTTTTAGTAGAGACGAGGTTTCATCTTGTGTTAGCCAGGATGGTCTTGATTTCCTGACCTCGTGATCTGCCCGCCTCGGCCTCCCAAAGTGCTGGGATTACAGGCGTGAGCCACCGCGCCTGGCCATGAAGCCCTCTTACAACTCAATGTTCACGTTAAAAAAAAAAAATTGAAATCTGTGAAGGATTTAAATAGACATTTTTCCATAAAAGATATACAATGAACATGAAAAGATGTTCAAAACACATGAAAAGATGTTGAACATTGTCAGTCATCAGGGAAATTTAAATCAAACCCAAAATATATTATTTCATACTCACTTCGATGACTATAACCAAAATGACACAAAATCACAAGTGTTGAAGATAATGTGGAGAAACTGGAGCTGTTATTTATGACTGGTGAAAATATAAAATGGTGCAGCCACTGTGAAAAACTGTTTGGCAGCTTCTCAAAATGTTCAATATAGTTATCTCATGACTCAGCATTTCTCCACTTTGGTATATACCCCAGAAAACTGAAACCTATGTCCACATGAAAAAGTGTACATGAATGTTCATAGAAGCATTATTCATAATAGCTTAGAAGTACAACAACCCAAATTTTCATCACTTGATGAACAAAAACCCAATATATGGTATATGGTATACCCATACTACTGATGCTACAACATGGAAGAACCTGAAAGCAGTTTTTTAAGTGAAAGAAACTAGTCACAAAAGGCCATATATTGTATGATCCCATTTACAGATAATGTCCAAAATAGACAAATCTACAGAGACAAATAGTAGATTAGACAAATTTATAGAGATAAACAGCCTTGGACTGGGTGAGGGTTTATGAAGAGTAACTGTTAACTGGTAATACATTCCTTTTTGAGGCAATGCAAAGGACCTCACCTTAGATTGTTATGATATTTGGACAGGTTTTTTTTTTTTTTGTATACTAGACACCAATAAATTCTAAACAAACAAATAAACAAGCAAACACAAATCCAATGAGTTATTTTTAAATGAATGTTTAAAATTATGTACTAACCTTCAGGTTTTTTTTTTTTTTTCCCCCAGCAAAAGAAATCTATAATTACAGATTTCTCATCTTAATGATTTAAGCACCTAGTCAAAATTCAAGCATTTTATGTAAGAGATACTGGTACAAATGTATATTTCTTGTGATACTGTCCTATATTTTCCCGTAGCTTTTCGTTTTCAAACTGACCTCAAATAGATAAATACAACTTTTTATTACACTTACTGGTCAGTACATCCTAAAGTAGGAAATTCAAACACTGCTTCCCCAACTCAGTTCAGACACAAATAATTTAATTGTCTGTCATCATTCCTATTAAATTTTAGAAGCTTTCATAGTAATTTTCAGAAGTTTTTGTAGAATTAGGTTTATGGTTTTCTATATACTGGTTATAGAAAATATATCTTGAATTATTTTATTTGAAAATTACATATTGAGGAATTTCAATTTCTCATCCTGTTTATTTCCTAGGCTCACAATGTAACCATAGGACTTTGTGTTTTTCTGCTCACTGTAACGCAATTATTAGTTGGCTACAACACACAACAAATTAGAATGATTTCTTCATTTTGATAAGAAAAGAAAAAAAAAAGAAGTGCTAGTATATATTTTTCTCATTGTACGGTTCCTTTGAAAAATAACTATAATTTATTATTTGAGAAAATATATTGTTTTCAAATTATCTCTAATAATATATATTAAATCATGATTTGTATATTAACACACCTGCATTCAGAAAAATAAATAGAACTCACTTTCTCAACAGTAAACTTAATTGCTTACATTGCCACAAATGTCTTACCTTTGTCTTGGCAGGCTGATGAGGGGTTGTTTATGACACCTCTTGCTAAGGCTGAAAAGCTTGTGTACAATTTTCTGTGCCTTTAGGAAAAGTTGTTTCATGCTGATCTCCAGTTGTTCATAACGGCGCTGAAAATTAGAATCCATTGTCCACAAATGCATTATAGTAGATGTGTTGAGGAAATAATTCATAGGTAGCCTTTTCATAAATAACTTGAATTCATCTGAAAAATGTCAAAATTCAACACTTTAATTATGAAACAATTATTTTCCGTTTTTTGTAAACACATATGTCAATATTAAGAACAAATACATATGCACATATATGTCAAACTAAGAACAAATAAATACAGTGCATCATTTGTGAGTAATAGAATAGAAGATGGGTTTCTTAATAGAAGATGGGTTTTTAGAGGCTTTAGAATTATCTTCTTTGTTGTTCCCTTTAAAATAGAACTTTCACGAAAGAAGAAAACTAAAATAATTTGTGCTAAAGCAAACAGTTGGGACAGAAAGTTTAAGTTCAACTTAATTTTTCTGTGTGCTTCTTTTAATGGTTTTTCAGTGAACTTTCCTCAATACATAGTCATCATTAATCTGACTTTCATTTTTGGCATTGGTATTAATAATCCTTTGTGTACTTAAAAAGCTTTTCAGAAATTTTTATTAACTCAGAATAGAAAATATATAAAATTGCTACTAAATAATTTTATTAGTTTTTAAAGAAAAGCAAAAACCTTTTTAAATGTAAAATTTTGATTTTAAATATAAAATTATAATATTCAACTATGCACCCTAATTATAACTGATTTTATTTTTAGCCCTCTTTGTAACTGACTATATTCTAATTTGTTCTAACCATTTAAAAAATGAGTACATGCTAAAAAATATTGAAAATAATTTAAAGCTGAAATATTGTTTTTTGTTTTTGAGTCAATAATTGTGCTGTCTTTTCAAATGTGTGGTTTAACCAACATTAGGAATAAAAGTTGATGCTACACTAAAATAAATAATAATCAAGAAGATCTAATAAATATTTGGACACAAAAGATAGTTGAAATAATTGTCCAAAGGTGGAAACAACCAAATTGTTAATCAACAAATATGAGCAAACACAAAATGTGTTATACACATACAATAGAATATTATTCAGCCATAAAAATGAATAAAGTTCTGACACATGCTACAGCATGATGGACCTTTAAGATATTACAGTCAGCAAAATAAGCCAGACACAAAAGGAAAAATATATTGTATGATTTCCCTTTTATGAAATATAAATCCTGCGAAATGCAACTTTTTAACGATTCACAGTGAATTATATTCATTGACATTGGGTTTACTTTTCCTAGATCAAATAAGTAAAGAGTTCTGGCATCTTTCAGGCATTGAAGGAATAGACTTTTAACTGAAAAAAGAAGGAAAACTAAAGCAAAGTAACAGTACTTTTTATAGAAAAAAAAAAGAGAGAGAACATTGTATAGGACGTATCTGTCCAATATGCTTCAAACCATTTTTTTAAGTGAGCAGAGTGTAAATAACAGATGCTTTTTTTTTTCTTTTTTTTTTTTTTTTTTGAGATGGAGTTTTGCTTGTTACCCAGGCTGGAGTTCAATGGTGCCATCTCGGCTCACTGAAACCTCCACCTCCTAGGGTCAAGCAATTCTCCTACCTCAATCTCCCGAGTAGCTGTGATTACAGGTGCGTGCCACCATGCCCAGCTAATTTTTTGTAATTTTTTAGTAGAGATGGGGTTTCACTATGTTGGTCAGGCTGATCTTGAACTTCTGACCTCAGGTGATCCACCCACCTCTGCCTCCCAAAGTGCTGGGATTACAGGAGTGAGCCACTCCTCCTGGCCTATAATTCCAATTTGATAGTATCCTATATTTTATTTGGTCCCATTTGGATCTTTTGTGAAATTCCCTCTTTTGAATAAAGAGTTAATGCATGGAAATTGGAAAGCATTTCTTGGATTATTCACATAGCAGATGCCACTACTTTCAAAACTAATTACTCATTTCATTGTCATCTTTTACTTAAATAGTTTTGAAAATTCTTTATTGTATTGTAGATATACATATTTTAATTATGTTCATTGTTTGTTATAACAGTATTGGGAAGGGTTTGAAATTTGTACATTTTATTGAAGATGAATATTTTAAAATATATTTTTAACTGAACTAAAGTGAATATAACAATGTATGCCAGCTGAAAATTACCAGTATGTAATTCCTAAGAAATAGGGTTTTAACATGACACTTGAATAATTACTTCATTATGAAGTCATTAAGAGTCACTACTGTCACCCAAAACATTTATTGAACACCTGTTGTGCACAGAACATACAGATGTTTCAATCTATGACAAGTATGGATAAACCTGTCTTTTTATTTTAAAAAATAACTACTGATGTGCAATATTTTCAGATTTTAAAATAACATCTTCAGTATCTGAAATTCACTCTACTTAGAAGACCCCCAGAAATATTCCTGTGGATATCTTTTCTTTTATTGTTGGCAATTAGTAAAATTTATAATTATAGAATACAGAAATAAAATTTGAATGATGCATTAGAATTATAATATAAATCAACAATTTACATAACTACAGAAATAAACCACAATTGTTAGGGATGCCAGATAACATTTTACCTTATAGTAATTTCCAAAGCTATGTAGAAAATAAAGTATTGTTTGCTTTTAAAGTGGAAAATACACAATAGCCATACTTTTCGGGATACATAAATATGTCTGTAAAATAAAACAATTTAATACCATGTAAAATTACCTAGAAGAAACGAATCTAAAATTTCGGTAATTAGATTTTATTCTACAAATATCTCTGTGTTAAGTATGCATCAAGTGAGTACTTTTCATAGCATAATTTTGAGGACAATCAAGAAAGAACAAACTGCAAAAACAATAATAATGGGAATAAACATCATCTAAGCTGGCAGGAATTTATAGTCAGTCACAGTCTTCTTAAAACTTTTCACATGAAGCAAATAATAATACATAGGGAAATGTATTATATTAATGAATTCTGTGGAGGTAAATAGAATTAGGCTGGGTGACAACTTTCTAATAAATTATAGATGAATAAAGAGGCATGATGTTAACTCTCTGGACTACTACTACTTCTCCATTAAAATTGAGTAATTTTGAAAATAATTAAACAAGATTTGTTGTACTTTTATCCTTTTTCTGTCAATAGAAAATCTAGTTAACACTTGATACCTAATTAGCTAATTTTGAAACTAATAGCTATAAATATTAATTCAATTATTTATCCCAGTAATCCTTCATGCAAATTTTATTGGAGCAATTTTATATGCAAAACACAGGTAATACTTGGTTTCATAACTGTTGGCAAAAAGTTTTATTAACACTACTATAATACACAGTTATCTTATGTGTGTATATCTTTTACTTTATTTCCATGCTTTGCAATTGAATTAAACAGATGAGAGTGGGGAAGTGAAAATTTTGGGGATATTAAAGAATCAGACTCAGATACATACTATCCTGACTGGAATTTTTACCCTTACTAATAAACATAAAAATACTTTGACAAATGCATTTGATTGTGTACTTTCAAATGTTCAGAACCTCTATTCAGAACTGCTTTAGAATATATTTTCAAGGATATTATAAAGCATTCTAAATTTTCTAGAGTTTTGAGGGTATATAATTTACTTCCCGAATTATGTAAAACATTAATCAAGTTTTCATTATTTGGAAATAAGTTCTTGAGTTATAAATCAACTAAAATAACTCAAAACAGAAGCTGCTGCCATTTGTAAGTAGGACTATGAATTGGGAGTATTGAAAGAGGAAACTTGTGCTTGCTTTTATGATTGTTATTAATTCATATTATTGTGCTAATCATATTACAATTTATATTACTGTTGTGAATACATATAAAATATAAGCACAATACTACAGAATTATCAATATGCCAAGTATGTATCTTATGTTTCAGACATTGATTTTTTATTTCTTATTTTTTAGAGACAAGATTTCACTCTATTGCCCAGGCTGAAGTAGAGTGGCATGATCATAGCTCATTGTAACCTTGAACTCTTGGGCTCAAGCAATTCTCCAGTCTCGTCTGCTCCAGCAGGTAGGATTACATGCCTGGCTAATATTTTATCTTTTTTTTTTTTTTTGGTAGACATGGGGTCTTACCGTATTGCACAGGCTCAAGCAATCCTCCCATCTCGCCAACCCAAAACACTGGGATTTCAGGTATGACCTACAGTGTCTGGCCTCAGACATTTAAATAAAATGCCACTATCTAATTACTTGTTAACATGTGGTAAAACTCTACTGGCTCACATTTTATGTGCGTGTGTTTTAAAATCAATGTACATATTGGTATAATTAAAGTATTTCAGTAGAAATGACAATGCAATATGGATGATAAATTTATTATGAAAGCATAGCAACAGTTTCACAACAATAGAAAAATACATAATATCTAACAAAAATGAAGGATACATAATAGCTAACAAAAATACATAATATATATGTTAAAAAAGGATGTTCACAGGGCACCTAAAATAAAAGGAGAAATAGAAAATAGGACAAAAACGTATGTCCGACATATATATAAAGAATCCATGCAAACATTTGTTTTTACACAGAAAAAAAAAAGATCATTTCTAATTTTATATTACCAATCCAATGACTTTAAACTCATTTCTTCTACTTATGTTTGTGAACATAGGATTTCTTGGAAAATAATACGTGCTCATAACAAAACCTAGTAACACAAACTTTTTGTAAGCAATAAACTAAAAAAAAAACAAACAAAAGATTACTTTCTTACACTAAATGCAAACTTTGGGCCTTTCTATACATGAACACATAGCAAGTATGCTCTGTTTCATTGGCTGGGTTTTTATTTGTTTTTTTGTGTGTGTGTGTGTGTGTGTGTTTTGTTGTTGTTTAGTCTAAAATTGGTTTAGACTCAATACTAAGTACTAACTCCAAAGGTGACAAATAAATATGAAACTACGTTTTCAATGTTACTGCCCAACCAGAACACCCTCTAATAAAGCTATTTCTTGTTCCTTGAGAACCACATTTTCCTGTAATATGAGTTCCTCTGTCTTCTGATTTTCAGTGGCAAAAAAAAAAAAAAAAAAAAAAAAAAAAAAGAAAATCTAGCAAATAAGTTAATCAAAAACCTTGACACTATACAAATACTGGCTTTAAGTCAGTAAGATACAAAATTGGCAAGATATGAAAGAAGAGGGAATATGAGTGAGAGGAAAGACTCATGGCAAGAAAAGTTGAGACAAAGAAATTCCAGGCAATTAGTGTCCTGAATAGCAGAAAGTTACCAAGGGCTAAAATGACATCTGCTCCTCCAGGGAGCACTACTAATACACGAATTTTGACCCACACTATAACCCTTACTAGAATTGGTTGCTTTTTATTTTTGCAAACTTTTTTTCTCCTAACATTTCTAAGGGACTATTTCCATGATTTGTATTGGTTTCAAAATTTCCCAACATCTACAGTAAATCACTGATACGACTTTGAGTGGCCACACATCATTGTAAGTCTATTCAAACCATTCTATAAGCAGTGGGTATAGAGTTTACACTGAAATTGACAAAATACTATAATGCTGCATAAAGTAAATGGCAAGCCTGTTCAATAACTTGTGAACTGGCCAATTTTATGAGACAACAAAGCGATGGGTACATGAGGATATAAATCAGAAACAGATTCTAATTCCTTAGTAGCTGCCTAGAAATAAGGTATGCCCTTTCTATTTTATTTTTCTCTGAAAGATGCATCATGTTTTATATTAAAGCATTTCGATACATCAAGCCAATTAATCTGTCCCTCATCAGGTTGCCCTGTTTATGACCCCATTCAGCTGTCTGAGAAATTACTTAAATACAGCCTTATCTCTTAGAAGCTGGAAAACCCAGGTCCTTACTGTCCTAGTGTCCTTGCAGCTACAGAGGGAGTGGGTGTATCATTTAAACTAGAAGTAACAGGTGTATCACCCAGATTTTGATCTTAACTTGTTAATGCAGAGATAAAGAGGGTGCCTAGAGAAATTTTCTCAGTAGACAATGTTTGCAGTAGTAATGACAGTGGTTAGTTGGTTAATTCAATATGGTGTTCATTGCAGTTAGCAGTGTTGATCTCACTAAGTATGTCTTATGCTTTTTTTTTTTTTTTCTCTTTTTTTTATTAGAAGGAGTCTCACTCTGATACTCAGGCTGGAGTCCAGTGGCGGTGATTTCAGCTCACTACAACCTCCGCCCCCAGGATTCAAGTGACTCTCACCCCTCAACCTCTCAAGTAGCTGGGATTACAGGCACTTGCCAGCACACCCAGCTAATTTTTTATATTTTTAGTAGAGATGGGGATTCACCATGTTGGCCAGGCTGGCCTTGAAGTCCTGAGCTCGGGTGATCTGCCTGCCTCAGACTCCCAAAGTGTTGAGATTACAGGCGTGAGCCATTGTGCCAGGCCTATGAAAAATTTGTTACTGTTTCCTGTGTAGCACATGGGTAGGTTTCCCTACTTTTTGTGGTGATTTGATGTGCCATCCAGAATCCCTTTATCCAATTTTGGATGTGTCATCCAAAATCCCTGAATTTATCTGATTAAGTGAGCTAGAGCCTGTTTGTCTTACTTACATTGAAGAATCTGGGCTTATACAGGTACAGATACCAGAAGTGGTTTGATAAAAGCTTCTAAAGAAAATTGAGAGCATATGTGGTTTGTTTCCTACTGACTGGGACAAAAACCTTTATAAATCTATACTAGTATTAAGAGTGGAATTTTGACAACAGAAATTCCACCTCTGCCCACCTATAATGAAGTGTGTGTTGCAGAAATGACATTTGGAACCATATGCCTGCATATAATTGAATGAAGAGCATGAAAAATTCAAAGACTTTGGGTAAGTTTACTACTAATAGAGATGGTTTGCTTAAAGCACCCCAATTCCTACCCATTGAAAGTACAGAATGAATGTAAGACTTTCAAAGACTGCACTAAATAAATCTTTTACCTCTTGCAGCTGTAGGGTTTCAAAACAAACTTTGACCTCAAGATTGAATTTAAATTCCTTTCAGATCTGTTATGTTAAAGTTATGAAGAACCATGATCGGAGAGGCATGGGAACTTCAGAACTGAAAGGTAGATAAGTGGGATGACTAGAATTGATTCAAAATAATCTAAAGCATGAACTTTTGCTTTCCTGCCCCTGTGAAGTCAATTCTTATGCCCATCATGCCCCAGGGGAGCTTATTAAAAATATTCTAAGAGAAGGATGATTTTCCAAGAGACTATCAAGTATTTGCTCATTTTTTTTTTTATTGGAGGAAAAAGCATTAAATGCATTGGTAAAAAGAATGCTAGTATCTCTGAGTAATGTATTGACAGTTGTCTATAGGATAGGGACATCAGAGTAAAAATTGGTGCGAAATCAGTTCAGCTCTGACTTCAATGAAGATATAATTGCCCTCTGTACTGAGGCCCAATAGCAACTATTAGCCATCAGAGTCACAGTGAACATAGGTATTGTAATACACAGAAAGTTCAATGTGCTACTTACAAATGTTTAACCTGTAGAAATTTTAGGGTTTACTAATCAGATAATGCCCCTTGACAAATACATGACCAGTGCCTTGAGGTCCTATTTAACTTGTATCAAAAAAACAAAACAAAACAAAACAAAACAAAACAAAAAAACACAAAACAAAACAAAAACAAACAAACAAAAAAAGACATAGGTCTGGCAACAAAGGCCTGGTTGAAGTCATCATGAAAAGAAAGCTGTCCTATCAAATTCTCAGCCCTGAATAATTCCTGAATCATTTCTAAAACCAGATGTCTTGTATCACAGGTTACTAAGTAGGGCAAATATTCAACTTGAATAGTGAATGATAATTTCTGGGGCTCTGGTATACTACAATACTCTGGAAATCAGAGTGTGGTCTTATAAAAATCAGGTAATAAATTCAATTTCCCCTATATGCTCTTCTCATTAAGCCAATAAGGACTGTAACCCATAAGATGTTTCCAATTATTCGAGTTTCCAATTATAGTTTCCAATTATTCGAGTAAAAAATTGTAATAGAAGAACATTGACTTCATAAGCTATTATGGAGTAAGATCAATTAAGGCAAAAATACAAAGTGAGACTTCCTGTTTCTGCTAAAAGTATAAATCTAGAGTCACACTGTTTGTTTTTCATGCTTGACACAATTACAGGAATTTGGGTTGCATGCAGTACTTGAAAATTGTGAAGAGAGTATTCATATTCCATCTCCAATTAACTCAATATGTTGGCTAAAGCTTCACCATAGAATCATTCTAATTAAAACTGCTATTCCTGATGTGGTAGCTTTACCAGTGGCATGATTCTTGGCACTGGGGATAATGCTTCCTCTCTGGTATAAATTGTTTTCTCTATAACTGTAAACAGAGAATATCAGGAATAATTTTTCTTTCACATGTCAGTCACAAGAGTTAAACACTCTCATTGTATTCTGGGGTTAGGTAGTTTCTCAGCATCTGTGCTACAATTTATTTTACAAGGATGTAGATCATCTCACTGTGCCACAGGACATATTTTGTTAATGACATACTACTGAAAAATATGAAATGTGAAATATGTAAAAAAACACAAGTAGCAGGTATTCTAGCTTCTGGCCCATACCTTAGGTGTGCATGAGGACTGAAAATAAATGTTATTTATATTGAGAGTCTGGTGATTGTGTGCACATTTGGATATCCTCTTCCAAATGAAGAACAAATGACTGCTTCTTCATATCTCCTTAATAAGAAAGATGTACAAATCTTGGAAGTTGCATAAAATGATTTATCTGGTGACATTATTGATAATGATGGCTTCAGTGATCTGTATTAGTGTGGCAGATGTGCCACCTGCAATACTTTTGCTCCTTGATAACCTCAAGAGATGACTTCCGCTATTGTGATTTCAGGCTTGTTCCTGGCATAGCATCTGAGCCAGTGTCTCCAATCCTCTTGTTGATTCTGTGAACTATCCAATCCAATGTCTTTGAATAAATTCCTTTCTGCTGCAGTCAGATTCTGTTCTTACAAGAAGGCTGACTGATACAGTTAACTGAGGCCTCAAGGGCAATTATAGTTTGTAGTTCAACAAGATTTTAACAAATACTTGTGGAATGGCTACTGTGTACCAGTCACTGTGCCAGTTCAGTGTTAAAACCATAGTAATAATAATTATTATTGTTATAATAATGGCAACTTTATCAGGAATTTTTTGTTGAAATTATATAATTACTACGAAAAATTAATAAAATGTTTTTCATATAATTAGTGATAAATAACTTAGTTATTATTTTTCTTCTATAATTTAGTGTTTCCATATGTGCTGTGTTCAGCACATTACATAGATTATCCCATTTAATCCTTACAGCAGTCCTAGGAGGTGGGTACTACTATAATCTACATTTTGCTGATGAGAAAATTTCCCTAAGCAAGTTTCAGCAAGCTGTTCAAAGTGACACAGTTATTAATTAAAGCCCAGAGCAAATCAAGTCTGAAAAAAGCAAGGCTCCTGCTTTAATAAATATAAATTCTTGTAGAGTTGACAGGAAAATAAAACTATTATTCCCTACACTTAAAGAGCGCTTTTGTTTGGTAGACTTTTCATAAACATTATCACATTCAATCTCGTAATAACCATGAGGTAGGACAGTCTGCTTTTGTTGAGATGTGGTGTGAAATGAATTTGAATTATAGGATTATTGACATACCAACCTGTGAGAGAAAAAAATAGGAAAATAATAGACCTGAGGAAAAGGAGAAATAATTTTATATTTCTCTGAGGGTCAGACAGTGTTTTATTTTTCTTTGTATTTTCCATTTCCAAAAGCATAAGACAGCATATTACATATACTATGAATTAAGTATCCATTTCTTAAATGTTGTAACCAATTAACAAGTTCCAGAAGGAAGTGACTGAACCTAAATATAAACATATAAAGAATAGTTTATGTGGAAAAGCAGTTAGAGCTTAGTCATATAAAACGTGAAGCCAGTTTTTGTATCTTATGGACCACGAATAACTCACGTGGGTAAAAAACAGTTGAAATAAGATATGTTTTACAGTTCTAAGCCTTAATACTAATATGAACACAGAGAATTCAGGTTGAAAGCAAAAGTGCAAGATAAAAACCTAGATACATTTCTTAACTTATGGATGAGAAAATGTCAAATGAAGTTTAGGTGGAAAAATTACAATGTGTGTAAATTGCAGATTGATGACTTATTAGTCAAAATATCCTGCAATAACCTGTGATCATTGGTTATAAGCAAAATTAGTAGTACATATTCATGACTACAAACAAAATTTACATTCAGCACCTTTTAAGTCTTAAGCATTCTTATAGGCCCTTAACACTCTTAACTCTGTATCTTAGTTATAGCTGTAATGTCTGCTGTACTGAAACAATGACCATGACTTAGATATGTTGAGTAAATTTTTCCAAGTGTGATGCCTGATACGTAATGCCTGGAGAAAAGCTGCTGAACACACAAGCAATATTTGTCTATGAGACTGAAATTCAAATGAAACCATGTACCCACTGGCAGATGAGGAATCCAGAAATAGAGTGAAGTGGTGAGAGATAATCTCAGAGGAGGGATTTTCCCCCTAGCCTAAGTGGTCGGTGTAGTTGACCAGATGCCACCCACAGTTCCCTGTTTCTTTACTGGACATAAAGAAATCAGCATACATGCACAAGCATATTGTTGTTTTTGATTGTTTGATTGCTTGCACTAAATAGCCAAAGGTATGTTGATCCACATCTAATGGAGAGAGAATTGGTGGAAAACACTTCACACCCTTTAAAGAGCAAGTAATGATACCTTCAAGGAAAAATACCCTTTCTTTTCAACAGGAAAGGCACTTGCTTGCCACTACTCTCCTCTGATAGGCCAGTTGTTAATTTTTGCAGCAGCTTTTAATTCCTTTTCACCAGTCAATGTAAATGGAGGACAAATGAGTTTAGTGATTTCCTTATGAATAAAGATCTACAGAAAAGTTGAATTAGTACTTAAACTAAGAAATTTCATCCATAATTTGTCTTTCATATTATGTTGCTACTGAAGTGTTATATACATTAAATGAAAATGTATAATTATTAAAGTAATACTAATTCACATATTATTTAACTATTAGGAAAGTTAAGAACAAACATAAAATATATTATCTACTAGCCACATCAAGTATCTCTACACACAACTAGGAAGAATGGGAAACCTGTCAGTTATTTTGCTCTATGACATTCAGCTATAATCTGATTTTTAAAAATGTTGTCTTCTTGCCACACTCAGTGGCTCACGCAAGTAATCCCAATACTTTGGGAGGCCAAGGCAGGAGAATTGCTCGACATCAGAGGTTTGAGACCAGCTGGTACAACATAGTAAGACCCCAACTCTCTCTCTCTCTCTATTTTTTTAATTAGCCAGTTGTCGCTGTAGTCCCAACTACTCAGGAGGCTGAGGTGAGAGAATCATCTAACCCTAGGAGTTTGAGTTTACAGTGAGTTATGATTGCACCACTGCACTCCAACTGGGTGACAGAGCAAGATCCCATCTCAAAAATAAATTTAAAACAGTCTTTTTTTCTTGCAGTAGTTTTACATATAATGGAACTGCCTACCAGATGAAAAATAAAAACAATATGATTAAATTTTTAATAAGTCAATATCAGTGATTTGGGTGACAAATAAATGGGGATAACTCCTTATATATGAGTTAAATTTACCCTCAAATATTTAAATATTGACTTTTATGTAATGAGGGATGTTATACTCTTTATTTTTATCATGTTATGTTTATAAATGATTTACCATGTTTCTTAGTTGTTGAAGACATTTTTCCTCTGGATTGAATTAACCAAATGTGCTGTTTCTTATACTCTTCCATGTATTTTTCATGTTACTTAAATTTGTCAGAAAATGAACTTTATTGAATAAAAACTATGTGTGCTGTTTCTAATTGGTCATGTTTAGTTTATTGATTTCAAATTAAAACATCTCAGACCGTGGCATTAATAATTTACAGATAATCGGCAGCTGTGCTAACTTGTTTATTATGAACTTGGCACCATTGCCAATAGTCTGAAGCTGCTAAGTTTCTCCCCAAACCCCCCTCCCTGGGAAATTCCAGTTTAGACTTTATCAGTGAGAAAAAGTCATGTGGGATATGGAAGGCTGACAGGAAGTGGAAGCCATCATTCTCAGAAGTTTATGATCATGAACACATGACAATCGAACATAGTCTTTCCCAAAATGCAGTGATATGGTGGCTCCCACGAACAGACACAACAGCTTCCACAGAAATGGCAGCATGCCCAGACATAGCAGCTTCCAAATACCTCCCCAAGGTTTCCACTTCACAGTGGCCAGATGCATGCAACCTCCTGGACCTGTCTACAAACTAGGTTTTCTATCCATGCCAGGGCTTTGAGATTAAGTGGATTAAGAATGTTTCTCCAGTTTTCTTTCTACCTTCTTCCTTTCCTTCATCTTCTCTACATCTTCATGTGAGCGCTAATTCCCATTTAAAACCCCTTGTTTCTATCATACTTTTGGTTATTTTACTTTCCTGTTTAAAAACAGATGAACAAATCAAGTAATGCAGCTGCGGCTAGTTTTCTATTACACACATTCTTCACTCATTACAACCGGAACACTGATTCTGTTGTGGACAGCAATGGATCCAGATATAAAACTACTTGCAGCATCTGGTGTATACATAGCAACCATCTGGCCAATGAGACAAAAGCAAGAATCTGTATGTGGGGGAAGGAATGTATTCATGGCTAATGTTTTCAGTTTAAGATTTAGATCTTGTCCTTATTCCTCATTGAGCTTTCCTGTGTCCTTTGGGGTAAAATGTAGACCCAAAGCTGGAGCAGCCGCATTGTAACCATAAGGAAAAAGTCAAGAGAAAGGGAGATACAGCAATCTTCATCTCCTCACACCCTTGAAGCAGCATTGGCACCACCACTTCACTACTGCCACATGCAGATAGTTGTCATTGAAAATGAGAAAGAAAGAGCAAGAATGGAAGTCTTTAAAGCAATAATTCCTAAACTGCTTATCTCAAGAGCCCTTTACATTCTTAGAAATTACTGAAGACTCCAAAGAGTTTTTGTTTGTGAAGATATTTTATAGGCATGTATGATATTAAATATGTATTTATTAATGTAAACCATTTCATATAAGTAACATATTTTATAAGTGAAATACACATAAATAACACATTTTTGTGAATGTAACTATATTTCCTCCCTCTCTCATTTTTTTTGTGAGATTAGCATTGTTTCAAATTTGGCAAACCTCTTTAATGTCTGGCATAAAAGAAAACATCTGACTTCTCATATCTGCTTCTGTATTCAATTTTCCACAGTATTACACACCATGTAGATTCTAGACCTCTCCTCTGTACACTCGTTAGAGAATAAAAATAAAAATTGAATGAAACAACATCTCTATTTTATTATAATAAAAGGCTTGATCTTGTGGACTTCCTGAAAGTATCTAAGGGACCAGCAGATTTCTCCTGATACATGTTGAGAAGTACGGCTGCAAAGAATAATAAAATAATCACCTTTCATGTTTGTAAGTCACTTAATAATTTACACGTTACTTCAGTTAAAATCCTCATTAGTCCTATGAAGTAAGTAAGAGTAGCTCTGCTCTGTTGACTCCCTTTTATTGTCAAGGGAACTTAGCTTCAAAGTGGTAACATTGTCTCCAACATCTAAGTTGATACCTATTCTGCCTCATCATTAATGTGTCTTATTTTCCACTATGTAGTTCTCTGTGGAAAGTAATATTGAAGGGATGGATAGAAAAAATATAAAACTGAAAAATGTAGTTCTTCTGAGTATATAGATACATACGTATATACACACACACACATACACACACATGCACATGTACATTGGATTATAAACACATAAATATGATATATATGAGATATTATATATGTTAGCCTGTCTATATGTAAAAACGGCAAAACTCGAAGTTTACATATTTTGTTTAGAATTTAATAATATGTACCAATTTTTAAAAATATCTGTATAGTTTTATATATAATAGCATTGAAATAATATAATAAAAAGCAGCACCAATTTCATAGTATTTATAGTATGCTACCTAATCAAAGAAAAGGGAACTTGTGATATTCCTAAGAGTTTAATATGTAATGTTTCATTTTTCAAACCACCCAGCATAATAAGGAGAAAATCATATGTTAGCTCATATTTAACAGCTGTGGATCCTCTTAACAATCTAGCTTTTTTTCTACAGATTGTCTTGGAATTTCATGAGGTAGATAAACAAAACTTTGGCAGTTATGCAATTTTTTTCCCCTGAAATATGCCACCACATATTAAAATTGAGGAATCATATTTATTCTATATGCTGTATAGGTGAGCTTTTCTGACCATTGCTCTGGAAATCATCATTACTATCCTTTGTGGAGAACCCTGAGAGCCAGTCATAAAAGTTATAAATGATACTGCATGGCCTGAGAGCCTGATGCTTTGTAGACTCCTGGCATTGTGTATCAGAAAAGTGTTCTAATAATAAAATCATGGCAATATTATTCCTTTCTCACAACAATATTTTTAGTAGTAATCTAGGCAATAAATGTAATAGCAGGTCTAACACCACTGGCAATATTAAATTGAAATAGCAAATTGCAAAGCGAGCAAAATTGTTATCAGAGGGATTGATCTAGAGTAGAACCAATATTTTTAGCTTCCAAATAAATGTTCAGTAAAATAATGCTTCACTATTGTGCAAACATTATAATAGTGATTTACCAAAAATACATTACTTAAAAGAGTCTTGTGTTCTTTCATCGACTGGGGCACAATAAAAAGAACTAAAATGAAAATACAGCTATTTTTACGTTCCAATGAGTTATAGTTGTTCACAACACATTACTTAACTCATCCTAAAAACTAGACTCTCAATTTCCAGGAATGTTATTTTTATTTACATTGGAGACCATGGAAACATTAGACCTTACCCAGAAATGTTGCTGCTTCTCTGTACAAGCATACACAGTCAATGGGTTTAGAAATGATTCTTAATATGTTAAAAACTAAAAATTTCTTGATGTTATTGTATATTTAAAAAGAATTCATTATTATATATGTTTTACTCCTTGTAGGACATGAAAAGCATAACAGAAATCTGTCATCTATCTACCTATCTATCTATCTATCTGTCATATATCAACATCTGTCACATTTCTTGTAACTTTCTGGAGATGCTACATTTTGCTGAAGTAACACAACATCACTTAGATGATTAAAACAATTTATTTCTTTCTCACATTACATGTCTTAGTGAATCAGTGTTGGGCTCTGCAGGATCTTGAATCATGGAGGCTCTATATTCTAACTGCACGCCCTGGAACATGAGGCCTTCCTGGTTATCACAGCAGGGGAAGAGAGTAACATGTTTTTGTTTTGTTTTGTTTTTTAACTGCCTCAGCCGGTAAATGATGCCCTTTACTTGAATTCACCCTTTATTTTTCAGAACTTAACACGTTGCACCATCTAACTACAAGAAAGCTAGAAAAAAATAAAAGAGTGAGTATAATAATTGGTGGGCATTCTGTCTCACCCTGATGATATCAAATATTCCTTTCCTCTCATTGTTCCACATAAAGAACATACCACACACTTCCCTGGGAAAGATGACCCAACTGTCCCATCACTGTATCAAATGCAAAGGCCAAGTTTGTTGAGAAATGTGGGCTAGTGTTAATCAATTTCAGATATGGCTCCAATTGGCCTGCAAGTTGATTATAATATAAAATTTAAAAGATGAATTATTTGCCTCCAATACCAATATTAATGTTGGAGGAATAGAATAACCATAATAAACATAACCCTTGTAAACGACACAAATGGGAGATACAAAGTCACTATTAGCAGCCATCCTGAAACCCTGTGTGACAGGTACATGAAAAGTACCTTGGAAGTGGATTTAACCAAAATTTGTAATTAATTTAACAATCAAAAAAACTTGAAAATAGCTTTACTTTCTGGGTGGTTCTTTTTAATCATGGCCCTTTACTAACAACCCCACTTCCAGTTATTTTGCAGATACAGTTCTTGGATCTGCTACATTTCTTTACCTTTTTTTCCTCTCTGCTTCTCTTAAACTTAAAGGGACTGGCTATGTTAAAGTTTTCAAGGTTTTAAATGGAGACCACACCCTTATTGTGATCTTTTGCAGAACATGTGTCCCTTAGGCTTTCTCATTCTTACTTTTACTGCTCGGGGTCAAGAAGCAGTTAGCTCTTTTAACTCTGGAGGAATGAAATCTCTGACTTTGTCTGTTTCATGTACCAGAGAGCTCATCTCTTTCTTTTAACGCATGGCCAAACACAGCCATTAGTCATCAACCCAAAACACAAAGGCTTTGCTTCTCAACCTCTTTCTATGGAGCTAAAATTGCATGAGGCAGATGGCCTCCCTTGCAAGTAACTGCAGATGACAGTATTACCACAGGATAACATGAGGTGACAGATTTTTTTGCTACATCTCCAATTGAGTACTAGGCCAAAATCATGGTTTTGCTTGTTGGTTTGTCATGGAAGCACCTCCACTTCTTCTTTTTTTTTCTTTTTTTTTTTTGAGACGGAGTCTCGCTCTGTCGCCAAGGCTGGAGTGCAGAGGCGAGGTCTCCTCTCACTGCAAACTCCGCCTCCTGGATTCACGCCATTCTCCCGCCTCAGTCTCCTGAGTAGCTGGGACTGCAGGCGCCCGCCACCACGCCTGCATAATTTCTTTTTTCTTTTTCTTTTTTCTTTTGTATTTTGAGTAGAGACGAGTTTTCATCATGTTAGCCAGGATCTCCTGGCCTTGTGATCCGCCCACCTCGGCCTCCCAAAGTGCTGGGGATTACAGGTGTGAGCCACCGCGCCCGGCCCGGAAGCACCCACTTCTAGCACAATTTCTGTAGTAGTCAGGAAAGAACAGATTATGTAGTGATAAAAAAAAATCTAAATGTCTTATTTAAACAAATAAGGTAAAATAGGTTACCATATTATGGAAAAAGAGAAAGAGCATGTATTGTTAGCAAACTCTACAATCCGATATTTACAATACTAATACCCCATAAGCTCTAAAAATGGAACCAAAATTTGTAATTAATTTGACAATCAAGGATAATTTTACCTAAGTTCTCTTGGGAATAAATCTTTCCTAATGCATTATGATGCAATGTCAAACAAATTGGAATGTTATATATCACATGCATTGCAGTTGGCCCTCCTTAACTGTGTTCCACATCTGGGGATTTAACTAGCTACAGGTGGAAAATAGAAAATTTAAAAAATGGTTGCGTCTGTACTGTTCACATACACACTTTTTTCTTGTAATTGTTCCTATACAATACAGTATAACAATTATTCACATAGCATTAGGTTGTATTAAGTATTATAAATAATCTAGAGATGATTTATAGCTTATAAGAGGAATTGGGTTAGATATATGCAAATATTATGCCATTTATATAAGAGACTTAAGCATTCATGTATTTTGGTATTTTTCAGAGTCCTGGAACCCCTGGATACCAAGACACTGTATTTGCATCATATTTTCATTCTAAAAGATTAAATATTATTAATTCTGTAACACATTTTTCCCAAGGGTTTTGCAGGTAGTATAATTTCTAAATCATGTAGAAAGATAGGATATCATAGATGACTGCTTTGGTACACAATATGTTTCTCTGTATTTATTATGTTTGTATTTTTAACTCATCTGCCTTTCAATATATGTTGATTTTTCTTTCTGAATATTAGTTTATGTTGTTGTTATTATTGTTAGTGTTATAACCATTTGCAGTTTAAATATACTTAACCAGTACAACTGTTTTTGTATAAGCTAGTTGTAATGCCACACTTTGCAAATGCACGTTTTCGCCAATCAAAACTTCAATGTTTTATTACTGTATAGGATCTAGAAGAGTAGAAAAAGCAATCTAAGGGATTAGGTAAAAATGTTGATGCTAAAAACCTAAATACTGGTTCTATGTATTTACTGCTTGCTGATGAAGATTAATCACATCTCAGAGCATACATGACTGTTTTGCCAGCAGAGTGATAGAAATTGCAGTCCATTTTTCTTACAGCCTCTACCCATCACTTACATAAGTACCTATAAATATACAGGCAACCACTATAGAGAAGAAAGGAAACAGACTTGCTAGAAAAGAAATATTAAACAAATTGGGTGAGTTAAATGATAAAACAATATCTGAGTAATGAAAAAACTCAAGAGAAATTGAAGAACGATAAGGGAGGTAATGCATTTAAATTCAGTAGGTTTTATTTTATACAGAATTATTTGAAATATTTCCATGAATGAAATTTGATTATCAGCTTGATAGAAATAACAGTATATTCTAAACTGAGCAGACATCAGTAGAATTAGATCACGCCTACCTTTCTCCTTTCTTTTATTACAATGTCAGCATAATATTTAAAATGTCTCAGCAAACTCTTTCCTTCATAACTTTAATAAGTAGATTTGCCAGGTGCAGCACTAGCAGGAGGCCCATAATATATTTAAGTTGGAAAATGAGGCAATTATATTTCAAAGTTCTGATTGGCTACATTTTAATTTCAGAACTATGAGATGAACTGATTTAGCTAGTGGCTTTCTGGAGAAATCTCCCACATCTGCACCTGTTCATTTTATTAAAACAGAAACACCTTGCCAGGGGTGAGAAAAAGATATTGGTCACAGAAACAATGACAGCTTGGTCCCTCTGCTTTTACTATTGATTACATTTCTTGACAGTCACATGGGAAGTTAATTACTAGGAGGCAATTAACACTCTTGAAAAATAATGAAGAAAACATAATTATATTGAGAACCCCAAAAGACTGTTTGTAATCCTAAACGTGATATTCCCAGGTCTCTTTGTATAGCTTTGTCAACTGAGGTCTTGACTTTCCTTTCTTTCTACACTATTTTGTCAACCCAGTCTCTGTTCTTAACAAAAAGCAGTAATTATTAATGCTCTATTTTCTTATTTTAAATTATTAAAATGAATACTGAATTTTCATCAGTCTAATTAAAATTCTCCAAGGAATCTCTCAATGAAAACAAGATAAAATTTGTTTTGCATATAAAGTGAACAATCTTTCCAGTAAAATACATCTGCTGTGAGAAATAGTTAGGACACTTTATCTACTCTCACCTTGTGATCAGTTAAATTTATTTTTTCCCCTTTCTCCATTATGGGATAGTGGCTCAATGAACAGACTCTCAAGCTGAGCTATTTAGGCTTTAGTCTCTGCACTGTCACTCAGCAACCATCTGACTTAAGAGACAGTTCTTTGTCCTATCTGTGACATAGTTTCCTTTTCTGTAAAGTGGAATAATGTTGGGTTTGTACTACTCATTTTGCTAATTTTATCTTGAATGAGTTCACGTGGTACTCCTGGTAATGTCGGCCCTCCTTTTCCCTAATCTTTACCGCTGTGGTGACATAAGAAGGGTTGATGCCATTTGCTTTTTCTTCCGCAAATAACCCAACATGCCTTTTACCTGGGGACAGGAGAAAATAATTTTTCTGTACACAAAAGGGAAAGAGCACCTGCCTACGGCCTACTTGAAAGGGTCTAATGGGCCTAAATCCTAATTTTACCTGTTTGGTATATTAATGAAATCTCTCTAGGAACCAGACAACTCCATGTGTCTCACATTTTACATTACAGTTTCACAACCTAGAGGTGTATCCAAATTCAGAACCTTCAAACGTGCACTTCTGTAGATATAGCTGTTATAGTCTTTCTGGCACTTTGGGGTTTAAGCATGAAACTGAGTGTGAGCTACAACTATGTGGACTTCTCGTGGTGATAAAATACGTTTTAGTATCCTTTTAGATCAGAGAAATTCATTTCCAAAATAGGGAAAAATGCTATAGATATACTACTTATGGTACATTTTTAGGATAATAAGATGTTTTACAGGAACGTTAAGAAATCGAGGGAAGCAGCCGGGCGCGGTGGCTCACGCCTGTAATCCTAGCACTTTGGGAGGCCGAGGCGGGCGGATCACAAGGTCAGGAGATCGAGACCACGGTGAAACCCCG
>NW_012105031.1:2288390-2296021 GCF_000951045.1 Mandrillus leucophaeus
GTGTTAGCCAGGATGGTCTCGATCTCCTGACCTCGTGATCCACCCGTCTCGACCTCCCAAAGTGCTGGGATTACAGGCTTGAGCCACCGCGCCCGGCCGCATTTTATTTTAAAATAACAACAATTCCTACACAGCTACAAAAATAGTACAGAGATAATCCTGTGTACCTCTCATCCAGGTTCTACTAATGATCATATTTTACATCAGTAAAGCACAATATCAGAAACAGGAAATTAATAGGCATAATTTGTGTGTATAGTTATGACCCAGTCAAGATCAGTACTATTCTATCATTACAAATACATGCTCAGTTCCAACTCTTTGCAGTTACACCAATCCTTCCACTTCCAGCTGTACCTAACCCCTGGCAAACACTACCCAATTTTTATCTTCATAACTTTTTAATTTTGAAAGTGTAATACACATGAAATCAGACAATATCTGATTTTCTGAGACTGTTTTTTTTTGTTTTACTTATCATAATGTCCTCAAGATACATCAAAGTTATTGTTTGTACCAATATACATGCAAAATGTTCATTCTTGTTATTGATGAATATAAATTGATGGTATGTGCAATACACTGTTTAATAATTTATATAATGAGGAACATTTTGGTTGTTTCTAGTTTTTGACTGCCAGAAATAAAGTAAACCATTTTCACTTCATGTAATTTTAGATTTGTTAAGGTTTGGGTCTGCCATTTTACTTTTTCCTTTTGTCATTCCTTGTTTTTGCTTTCTGTTTTCTTTTTGTCCTGCTTTTCTATGCATAAAATTTCCTTAAAGTTTTATTTGATTTACCTGTAGTATTTTAGAGTGTATCCCTTTGTATGTATTTGTTTTAAATGGCTGCCTAAGGTATTACACTATGTGTACAAAACTTATCACGGTAGACTAGTGTAGGTATTTTACCAGTTTGAATAAATTATAGAAAACTTGCCTCCCCTTTAAGTTCCTTTACTCTCATTCATTTATAATGTAATTGCCTTAAATATTCCCTCTACATGTATTGAGGATCATTCTAGACCATGTTATAATGTTTGCTTTGGCCATCAAATGTAATTTAGAAAACACAAGAGGAAAATGAAAGTTGATTTTATTTATCCATTTTTGTTTTTTCAACCTTTTGTTATTTCTTTCTGTTTAGGGAACTTTGTTAGTCATTAATTTAGGGAGGTCTTTAGTGACAAAAATATCTAATTTTCCTTCATTGAAAACCTACTAAAATCCATTTAATTTCAGAAGGATATTTTGCTTGACATTGAATCATAGTTAACATTTTCTATTAGCACTTGAAAAATGTCACTTCCTTCTCATCCTCATAGTATTTGATCAAAATTATTAAAATTATTTTCTACCTATAGGTAAAGGTTGGTTCTCCCTTGTTGCTTTCAAGATTTATTTTCTTTGTATTTTCAAATATTAGACTGTTATGTGTTTCGGTGTGGATTTCTTTGTGTTTATCCCATTTAGGATTCTTTCAACTTCATAAACGTTAGGTTTATGTATTTATTTCCCAAATTTTAAACATTCTCTGCTATTTTGTCTTGAATAATTTTTAGCAAATTCATTTTGCTCTTCTTGCAGGCTTCTGATGACAAGAAAGTTGGATGTTTTGTTAAGAGTACTGCAGGTTCCCCAGGCTCTATTTATTTTCTTTCAGAATATTTTCTCACTGCTGTTGAGATTGGATAATTTCTATTGTTCTATCTTCCAGTTAAATTATTGCTTTCCTTGTCTTATTAATTCTTCTGTTGAGCTTATCGTTTGTTTTGTTTTATTTATAATTTTTATTTTTACCATCTTAATTTGGCTTTTTTTTAAATAACATGTATTTCTTTGCTGACTGCTTGATTTTAAAAAATTAACCTTGTCTACAGCAGCTATGGCCTTTGTGTTCAGCTCAACGAGGTAATCTCTGGCTTGCATGATAGTAGTGTTTTTGCTTTGTTGGAAGATTTGAGTTATTCAAGATAGTCTACATAGTTATTTATGCAAGAGGCTAGACACATCAGATGATATTTAGGATGAGGGAAACCCATACCAGAAAGACAAACAATGTGATGGAGTGTGGGAGCTTTGGTTCACACAGTATCCATTGACCTGGAGACTAAGATCGATCATGTGGGCAGTCAAATAATCAATTATGCCTTTGTGAGGGATATACTTCTTCCTTTGGCTGACTTTAATATGTATCAATTTCTTGTAATTACTTATACCTATAAGTGAAATAATCTTCAGTGATGTCTGTGGGTCCTTCAAGTGAATTATTAAAATTGAAGGGGGGTTTGGAAAACTCCTGAAGTTGCAGTTGGTGTTATAAATGAGAGTAGAAGTACACTGTGAGAACTCTTACCTGTAACTTAGCAATCAGTCTAACTTGTCATATTGAGACTTTGCATTTTTTCTTTATTTTCAAGCATGTTCGTAATTTTCAATGAAGCATGTTTTTGATGGCTCTTTTTCAAACTCTGTCAGATAATTCTAGCAACTGTATTACCTTCTTACTGGTATATTTTGATGATCTTTTCTCAGTTCAGTTGAGATTTTTTGGTACTTCATGTAAGTAATTTCAATTTAAACCTGAACATTTGGGGTATTATTTGGGAACTACTAGGTCTTATTTAAATGTGGTTTTGTAAGTCATGGCTGACTCTGCTCAAATAGGGAATAAAGATAATGACAGATTAATGGCGGGTTAGCATTGAAGTTTTAAGTTCCAAATTTGTCTTCCATTGAAACCCCTGGGGAACAGGGCTTCTCATTACAGCTGGGAAGAGGTGATAGGTCAGTTTTCTCATGAGGTTTTTGCTGATACCATCCTGGTAATGGGGGATGGATGCCTCATTAATGCTCTGCAGATATCTCCACTGATACTGCTGGGGTTTGAGCTTGTGAGAAAAGTTCTGACTTTCTGACTTTCCAGTAGGAGTTCTTTGTCACAGTGTGGATGGCTGCAATCATTACCACTCGGTAGGGATGAAAGTCTAGGCTCCTCTCTTGGTTTTCATCATACCACCACAATAAGGTGGTTTGGAGCACTTCATGATAGCCTGATAAAGGCAGAAGCCCAGACTCCCTACTTGATCTTTAATGACAGGGGTAGGTTAGGGCTGCAGCATTTTATGTGGTGTTTGGTAGGGGCAGGACAATTGTTGTCTATATTGTTAGGTTGCCACTTTCCGGATTCTGTGCCTAGAGAGAGCAGACTTTTCTTTTGTCTGCTCCCATTGGTATTTTCTAGTTTCTGGAGAGTGTACCATATAGTGCATGATCTATAAGGCAAAAAATATTTTTAAAAAGCAACAACAGAGCTCTAAAGAACTGATAGCTATATGTTTTTCTCATGTCCTACAGTCCTTCTCCAGAATGTGAATGTCTCCGCACTTCTTAAAGTCTTATGTTGATTTTATAGAGATTGTAATAGTTTTTAGCTAAAATTCTTTAGTTTAAGGAACAGAAATAAAGTAGCACTAATATTTTTTTATTAAAATAATTTATTGTGGTAAAATACATAATTTGATATCTACTCTCTTAAAAATTTTAAGTGTATAACACACTGTAGTCTTGACTGTAGGCATAATGTTGTACAGCTGATATTTAGAACTTGTTCATCTTCAGAAACTTTATGCCCATCAATTAGCAACCCCTCCCATCTCTTGGCAATGCCATTTTACTCTTTGATTCTGTGAATAAGACTATTTTAGATACGTCACATAAGATAAACCATGTATTATTTATCTTTTTTTATTATCTTATATCACTTCATACAATATCTACAAAGTACATCAATATTGTTACATAATTCAGAATTTCTTTCTTTTAATGTGTTAAAGAATTAGACCATCTCCATACTAACATATTATGAATAGCACTGTAAAGAACACGGGAGGGTTAATGTCTCTTTGGGTTCTGAATTTGATTCATTTGTATAAATAACTAGAAGTAGAATTGTTATATGAAAAGTTTTATGGAAGTTCTATGTTAACATTTTGGAGGAACCCTCTTACTGTCTACGATAGCAGCTATGCAATTTTGTAGTCCCAACAACAGTGTGCAAAAGTTCCAATTTCTACATGTCCTTTCCAAAATTTAGAAAAATGAAAGAGAACAGAGAGCCTAGAAATAAATCCGTGAATACGTAGTCAACTAATCTTCCACAAGGTTGCCAAGAATATGAATGGGAAAAGGGTAGGCTCATTCACAAACAGTATCCAGAAATGCAAAATTATAACATTAAGCTGAAACCAAGAGCTGGTTCTTGGAAAGAGTAAACAAGCTAAATAGAACACTAGGTTGAATGAAAAAACAAAACAAAACAAAACAAAAAGGGCCAGGCGTGGTGGCTTACGCCTTTATTCCCAGCACTGCCTGCCGAGGCAGGCAGATCATGAGGTCAGGAGTTCAAGAAAGACCAGCCTGACCAACATGGTGAAGCCCTGACTCTACTAAAAATACCAAAAAAAAAAAAGAAAAAAAAAAAAGAAAAGATCCAAAAAACTGTAAAATCAGAAATGACAAAGATAACATTAAAACTGATTATGCAGAAATGTCAAAGATACACAGAGACTGTAATGAATACCTCTGTGCACACCGATTAGAAAATCTACAGTAAATTGATAAATTTCCACAAACTCACAACCTCCCAAGAATGAACCAGGAAGAAAATGAAACTCTCCCCGACCAATAACAAGTCCTAAAATTGAATCAGTAATAATAAAACTACCAACTGAAAAAACACTTGGACCAAATTGATTTATACTCAAATTCTACCAGATGTGCAAAGAAGAACTCTCACCAATCCTAGTGAAATTACTCCAAAAACTAGAGGAGGAGGGGCTCATCCTAACTCATTCCACAAAACCAACATCAGCCCGACACCAAAATCTGGCAAAAATCAAATGAAAAAAAAAAAAAAAAAAAAGAAACATCAAGGCCAATACCCTGATGGACATAGACGCAAAAACCCTTAATATTCAAGCAAACTGAATCCAGCAGCATATTAAAAGTCAATACACCTCAAACATGTAGGTTTTATTTCTGGGATGCAAAACTGGTTCAACATATGTGACTCAATCAATATGATTCACCACATTACCAGAATTAAAAGCAAAAACCATAGAGATATTCTCACTAGATGCAGAAAAAGCTTTTAATAAAATTAAAAATCCCTCTATAATAAAACCTCATGACAGGGTAGGTGTCAAAGGAACATACCTCAAAATAGTAACAGTCATTAATAACAAACCCAAAGCCAACATCATACTGAATGGTCAAAAGCTGGAAGCATTCCTCTTGAGAAGTCGAACAAGTCAAGGATGCCCACTCTCACCATTCCTATTCAACATAGTACTAGAAGTCCTAGCTAGAACAATCAGGCAAGAGAAAGAAATCAAAGGCATCCTAACAGGAAAAGAAGTCAAACTATCTCTTTGCTGGCAAAAGGACTGTATACCTAGAAAATACCCAAGAATCCACCAAAAGGCTCATAGAATTGATAAGTGACTTCAGTAAATTTTCAGGAAAATTTTGTACAAAATCAATATGGAAAAATAAGTGGCATTTCTATACACCAATAACATTCAAACTGAAAACTCAATCAAAAAGACAATTCCATTTAAAATAGCCACATATAAAAATAAAATACCTAGGAATATATCTAACCAATGAGGTGAAATAATTCTACAAAAACTATAAAACACTACTGAAAGAAATCAGAGCTGACAAATAAATGGAAAAACATTCCATGCTTACAGATTGTAATAATTAATATTATCAAAATGGTCACATTGCCCAAAGCAATTGACAAACCCAACATTATTCCTATCAAACTACCAACATCATTTTTCACAGGTCTTTAACAGCTGACATAAACAAGCAATGGAGAATGGTATCTCATTCAATAGATGATGCTAGAAGAGCTGGCTAGCCATATGCAGAATGGAAAATGGACCGGCCCGACATTTCAACATACACAAAAATTAACTAGAGATGAATTAAAGATCTAAATGTAAGACCTCAGACTATAAAGATTCAAGAAGAAAACCTAGGAAAAATCCTTTTACATATAGGCCTTGGTGAATAATTTATTACTAAGTACTCAAAAGCAATTAAACAAAAACAAAAATTCACATATGTGAATTATTAAACTAAAGTGCTCCTGTGCAATGAAGGAAACTATTAACAAAGTAAACAGACAACCTACAAATGGGAGAAAATATTCTCAAACTATGCAACTGACAAAGGCCTAACATCCAGAATCTATGACGAACTTGAACAAATCTACAAGAAAAAAAAAAATGAAAAATGGGGAGAGGACATGAACAGACACTTCTCAAAATAAGATATACAAGTGATCAACAAACATAAAAAATGTTCATCATCACTAATCATCACAGAAATGAAAATCAAAACCACAATGAGATACCATTTTATGCCATTGAGAATGGTTATTATTAAAAAGTCAAAAAACAGCAGATGCTGACAAGGATATGGATAAAAGAGAATGCTTGTACACTGTTGGTGGGAATATAAATTAGTTCAGCCACTGTGGAAAGCCATCCAAAGATTTTTCAAAGAACTTAAAACCGAGCTACCATTCCACCCAGCAATCCCATTATTGTGTATATACCCAAAAGGAAATAGATCATTATACCAAAAAGACACATGCACTCAATATGTTCATCACAACACCACTCACAATAGCTCAGACATGCAATCAACCTAAGTGCCCATTAATGATGAATTAGATAAAGAAAATGTGGTCCAAATAAATGATGGTCTACCATACAGCCATAAAAATAACAAAATCATTTCCTTTACAGCAATGTGGATGCAACTGGAGGTCATTACCCTAAGCACATTAATGCAAAAACAGAAAAATACTTTGTCTTCTCACATATAGACTTATAGTGGGAGCTAAACTTTGGGCACTCATGGACATAAAGGTAGCAACAATAGATAGTGAGTACTACTGGAAGTGGGAAAGAGGGAGGGAGGCAAGGTTTGGAAAACTACCTATTGTCTACTAAACAAAAATGTAGGACTGCATCAAATTAAACAGTTTTTGCACAGCAAAGGAAATAATCAACAGAGTGAAAATGCAAGTCATAGAATGGTGGAAAATATTTGCAAACCTTTTGTCCCTTTTCCCCATTTTTACATTGACTAGTTTTATTGCTATTGTTTGTGTTACTATTATATTTTGCATATTGCCTTCCTTTTACAAATGATTAACCAGTATTAAATTGTGTGACCTAGAACTACAATCAGTGAACACACAGAGTTTTTGTTAGAACTTAGATTCCAGCATTCTTAGGGAAAGGGCTTTTCAAACCCCTGGGTGAAGTGCTATTATATATGTATTTGGATTTCTCTGATGATCAGTGATGTTGACCATTTAATTCACATGCTTTATTGGGCATTCATAAGTCTTTCTGAGAAATGTCCATTTAGGTCCCTTTTCTCCATTTTTATATTGACTAATTTGTTTTATTGCTATTAAGTTGTTTGAGTTACTATTATATTTTGCATATTGTCTCCTTATGAGATGTATAGTTGGCAAATGTTTCTCTCCCATTCTACAGATTTTCTCTTCACTCTATGATTTGTTTCCTTTAAGTGCAGATTT
>NW_012105031.1:2298121-2314739 GCF_000951045.1 Mandrillus leucophaeus
AAAAAAAAAATGAAAAATGGGGAGAGGACATGAACAGACACTTCTCAAAATAAGATATACAAGTGATCAACAAACATAAAAAATGTTCATCATCACTAATCATCACAGAAATGAAAATCAAAACCACAATGAGATACCATTTTATGCCATTGAGAATGGTTATTATTAAAAAGTCAAAAAACAGCAGATGCTGACAAGGATATGGATAAAAGAGAATGCTTGTACACTGTTGGTGGGAATATAAATTAGTTCAGCCACTGTGGAAAGCCATCCAAAGATTTTTCAAAGAACTTAAAACCGAGCTACCATTCCACCCAGCAATCCCATTATTGTGTATATACCCAAAAGGAAATAGATCATTATACCAAAAAGACACATGCACTCAATATGTTCATCACAACACCACTCACAATAGCTCAGACATGCAATCAACCTAAGTGCCCATTAATGATGAATTAGATAAAGAAAATGTGGTCCAAATAAATGATGGTCTACCATACAGCCATAAAAATAACAAAATCATTTCCTTTACAGCAATGTGGATGCAACTGGAGGTCATTACCCTAAGCACATTAATGCAAAAACAGAAAAATACTTTGTCTTCTCACATATAGACTTATAGTGGGAGCTAAACTTTGGGCACTCATGGACATAAAGGTAGCAACAATAGATAGTGAGTACTACTGGAAGTGGGAAAGAGGGAGGGAGGCAAGGTTTGGAAAACTACCTATTGTCTACTAAACAAAAATGTAGGACTGCATCAAATTAAACAGTTTTTGCACAGCAAAGGAAATAATCAACAGAGTGAAAATGCAAGTCATAGAATGGTGGAAAATATTTGCAAACCTTTTGTCCCTTTTCCCCATTTTTACATTGACTAGTTTTATTGCTATTGTTTGTGTTACTATTATATTTTGCATATTGCCTTCCTTTTACAAATGATTAACCAGTATTAAATTGTGTGACCTAGAACTACAATCAGTGAACACACAGAGTTTTTGTTAGAACTTAGATTCCAGCATTCTTAGGGAAAGGGCTTTTCAAACCCCTGGGTGAAGTGCTATTATATATGTATTTGGATTTCTCTGATGATCAGTGATGTTGACCATTTAATTCACATGCTTTATTGGGCATTCATAAGTCTTTCTGAGAAATGTCCATTTAGGTCCCTTTTCTCCATTTTTATATTGACTAATTTGTTTTATTGCTATTAAGTTGTTTGAGTTACTATTATATTTTGCATATTGTCTCCTTATGAGATGTATAGTTGGCAAATGTTTCTCTCCCATTCTACAGATTTTCTCTTCACTCTATGATTTGTTTCCTTTAAGTGCAGATTTATTTTTTTTTTTAATTTTTATGTAATCCTATTTGTGTACTTTTGGTTTTGTTGCCTGTGCTTTTGAAGCCATAGACAAAAACTCATTGGCCAGATTAACATCATGGAGGTATTTTCTGTGTTTTCTCCTATTAGTTTCATAATTCGGGTCTTATATTTAATTATTTAATCATATAGTATGACAAAATTTTCTAATTTTATTCTTTTGTGTACAGATGTTCAGTTTTCCCAACACTATTTATTGAAGAATATCCTTTCCCCATTGTGCATTTCTGGCATCGTTGCCAAAAATTAGTTCACTGTAAATGCATGGATTTATTTCAGGACTTGTTTTTCTATTCAATTGGTCTATTTCCATGCCAGCGCCACTTTTTTTGTGTGTTTTTCTTTTTATTTTATAGTTTTATAGTGTATTTTGAGATCAGGTAGTGTGATGTCTCCAGGTTGGTTCTATTTGCTCAGGATTGCTTTGGTTATTCAGAGGCTTTTGCAGTATCATTCAAATTTTAGGGTTTTTTTCTTTCTAATTTTTTTGAAAAATATTATTGATATTTTGATAATAATTGGATTTAATCTTTAGATTGCTTTGAGTAGCATGGACATTTCAACAAAATTAATTATTCTAACTCATGAACACAGGCTATTTTTTTTTCATTTATGTTTGTCTTTCCAAATTTCTTTTGTCAGTGTTTTATAGCTTCATTGTAGAGATATTACACCTTGTTGGATAAGTTTATTCTTAAAACATTTTATTTTTGTACCTATTGTAAATGTGATTTTTAAAATTTCTTTTTTAGAGAATTCACTGTTATTCAATAGAAATGCTACTGATTTCTGAAGGTTGACTTTGTATCCTACAAATTAATCTTTTGTTTATTATTCCTAACATTTATTTGGTAGAGTCCTTTGGATTTTCTCTATATAGATCATATTGTCTGCAAATAGGGGCAATTTCACATCTTCCTTTATAATTTGGATACCTTTTATTTATTTCTCTTGTTTAATTGCTGTTGCTAAGATCTCCAGTAATATACTGAATGGAAGTTGCAAGAGTTTTTTTTTTTTTTTTTTTTGTCTTTTTGTTGGTTTTAGAGTAAAATTTTTCAATTTTTCCCCATGGAATACAATGCTAGCTGTGGGACTGTCACATATGGCCTTTATTTCACTAAGGTAACTTCTTCTATATCTCATTAGTTGACAGTTGAGAAAAGATGTTAAATTTGTCAAATGCACCTTCTGCATCTATCAAAAACATCTATTTTTTTTTTTTTTCTGTTCAGCTAATGTGTTGTATCACATTTATTGCTTTGTATTGTTTGGATTATCTTACATCCCTGAAATAAATCCCACTGAATCATGGTGAATGATCTTGGTAATGTGCTCTCATGTATGGTTTGCTGTTTTTTTTGTTTGTTTGTTGTTTGTTGTTTTTTTTTTTTTTTTGAGACGGTGGAGTCTTGCTCTTATTGCCCAGGCTGGAGTGCAATGGCACGATCTCGGCTCACTGCAACCTCCGGCCTCCCAGGTTCAAGTAATTCTCCTGTTTCAGCCTCCTGAGTAGCTGGGATTACAGGGGCTCGCCACCACACCAGGCCAATTTTTGTATTTTCAGTAGAGAGGGGGTCTCACCATATTGGCCAGGCTGGTCTCGAACTCTTGACCTCATGATCTGCCTGCCTTGATCTCTCAAAGTGCCAGGATTACAGGCATGAGCTGGTATCTTGTTGAGAATGTTTGAGTCTGTTTTCATCATAAACACTGGCCTATAATTTGGTTTTTCTGAAGTGTCTTTGTCTGGATTTGCTATAAGGATGATGCTGACCTTGTTAAGTGTGATTGGAATTATTCTCTCTTATTTTGTGGAACTGTTTGAGAAGTATTTGTATTAGTTGTTATTTAAAGGTTTGACAGTACTTAGCAGTGAAACCATCAGGTTTAAGGCTTTTCTTGGACAGGAGCCTTTTTATTTTTTGATTCAATTTTCTTACTTGTTATTCGTCTATTCAGATTTTCTATTTATTCATTATTCAGTCTTAGTAGGTCTTATGTATCAAGGAATTTATCCATATCTTTTAGGTGATTCAATTTTTTCACATATAATTATGTTTAATAATCCTTTATAATCCTTTGTATTTCCATGTATCATTGCAGTGTTGGCTCTTTTTTTCTTAATCAATGTAGCTAATGGTTTGTTGTTTTACCTTAAAAAATCAAATATTAGTTTTTGCTCATCTTTTCAATCACTTTTGTAGTGTTTCTAGTTTTTTCTTTTCAAATCCATTCACATTCTCTATACCTTTTCATTGGAGAAAATTTAATTAATTTATATTCAAGATAATTACTCATAAGTAAGGAATTACTGTTGCCATTTTGATAATTGCTTACTAGTTGTTTTATTGATCTTTTGTTCTTTTTCCTTTCTTCTTCTCTTGCTGTCTTCCTTTCTGAATAAGTTATTTTCTCTAGTTGTATGTTTTGATTCCTTGCTTTTTATTTTTTTGAATATCTATCTACAATAGGTTTTTGCTTTGTGATCACAAGAAGGCTTACAAAAAACATCTTATAGTCATAACAGGCATTTTTAAGTTAATGACGACTTATCTTTTATTGCCAAAAAAAAAAAAAAAATTCACACACACACACATAAAAGCAAAACTTTACACTTTTACTTGATCTCTCCCTCCCACATGTTGAATTTTATGTCACTATTAACATTTTAAAATATTTTATATCATATTTTATACCTACATATTGATGTAGTTATTATTATTTTCATAGTTTTTTTCTTATCGTCTTCATATTGAAGATTTATATAATTTATATACCACCATCACAGTCTTTGGGTATTCTGATTTTGACTGTATACTGACTTTTACCAATGAGTATTATATCTTCAGATGTTTTTGTGTTACTGATTAGTGTCCTTCTTTCAACTTGAAGAACTCCCATTAGAATCTGTTGTAGGATAAGTCTGGTGGCAATTAAATCCCTAAGCTTTTATTTATTTGAAAAATTCTTTATCTCTCCATTATTTGTAAAGGACAGCTTCTCTGACTGCATTATTCTTGGTTGGTGGTTTCTTTTCTTCAGCACTTTAAATATATTATGCCGTTCCCTCCTGGCCTGTAACTTTTCTGCTAAGAAGTCACCTGCTAAATGTATTGGAACACCCTTATATGTTATTTATTTACTTACTGCTTTCAGGAACCTTTGTTTGCCTTTGACTTTTGACAATTTGATCAAAATATATCTATTTGGAAAGTTTCCTGCTACTATTTCTTTTTCTTATTTTTTGAGACAGAGTCTCACTCTGACTCCCAGGATGGAGTGCAGTGACCCAATCTTGGCTCACTGCAAGCTCTGCCTCCTGGGTTCAAGTGATTTTCCTGCCTCAACCTCCCAAGTAGCTAGGATTAGAAGAATGTGCCACCATGACTGGCTAATTTTTGTATTTTTAGTAGAGACAGGGTTTTGGCATGTTGGCCAGGCTGATCTCGAACTCCTGACTTCAGGTGATCCACTTGCCTTGGCTTTCCAAAGTGCTGGGATTACAGGCTTGTGCTACCGTGCCTGGCCCTAATATTTCTTTAATAAAGCATTCTACTCCATTATCTCTCTTTCCTTTTCTAACTTCTAACTTCTATGATTTGAACATTTTCTCTTTTGATGGTGTTTCAAAAATTATGTAAGCTTTCTTCATCCCTTCTATTTTTTTCTTTTTCTCTTCTTACTATATATTTTCAAATAAAGTATGATTAAATTTACAATTTTTTTCTGCCTGTTCAATTCTGCTGTTGATACTCTTTTTTTTTTTTGCATTTTCATTGCGTTAATTGTATTTTTTCAGTTCCAACATTTATGTTTAACTTCGTTTTTAATTTAAATCTATTTCATTTCTCATTCTACTCACTTTTTTTTTTTATTTTTCCCATTGAATTTTTTTCTCTGGATTTTCTTGAAATTCACTGATCTTGCTTAAAAAGAGTTATTTTGAAATATTTATCAGGTAATTTATAATTACCATTTCTTTAGGCCACATTATTTTGTCCATTTCATTATGCCATGTTTCCCTGGATATTCCTGATCCTTGTGGTTGTTGGTCAATGTTTGTGTTATTGTAAGATATAGGTTCTTAGTCTTTATAGACCAGCTTTTTCTAGAAAAGCCCCGCGTTTATTTCATGTACTGGGGCACATAAGAAGCCAAATGCATCTGCAGTCAGTGTGGCACTGCCAAAAGTCTGGGATACATTATAGCAGTTGTGGCACTGAGGAGAGTCAGAAGCTCAGGGAAACTGAGGTCTGTCTGTGCTTAAGGCTGCCTGGGACCTCGGGCCAATGATATTAGTTGGTGCTGATGAAGGCTGGAGACTGAATTCACCAAGCAAACCTTCATCCTGGGGTTATTTGATCTTTCCTGGCACCAAGGAGGGTGCAGAAACTTAGTTTATAGTTACTGGCTTGGAATATAGGGCTATGGGATTTTCCCAAGTGCTGAGCTTTACTTTGGCAGGCCCAGTGTTTGGGTTTAATGCAAAGTCCTAGGCTCATTCCCCTTCCCTTTTCCTCAAGCAGACAGCCTCCCTTTTCACACAGGACTGCTTGGTTTTGGAGGAAGGGTGATGTGGGTAATGTAAAAGTGTTCTTTTTCCCATCTTAAATGCATATTTTCTTAATACTGTCCTACAACCAGGTACTATGATTTCTCATCTGGTTTTCTCAGTCTTTTTTTAAGGTATATTTGCACAAGAGTAGTTGTTCAAACTGATGTTTCTGCAGGGTACAATCACTTGACAGTCCTACTCTGCCACCTTGCTCTGCTCCCTCTGTGAAGTCTTGGTAATACAAAAAAATACTCTCCTCACCAATAACAACATATTTCTATTGTAGAGCATACTAATTCTTGCCTATCAGAATTCAGAGTATCATGTTAATCAGGAAAACAAAGTAAATTATAAAACATGGGGAAAATCAAAGTGTTTTTTTTTTAAATAAATTAATTGCTATATTGGGGTTACTAAGATTAAAAACTCACCCTCAACAGTTAACTTTGTGTTTAATATTATGTACCTATATATTTATAAAATTACTTGGTCATCATCAAGTTACACTAAAATATATTTTTTCTTTCCACAAATGTATTCACTTCACTGAATAGAATAGGATGGATGTCACAATCTTTCACATATCAACTTCAGTGAAAACTGATTTTTACATGCAAATAGGAGACATTAAAGGCATTATGAACTAGTGATCTGTAAGCTAAGTGATAATGAGGATAGTTTTATGGTCAATTGCATTGGAAATCAGAGCTAAAGCATTTAACTGCATTTATAAAGCAGACACACTAGTTTCTAAGAGGAAACCTCCCTTACTTGACAGATAAAACTTAACAATCATCAATCATTCAGTTTCAACAAGAAAAAATAGTTTTTTATAACAATGATTCTCTTCTCAAACTTAGGTACACATTAACATCACCTGGAGACTTTAAAAACCCCATTTCCAGGTTTCATCCTATACAAATTAAATTTAGAGCTATAATACAGGCTTTTTAAAATTGCTTCTAAAGAAAAAAAAAAAAGGATACACGTGTATAACATGTGTACGTTTGTTACACAGGTATACGTGTGCCATGGTGGTTTGCTACACCTATTGACCCATCCTCTAAGCTCCCTCCCCTCACCCCCACCCCTCAACAGGCCCCAGTGTGTGTTGTTCCACTCTCTGTGACTATGAGTTCTCAATTTTCAACTTCCACTTATTAGTGAAACATGTACTGTTTGGTTTTCTATTCTTGTGTAGTTTGCTGAGGATGATGGCTTCCAGCTTTATCCATGTCCCTACAAAGACATGATCTCATTCCTTTTTATGGCCGCATAGTATTCCATGGTGTATATGTGCCACATTTTCTTTATCCAGTCTATCACTGATGGGCATTTGGGTTGGTTCCATGTCTTCGCTATTGTAAATAGTGCTGCAATAAACATATGTGTGCCTGTGTCTTTAATAATCTCAATGAGTTGCAAATGAAGTAAAGTTTGAGAACCAGAGTCCTATGGCATGACTTGCATTGAAATCTTACATATTCTTATAAGCATTTATGTTTAGGAAAAAATATAGTTTTCAACATTGCTCCCCAATTTTAAAATCAATTTTTACATTCTTGTTACTGCATTATTTAAGGGAATAAAACAGGTTTAAAAATAAAAGTATAACATATAATTAATATGTAAGTTCAATCAAATGATATACTCAATGTTTACAAATTTCAAGACTTAAAAAAATATGTCCTTGCTGAAATTGACTTATTATTTCACTAATTTAGTTACAACCAACTGCTATTGCAAACATGCTCTGAAGTTGAGTTCTAGAAATATGGTATCTGAATGCTTTTACAATCTGATTTGCCATCCAATACTTCACAGGACATATTTATAAACAAAGTAGATAGCAAATAAGCAGTTTATCTCTTTGCTTTTAAAAAAAGGGCTTAAGCATGTTAAAAGATATTTTAAAGTGAATTTCAAGTAAAAATGATCTTTAAAGTACTAAGCTACATGTTTGTTTTCAAATGATACTCTTAGGTCAAGTCAATTTTGTACTCTTTAAAACAAATCAGTACACTAATCTGTACTGAATCACTAAGGAACATTAAAAATGCTGTTACTTAAATAAGAAACATTAAAGTGGTGTTCTTTAAATAAAATTTATTTGAATAAATAAACAATCCTTCATTTGTTATATGTTCCATGAATCAACGTGTACCAACATGTCCTACTTGATATCAGTTTAGTTTTTTTTTTTTTCAAGGAAGCCTGCTCTTTAGATTTGCAATTGGCATCAGCATAATAAAGTCTCCCAAAATGAAGACTTTCAGTAAAGATAACTACTACCTATGCTAGAAGTTTTCTAGGACCCTCAAAAATACTGATTCAAGGTAAAGAAAAGGGTGAAATGAAATTAGCGGTGTATTTTCTACATACAAGAAAAAAAATATTAAACTGTGACAAAAGGGTAAATAAATAACAATAAATAAAGAGAGACAGAGATTTGTTTCTGGAAGCCAGGCTCAATAAAAGTGGCTGGGCTTTGATTCGCATGAGGAAGAACTGATATAACTGAATTACAACAGCCAAAATCCAAGATTCTAAATATTCTGCTAGGATAATTATGTATTGTTTAATTTGTTGTTTTATGTTTTGCTTAAACTTTTACATTTTTATTTACATTTGGTGAGGGATATAGTAAACTTTATGTCCCTCAAAAAATGTCTGCCTTATGCAGAAGTCAGTTGTGCAATATTTGTATAGAAACTAAAGATGAATGACTCCAAGGCAATCCGAATGTTCTTATTGTTAATTTGATTTATTTTGAAATTATTTTAAATTTATGAATTCCTTTACTCTTTCTGAAAATCCTGAGTGGAAAGGTTTATGAGTGGCGCTGAATGAGTTAATGGGCTTCCTTAGAAGAAAACTATCAATATGGAGGAAGAAATGACGAGGTGTTTGTGATATTAAAAAAAAAATAGTCCATACAAAATAGTAAATTGACAAAGAACAAAATGATGTTTTAGAGGAGACGAGAGGTAATGTGTAAGGCCCAAGCAGGAATTTCTGCAATTCAGTTTTGTGAGAGATAAAGAAACTGGTTCAGTCTGTTGTGAAAGTGTACATAATTTTTTTACTCTTAAGTATTCAAGTGCTAAGAACTTTTAAGAGGCCTGAGTATAAAGAGAGTTATGCATGTTATTTACTATTTTGTTGACTGTGGTAGGCTGAAAAATGCCCCTCCCCCGCAAAATACATGTATTAATCCCTGGAACTTGCAAATGTTAACTTAATTAGAAAAAGCGTTTTTGCAGATGTGATTAAGTTAAGGAGCTCAACATTGACCTAGAGTCTTACTCTTCCCCTCAGCTTGACTAAACTTGAGGCAGATTTATGAATGATTATAAGCTCCTGACCTCCCTTTAATTAGAGCCCTTACTTCAGAAAACTTGCAATTGTAAACTCTTTCCCTGCTCCTTTGAGATATAAATCTACTCCCAGACTCTGGACAGTTTTACAATCAGAAATGTTTTTCTCAAGGGCCAGGGAGCCATCTCTTTAAAATGTAATCATAAAAAATATAGGGCTCCTATCTCCCAATCTCTGTGTGAGGGTAAGAGCCAATTTTCTGTAGGTAACAAGAAGCAAACACAGATGGCCTAGTAACACTAACCAACTTTCCCCTAAATTATCCTCTGGTATTTTTCACTAACTCACTCCAGTGCTTAAAATCTTCCCTACCTTTTGCTTAAATGACTTGAGGTAAACCTCTCTTCCCTATTGCAATAGTCTTAAATAAAGCTTTCCTTGTCTAAGTTGTTCAAAGTAATTTTTTTTTTTCCTTGACAACATAGAGTGATTAACCTGAATTATCCAGATGTTCCCTGAAGGCGATGAAAAGTAATCTTAGGGAGTCCATGGAAAAGTACATGAAGAGAAAAGGAAGATGCAATGTGACCTCAAAGGCAGGGATTGGTGTAAGCATAATCACGGAACACTGAAAGCCACCAAAAGCTGGAGGAAGCAAGAAAGTATTCTCCTCTAGAACATACAAAGTGACAGTGGTCCTGCTGACATCTTGATTTTGGACCTCTGGCCCCCAGGATTGTGAAAAATATTTTTTTTCAAGAAACCAAGTTTGTGACAATTTTTATAGCAGCCCTAGGACATATAGACTGATCAGAAAACATTTTTATTTGAGTGTATCATCTTAATATTATAATAAAAACTACTGTAAAATGTTAATTCCATTTGTAAATTGGGATCACTGTTTGATTAGGGCAGTATCATAAGAGTACCATATGTTGAAAACTATACTTTGTTTTCAAAACAAATACTAAATGAAACCAATCATACTATTTTGTTTTTGCAAAAAAACAGATTTTTTTTCTTATTTACTATTGTTTAAATGATAGAATTGGGATAAGTCACTTGAGCACCTGTTTTTAAGAAGAATGTTGTTTAAGTAGATTAATTCAGCTGAAGCCCTGGAGATACTAATGAAATTTACCAATTTAGAATGAACAGCTTCAGTATGGATTTTTGATAAGAAAACAGCTGCTCATCTAGAAGTAGTAGTAGCTAACGTCTGAAGGCCATGAGATTTGTCTGTTCTGCAAGATATGCTAAGCAAGGAACAGATGGTTAGCATAAATAATTCAAAAGAGCTCTCCAGTCACTTGTTTTGGGAAAAACAATATGTTAAACTATGTTTACAAGGTTACTTGGAACTTTAGAAAAAAATATATTTCCTTTTCATGCTTTCTTTCAACGTTAAGTTTAAAAACAAAAATTATAATCATTTAAGTGTTAGTCCTCTAAAATCAATACAGCCTATGATATCACATGCATCACATAAGAGCATTATATGTACTTTAAATGTGCAATCACAAGTAAATATATCTATGCTATCAGTGTAAATGTGGTTAAGGCTAAACTGATGTTGACTTATGTATAGTTTTGATTACATCTATAAAACAAGACCAATTTTTATAACTAAAAAGAGTTTACCAGTGCTTTTGTACATAGTTCATCTCATTTGACTTTATTTTACAGATTAAAAATCCGAAACTGCTCCCTTGGTGAAGAAAATGTAATACTAGCCCTGCAGTTTTGTAATCTTAATAGGTACTTTAATTTTATAGAAAATTTTTTATATATCTATTGATAAATAAACTTATTTTTTTAAATCTACCTAAAAAAAGATTGAACATCGACACATTTATTCACTTTTCCTTCAAATTTTTCTACATATTATATATATGAAGAATTCCTTTTCTCGTCTCTTAGAGAAAGGTACATACATACCTATGCCTATTTTCATCCAGAGCTGTAAGCTTTTCCAATGTGATCTTAATCGCCTTTATCTTAGTTAATTAATATTCTGTTCTTCATTTTTTTCTTCCTCTCAGTGGGAAAATATGACTAGCAACTTGCTAATTAAATAATTTTTACAGAACTCTGTATTTTCTTCAAGTCACCATTCTAAATTTGTAACTATATCCATAATTGGAGTTAATGAAAAAAAGTTTGTTATCTCCACTTTCTTTCCACTCAATTATTCAATTATTCTTAAACTCATATTCAGCTACACATTATCAAAAACCTCATATGTAGCATACCTTCTCAGTCCAAAACATTATATGTCAGATAACTGTTGGCAGTTGTTCAAATGTTGTAAACATGAGCTTTTTGAGCTAGATTGTATAGAAGCTCTCCTATTTTCTGTGGTGATTCTCATGTAACATTCTCAAAACCAAGATTTATAAGTGTTACAGTTTCAATCACTGTAAAACAGACATTGCCATCAATCACTAATTTATTATCCCAACCCTGGCTTCCAGATCTCAGTTATGGTTCTTTGTACATTAGATTCTGTTCCCTTAGGACTGCTACAACTCCACTCACGCACCAATAGCACCCTGCCTTCTGTAATTGGAGTACAATCATTAGTTACCAACTGTGGCATATAGATTTAGATTTCTTGGGTGCTATAAATCAAATAGTCAAATTGCTTGTTCAACACCAGATAATGGTTCTGCTAATGTGACATTTAGTATCTTCCTAGACATTTCAAATGAGGTTTGATATGGCCTTAGATCTGTAGTATACATTTTTTCCTCCAAAAAAACCATTTAAACATATGTTTGCATTCCAGACTAAACAGTTATAATTACAGTTTCCTCAGCTAGAAATCCAACAGAGAAGCACATATCTAGGCATTAATATTGAGACATTAAAATAAATAAATGGGTAAACATAATCAGGAACTCAGGCACTTTGGTCATTATTGCTGCCTGTTTCCACAGTGGTTGGCCATATTAACTGATAGATTTATTTTTTGTTTGTTTCTGTTCTGAAGATATGTAACTCTTAAGAAAATTTTCATGAAAAATTACTCTTTGTGTTTTAGTATCAACAATTTAATTTGAGTCACTGTTTTTCTGAGATCCACATTTGTCTCATTTAATAAGGGTCATCTATAAGTGGAGTCCAGATAGTCACTGAGAAAGTTTCATGGGCACATTTAACGTTGATATTCCGCCTTCAAACCAACACAAATAAGGTTAGGTTTGAAATAAGCTCATTGTTATAATACACAGGATAATACATTATATATTATTGTATTAGTCTGTTCTCACGTCACTAATAAAATCATAGGAGAGACTGGGTAATTTATAAAGAAAATGGACTCACAGTTCCACATTGTGTGGCTGGGGAGGCCTCACAATCATGGCAGAAGACAAAGGAGAAGCAAAGGCAATTTTAAATGGTGACAGGCAAGAGAGCTTGTGTAGGAGAATTCCCCTTTATAAAACCATCAGATCTCATGAGATTCAATTACCCCCCATTGGGTCCTTCCCATGACATATGGGGATTATGGGAGCTAAAATTCAAGATGAGATTTGGATAGAGACAGAGCCAAACCATACTATTCTGCACCTGGCCCCTATCAAACCTCATGTCCTTACTTTTCAAAACCAGTCATGCCTTCCCAAGAGTTCCTCAAAGTCATAACTAATTTTCACATGAACTCAAAAGTCTATAGTCCAAAGTCTCACCTGAGACAAGGCAAGTCCCCTCTATCTATGAGGCTATAAAATCAAAAGCAAGTTAGTTACTTCCTAGATACAATGAGGGTACAGGCATTGGGTAAATACACCCATTTCAAATGGGGGAAATTTGCCAAAATGAAGGGGCAATAAGCCCCATGCAATCCAGACTTCAGCAGGGTAATCAAATTATATAGCTCCAGAATGATCTCTTTTGACTCCACGTCTCATATCCAGGTCACACTTATGCAAGAGGTGGGCTCCCATAGACTTGGGCAGCTCCATCTCTGTGGTTTTGAGGGTAATTCCTCCTCCTGGTAGCTTTCACAGCTGGCATTGAGTGTATGTGGCTTTTCCAGGTGCAGAGGGTAAGTTGTTGGTGGATTTACCATTCTGGGGGCTGGAGGATAGGGTCCCTTTTCTCACAGATTCACTAGCAGTTTCCCAGTAGGGACTCTGTATGGGAGCTCCCACCCCACATTTCCTTTCCACACTGCCTTAACGGAGGGTCCCCATAATGGCTCCATCCCTGCAACACACCTCTAACCTGGACATCCAGGCATTTCCATACATCCTCTGAAATCTGGGCAGAGGTTCCCAAACCTCAGTTCTTAACTCTGAATCCACAGGCCCAGCACCACCTGTAAGCTGCCAAGGCTTGAAGTTGCCAAACCTCTGAAGGGTGCAAACAGTCTGAGATGTATGTTGGCCCCTTTCGCTGTGGCTGTGATATAGGGAAACAAGTCCTAAGACTGCACAAAGTGGCAAGGCCCTGGACTCAGCCCAGAAAATCATTTTTCTCTCCTAGGCCTGTGGGTCTGTGATGGGAGGGACTGCTGTGAAAACTTCTGACATGCCTTGGAGACATTTTCCCCATTGCCTTGGCGACATTTTCCCCATTGCCTTGGCAATTAACATTTGGCTTTTTGTAACTTATACAAATTTCTGCAGTCAGTTTGAATTTCTCCTCAGTAGATGGGTTTTTCTTTCCTACTGCATTATCAGGCTGCAAATTTTCTGAAATTTTATGCTCTGCTTTCTCTTTTAAATATAATTTCCAATTCCAACCATATCTTTGTGAATACATAGAACTGAATGATTTTAGCAGCACTCAAATCACCTCTTGAATATTGTGCTGTTTAGAAACACACCAGAAGCGTTTCTTGCACCAGATGCCCTAAATCATCTCTGTCAAGTTCAAAGTTTCACAAATCTCTAGGGCAGGAGCAAAATGCTGCCAGTCTCTTTGCTAAGACTTAGCAAGAGTCACCTTTGCTCCAGTTCCCAACAAGAGCCTCATCTCCATCTGAGACCGCCTCAGTCTCGACTTTTTTGTTCATATCACTGTCAGCATTTTGGTAAAAACAAAACAAAACAAAACAAAAAACATTCAACAAGTCTCTAGGAAGTTCCAAACTTTCATATATCTTCCTGTCTTCTGAGACCTCCAAATTCTTCCAACCTCTACCTGTTAACCAGTTCCAAAGTCACTTCCACGTTTTGATATCTTAACAACAGCACCCTACACCTAGTACCAATTTACTGTGTTACTCTATTCTCACACTGCTAATAAAGACATACTAGAGAAACGATAATGTATAAAGGAAAGAGGCTTAATGGATTCACAGTTCCACATGGCTAGGGAGGCCTCACAATCATGGCGGAAGTCAAAGAAGCAAAGACACATCTTACATGATGTCAGGCAAGAGAGCTCCGGTAGGGGAACTCCCCTTTGTGAGACAATCAGATCTTATGAGACTTCTTCATGATCATGAGAACAGCACGGGAAAGACCTGCTTCCATCATTCAATTACCTTCCACTGGGTCCCTCCCATGACTTGTGGGGATTATGAGAGCTAAATTTTTTTTTTTTTTTTTGAGACGGAGTCTTGCTCTGTCGCCCAGGCTGGAGTGCAGTGGCCGGATCTCAGCTCACTGCAAGCTCCGCCTCCCGGGTTCACGCCATTCTCCTGCCTCAGCCTCCTGAGTAGCTGGGACTACAGGCGCCCGCCACCTCGCCCGGCTAGTTTTTTTGTATTTTTTTAGTAGAGACGGGGTTTCACCGTGTTAGCCAGGCTGGTCTCGATCTCCTGACCTCGTGATCCGCCCGTCTCGGCCTCCCAAAGTGCTGGGATTACAGGCTTGAGCCACCGCGCCCGGCCGGGAGCTAAAATTTAAGATAAGATTTGGGTAAGGACAGAGACAAACCATATGAATTATCAAACAGGCATCTCTTTGCCCTGGTTGTATAACCATTTTATTCTATCATTCCATTTTTCCTGGACGTACAATGAATTTGATCATAATTCTGAAATATTACTTCATCCACCACAAAATCTGAAGCTAAGGAAGAGGAGAAACAAATGCCCCGGGTTTGATAGACAAGAACATTTTACTTCCAACCCTAACCCTTTGGCTCTAATGGTTAGTTCAGTATTATGCAGATATCCAAACCAGAGGAATAAGGCTCCAATCCATTTCTTTTTTGTAACATTTGGAAACAAAATAAAACAAAAACAAACAAAAACCAAAACATTTTCTTGCTTAGTCTAAGATTATTAGATAAAATTCTGATGATGACAAAAGCTATCTTTGTCACAAGTTAGGAGAAAATTAGCCAAGATAGAAGTCAAAACAAAAGTTACAATACTTAAAGTGACAAAGTCTTAACAATTGCAATCTGCTATTCTTGTCAAAGCCCAGGATAAAACAAAACAAAACAAAACAAACAAACAAAAAACAAAAAACAAAAAACAAAAAACAAAACAAAACAAAACAAAAACTAACCATCTTTCTTTTTTTCTAGGGAAAATTATACTTCATTAAGTATAAAACTTAATATGACAGAAAAACAAAAATAACAAAATAAAAAATATTCACCTTGTCTATGTGACATCTGCCTGAATTGGCACTCATTTTCTACCATTTTCCCTCTTAGTTTGTGATACTGCAGTCCTGGTAATGACAGGAGCTGGCTTCACTATTGCCTAATTATTCTCCTAGATGAAGCTCAATGTTGATCTTTCCAGAAGCTTTTCCTTATTACTTCTCATCAACACATCAAGCTTTATTTCCCTTCTGTGTTAACAGTACCACCCAGAGTCTACCTGTGCCTTATTTATATTGGAATTTGTTTGGAAAGAGAGATTTTGAGTTCTTCAAGGACACAATCTTGATCATTTTATATCTCTTATGCCTACTAGCACCTCTTCCTCAATAAATAGCTAAATCTGTTTTCTTAATTAATTAATTAATTTATTTATTTATTATACTTTAAGTTCTAGGGTACATGTGCACAACGGGCAGGTTTGTTACATATGTATACATGTGTCATGTTGGTGTGCTGCACCCATTAATTCGTCATTTACATTAGGTATATCTCCTAATGCTATACATCCCCGCTCCCCCCACCCCATGCCAGGTGTGTGATGTGCCCCTTCCTGTGTACAAGTGTTCACATTGTTCAATTCCCACCTATGAATGAGAACATGCGGTGTTTGGTTTTGTGTTCTTGTGATAACTTGCTGAGTATGATGATTTCCAGCTGCATCCATGTCCCTACAAAAGTCATGAACTCATTGTTTTTTATGGCTGCATAGTATTCCATGGTGTATATGTGCCACATTTTCTTAATCCAGTCTATCATTGATGGACATTTGGGTTGGTTCCAAGTCT
>NW_012105031.1:2318649-2323874 GCF_000951045.1 Mandrillus leucophaeus
CTAAAATTCTCTTTTTGTGTGTGTGTGTCTCTGCCAGGCTTTGGTATCAGGATGATGTTGGCCTCATAAAATGAGTTAGGGAGGATTTCCTCTTTTTCTGTTGATTGGAATAGTTTCAGAAGGAATGCTACCAGCTCCTCCTTGTATCTCCCAGAGAATTCAGGTGTGAATCCATCTGGTCCTGGACTTTTTTTTTTGGTTGGTAGGCTATTAATTATTGCCTCAGTTTCTGAGCCTGTTATTAATCTATTCAGGGATTCAACATCTTCCTGGTTTAGTCTCGGGGGAGTGTATGTATCCAGGAATTTACCCATTTCTTCTAGGTTTTCTAGTTTATTTGCATAGAGGTGTTTATATTATTCTCTGATGGTAGATTGTAGTTCTGTGTGGTCGGTGGTGATATCCCCTTTATCATTTTTTGTTGCATCTATTTGATTCTTCTCTTTTCTTCTTTATTAGTCTTGCTAGCGGTCTATCAATTTCATTGATCTTTTCGAAAAAACAGCTCCTGGATTCATTGATTTTTTGAAGGGTTTTTTGTGTCTCTATCTCCTTCAGTACTGCTCTGATCTTAGTTATTTCTTGCCTTCTGCTACCTTTCTGATGTGTTTTCTCTTGCTTCTCTAGTTATTTTAACTGTGATGTTAGGATGTCAATTTTAGATCTTTCCTACTTTGTCTTGTGGGCATTTAGTGCTGTAAATTTCCTGCTACGCACTGCTTTAAATGTGTCCCAGAGATTCTGGTACATTGTGTCTTTGTTCTCATTGGTTTCAAAGAACATCTTTATTTCCGCCTTCATTTTGTTATGTAGCCAGTAGTCATTCAGGAGCAGGTTGTTCAGTTTCTATGTAGTTGTGTGGTTTTGAGTGAGTTTCTTAATCCTGAGTTTTAGTTTGATTGCACTGTGGTCTGAGAGACAGTTTGTTATAATTTCTGTTTTTTCACATTTGCTCAGGGGTGCTTTACTTCCAAGTATGTGGTCAATTTTGGAATAAGTGCAATGTGGTGCTGAGAAGAATGTATATTCTGTTGATTTGGGGTGGAGAATTCTGTACATGTCTATTAGGTCCACTTGAAGCAGAGCTGAGTTCAATTCCTGGATGCCCTTACTAACTTTCTGCCTTGTTGGTCTATCTAATGTTGACAGTGGGGTGTTAATCTCCCATTATTATTGTGTGGGAGTCTAAGTCTCTTTGTAAGTCTCTAAGGACTTGCTTTATGAATCTTGGTGCTCCTGTATTGGGTGCACATATATTTAGGATAGTTATCTCTTCTTGTTGAATTGATCCCTTTTCCATTATGTAATGCCATTCTTTGTCTCTTTTGATCTTTGTTGGTTTTAAGTCTATTTTATCAGAGACTAGGAATGCAACCCCTGCCTTTTTTTGCTTTCCATTTGCTTAGTAGATCTTCCTCCATCCCTTTATTTTGAGCCTATGTGTGTCTCTGAACATGAGATGGTTCTCTTGAATATAGTACACTCTTGGGTCTTGACTGTTTATCCAATTTTCCAGTCTGTGTCTTTTAATTGGATCATTTAGCCCATTTACATTTAAGGTTAATATTGTTATGTGTGAATTTGAACCTGCCATTATGATGTTAGCTGGTTATTTTGTTCATTAGTTGGTGCAGTTTCTTCCTACCATTGATGGTCTTTACATTTTGGCGTGTTTTTGCAGTGGCTGGTACTGGTTGTTCCTTTCCATGTTCAGTGTTTCCTTCAGGAGCTCTTGTAGTGAAGGCCTAGTGCTGACAGAGGGTCTCAGCATTTGCTTGTCTGTAAGGGATTTTATTTCTCCTTCACTTGTGAAACTTAGTTTGGCTGGATATGAAATTCTGGTTTGAAAATTCTTTTCTTTAAAAATGTTGAATACTGGCCCCCACTCTCTTCTGGCTTGCAGAGTTTCTGCCGAGAGATCTGTTGTTAGTCTGATGGTCTTCCTATTGTGGGTAACCCGACCTTTCTCTCTGGCTGCCCTTAACATTTTTCCCTTCATTTCAACTTTAGTGAAACTGACAATTACATGTCTTGGAGTTGCTCTTCTCGAAGAGTATCTTTGTGGCATTTTCTGTATTTCCTGAATTTGAATGTTGGCCTGCCTTGCTAGGCAGCAGAAGTTCTCCTGGATAATATCCTGCAGAGTGTTTTCCAACTTGGTACCATTCTCCCTGTCACTTTCAGGTACACCAATCAGACGTAAATTTGGTCTTTTCACATAGTCCCATATATCTTGGAGGCTTTGTTCGTTTGTTTTTACTCATTTTTCTCTAAACTTCTCTCTTGCTTCATTTCATTCATTTGATCTTCAATCACTGATACTCTTTCTTCTAGTTGATCAAATTGGTTACTGAAGCTTGTATATTCCTCACGTATTTCTCGTGCCATGATTTTCAGCTACATCAGGTCATTTAAGGACTGCTTTACATTGGTCATTCTAGTTAGCCATTCATCTCATCTTTTTTCAAGGTTTCTAGCTTCTTTGCGATGGGTTCAAACTTTCTCCTTTAGCTTGGAGAAGTTTGATCGTCTGAAGCCTTCTTCTCTCAACTCGTCAAAGTCATTCTCTGTACAGCTTTGTTCTGTTGCTGGCGAGGAGCTGCATTCCTTTGGAGTGGGGGAGGCACTCTGATTTTTAGAATTTTCAGCTTTTCTGCTGGTTCTTCCCCATCTTTGTGGTCTACAGATGGGGTTTTGCTATTGGTGCCCTTTCTGTTTGTTAGTTTTCCTTCTAAAAGTCAGGACCCTCAACTGCAGGTCTGTTGGAGTTTGCTAGAGGTCCACTCCAGACACTATTTGCCTGGGTAGCAGCAGCAGAGGCTTCAGAAAAGTGAATATTGCGGAACAGCCAATGTTGTTGCCTGATAGTTCCTCTGGAAGCTTTGTCTCAGAGGGGTACTCAGTCATGTGAGGTGTCAGTCTGCCCCTACTCAGGGGTGCCTCCCAGTTAGGCTAATCAGGGGTCAGGGACCCACTTGAGGAGACAGTCTGTCCATTCTCAGATCTCAAACTCCATGCTGGGAGAACCGCTACTGTCTTCAAAGCTGTCAGACTGGGACATTTAAATCTGCAGAAGTTTCTGTTGCCTTTTGTTTGGCTATGCCCTGTCCCCTATAGAGGCAGGCAGGCCTCCTTGAGCTGTGGTGGACTCCACCCACTTTGTTCACTTCCAAGCCACTTTGTTTACCTACTTAAGCCTCAGCAATGCTGGGCACACCTCCCCCAGCCTCCCTGCCACCTTGCAGTTAGATCTCAGACTGCTGTGCTGGCAACAAGGAAGGCTCCATGGGTGTGAGACCCTCCAAGCCAGGTGCGGGATATAATCTCCTGGTGTGCCATTTGCTAAGACCCTTGGAAAAGTGCAGTATTAGGTTGAGAGTGATCTGATTTTCCCGGTGCTTTGTGTCACGGTTTCCCTTGGCTAGGAAAGGGAATTCCCTTACCCCTTGCACTTCCCCGGTGAGGTGATGCCTCGCACTGCTTTGGCTCTCACTCAGTGGGCTGCACCCACTGTCCAACACGCCCCAGTGAGATGAACCTGGTACCTCAGTTAGAAATGCAGAAATAACCCGTCTTCTGTGTTGTTCACGCTGGGAGCTGTAGCCTGGAGCTGTTCCTATTCGGCCTTCTTGGAACCGCCCCCACTAAATTTGTGAATTATGCCAAAGTCCATTGTCTTATGCCTGGCTACAAAAACTATTATTAGCTCCATCTTGGAGATAATTTTAGACTTCAGATGAATTTAGAATTTGAATGGGAATAGAACATATAGAACATGAACCAATAGATCTTAGAGACCATATATTATTCTCTATTCACAGAAAGCAGACTGCACAAATGGATGACTGGTGTCAAAGAACCTCCCTAGGAATATAGAATTTCATATAACATTTATTTTTATATATAGGACTTCAGAAATTAAACATATCAGCTTAGCCACAGACATAACTACCAAATCCTAAATATACATTTTGATCAATTAGTCATCTGATGATGGAAGATGATAGGATTTGACTCTGTGTCCCCTTCCAATTCTCATCTTGTAGCTTCCACAATTCCTATATGTTGTGGGAGGGAGCCGGTAGTAGATAACTGAACCATGGTGACGGATCTTTCCCATACTGTTCTCATGATAGTGAATGAGTCTCGGGAGAGCTGATGTTTTTAAAAAACAGGAGTTTCTCAGCACAAGCTCTTCTTTTGCCTGCCACCATTCACATAAGATGTGACTTGCTCTGCCTTGCCTTCTACCACGTTTGTGAGGCCTCCCAAGCCATGTGGAACTATAAGTCCAATTAAGCCTCTTTCTTTTGTAAATTGCCCAATCTTGAATATGTCTTTATCAGCAGTATGAAAACGGACTAAAACAGTAAATTGGTACCAGTAGAGTCAGGTGTTGCTGAAAAGATACCCCAAAATGTGGAAACAACTTTGGAACTGGGTAACAGGCAGAGGTTGGAACAGTTTGGAGGGCTCAGGAAAAGACAGAAAAATGTGGGAAAGTTTGGAACTTCCTAGAGACTTGTTGAATGGCTTTGACAAAAATGCTGACAGTGATATGAACAATAAGGTCTATGCTGAGGTGGTCTCAGATGGAGATGAGGAACTTGTTAGGAATTGGAGCAAAGGTAGCTTTTGTTATGTTTTAGTAGAGACTAGTGGCATTTTGCCCCTGCCCTGGAGATTTGTGAAACTTTGAACTTGTGAGAGATGATTTAAAGTATCTGGCAGAATAAATTTCTAATCAGCACAGCATTTGAGAGGTGATTTGAGTGCTGTTAAAGGCATTCAATTTTATTAGGAAAGCATAGTATAAAAATTTGGAAATTTGTCCAGGCACAATGCCTCATGTCTGTAATCCCAGCATTTTGGGTGGCCAAGGCGAGTGGATCACAAGGTCAGGAGATCAAGATCATCTGGCTAAGATGGTGAAACCCCATCTCTACTAAAAAATACAAAAAAAAAAAAAATAGCTGGGCTCATTGACAGGCTCCTGTAGTCCCAGCTACTTGGGAGGTTGAGGCAGGAGAATGGCATTTAGCTCGGGAGGCAGAGCTTGCAGTGAGCCACGATAGTATCACTGCACTCCAGTCTGGGTGGCAGAGTGAGACTTTGTCTCAAAAAAAAAAAAATAAAAATAAAAATAAAAATAAAGGTTTGGAAAATTTGCTGCCTGACTATATGACAGAAAAGAAAATCCCATTTTAACTGAATAAATTCAAGTT
>NW_012105031.1:2324208-2326723 GCF_000951045.1 Mandrillus leucophaeus
TGTATAAAGTGTAAGGAAGGGATCCAGTTTCAGCTTTCTACATATGGCTAGTCAGTTTTCCCAGTACCATTTATTAAATAGGGTATCCTTTCTCCATTTCTTGTTTTTGTCAGGCTTGTCAAAGATCAGATGATTGTAGATGTGTGGTATTATTTCTGAGGGCTCTGTTCTCTTCCATCTCAGTTTTGGTACCGATACCATGCTGTTTTGGTTACTGAAGCCTTGTAGTATCGTTTGAGGTCCCTTCACGTCCCTTGTAAGTTGGATTCCTAGGTAGTTTATTCCATTTGAAGCAATTGTGAACGAGAGTTCACTCATTATTTGGCTCTCTGTCTGTTACTGGTGTTTAAGAATGCTTGTGATTTTTGCACATTGATTTTGTATCCTGAGACTTAGCTGAAGTTGCTTATCAGCTTAAGGAGATTTGAGGCTGAGATGATGGAGTTTTCTAAGTATACAGACATGTCATCTGCAAACAGGGACAATTTGACTTCCTCTTTTCCTAATTGCATACCTTTATTTCTCTCTCCTGCCTGGTTGCCCTGGCCAGAAATTCCAACACTATGTTAAATAGAGGTGGTGAGAGAGGGCATCCCTGTCTTGTGTCAGTTTTCAAAGGGAATGTTTGCACTTTTTACCCATTCAGTATGACATTGGCTGTGGGTTTGTCATAAATAGCTCTTGTTATTTTCAAATACATCCCATCAATACCTAGTTTGTTGACAGTTTTTAGCATGAAGAGCTGTAGAATTTTGTCAAAGGCCTTTTCTGCATCTATTGAGATAATAATGTGGTTTTTGTCTTCGGTTTTGTTTATACGCTGGAATATGTTTATTGATTTGTGTCTGTTGAACTAGACTTGCATCCCATGGGTGAAGCCCACTTGATCACGGTGGATAAGCTTTTTGATGTGCTGCTGGATTCGGGTTGCCAGTATTTTATTGAAGATGTTTGCATCGATATTCATCAGGGATATTGGTCTAAAATTCTCTTTTTGTGTGTGTGTGTCTCTGCCAGGCTTTGGTATCAGGATGATGTTGGCCTCATAAAATGAGTTAGGGAGGATTTCCTCTTTTTCTGTTGATTGGAATAGTTTCAGAAGGAATGCTACCAGCTCCTCCTTGTATCTCCCAGAGAATTCAGGTGTGAATCCATCTGGTCCTGGACTTTTTTTTTTGGTTGGTAGGCTATTAATTATTGCCTCAGTTTCTGAGCCTGTTATTAATCTATTCAGGGATTCAACATCTTCCTGGTTTAGTCTCGGGGGAGTGTATGTATCCAGGAATTTACCCATTTCTTCTAGGTTTTCTAGTTTATTTGCATAGAGGTGTTTATATTATTCTCTGATGGTAGATTGTAGTTCTGTGTGGTCGGTGGTGATATCCCCTTTATCATTTTTTGTTGCATCTATTTGATTCTTCTCTTTTCTTCTTTATTAGTCTTGCTAGCGGTCTATCAATTTCATTGATCTTTTCGAAAAAACAGCTCCTGGATTCATTGATTTTTTGAAGGGTTTTTTGTGTCTCTATCTCCTTCAGTACTGCTCTGATCTTAGTTATTTCTTGCCTTCTGCTACCTTTCTGATGTGTTTTCTCTTGCTTCTCTAGTTATTTTAACTGTGATGTTAGGATGTCAATTTTAGATCTTTCCTACTTTGTCTTGTGGGCATTTAGTGCTGTAAATTTCCTGCTACGCACTGCTTTAAATGTGTCCCAGAGATTCTGGTACATTGTGTCTTTGTTCTCATTGGTTTCAAAGAACATCTTTATTTCCGCCTTCATTTTGTTATGTAGCCAGTAGTCATTCAGGAGCAGGTTGTTCAGTTTCTATGTAGTTGTGTGGTTTTGAGTGAGTTTCTTAATCCTGAGTTTTAGTTTGATTGCACTGTGGTCTGAGAGACAGTTTGTTATAATTTCTGTTTTTTCACATTTGCTCAGGGGTGCTTTACTTCCAAGTATGTGGTCAATTTTGGAATAAGTGCAATGTGGTGCTGAGAAGAATGTATATTCTGTTGATTTGGGGTGGAGAATTCTGTACATGTCTATTAGGTCCACTTGAAGCAGAGCTGAGTTCAATTCCTGGATGCCCTTACTAACTTTCTGCCTTGTTGGTCTATCTAATGTTGACAGTGGGGTGTTAATCTCCCATTATTATTGTGTGGGAGTCTAAGTCTCTTTGTAAGTCTCTAAGGACTTGCTTTATGAATCTTGGTGCTCCTGTATTGGGTGCACATATATTTAGGATAGTTATCTCTTCTTGTTGAATTGATCCCTTTTCCATTATGTAATGCCATTCTTTGTCTCTTTTGATCTTTGTTGGTTTTAAGTCTATTTTATCAGAGACTAGGAATGCAACCCCTGCCTTTTTTTGCTTTCCATTTGCTTAGTAGATCTTCCTCCATCCCTTTATTTTGAGCCTATGTGTGTCTCTGAACATGAGATGGTTCTCTTGAATATAGTACACTCTTGGGTCTTGACTGTTTATCCAATTTTCCAGTCTGTGTCTTTTAATTGGA
>NW_012105031.1:2331062-2331758 GCF_000951045.1 Mandrillus leucophaeus
TGGGTTGGTTCCAAGTCTTTGCTATTGTGAATAGTGCCACAACAAATATATGTATGCATATGTCTTTACAGCAGCATGATTTATAATCCTTTGGGTATATACCCAGTAATGGGACGGCTGGGTCAAATGGGGTATTTCTAGTTCTAGATCCTTGAGGATTTGCCACACTCTCTTCCACAATGACTGAAATAGTTTTCAGTCTCACCAACAGTGTAAAAGTGTTCCTATTTCTCCACATCCTCTCTAGTACCTGTTGTTTCCTGACTTTTTAATGATCGCCATTTTAACTGGTGTGAGATGGTATCTCATTGTGGTTTTGATATGCAATTCTCTGATGGCCAGTGATGATGAGCATTTTTTCATGTGTCTATTGGCTGCATAAATGTCTTCTTTTGAGAAGTGTCTATTCATATCCTTTGCCCACTTTTTGATGGGATTGTTTTTTTCTTGTAAATTTGTTTGAGTTCTTTGTAGGTTCTGGATATAAGCCCTTTGTCAGATGAGTAGACTGCAAAATTTTTCTCCCATTCTGTAGGTTGCCTGTTCACTTTGATGGTAGTTTCTTTTGCTGTGCAGGAGCTCTTTAGTTTAATTAGATCCTATTTGTCAATTTTGGCTTTTGTTGCCATTGCTTTTGATGTTTTAGACATGAAGTCCTTGCCCATGCCTACGTCCTAAATGGTATTGCCTAGGTTT
>NW_012105031.1:2331808-2358738 GCF_000951045.1 Mandrillus leucophaeus
GACCCTCCAAGCCAGGTGCGGGATATAATCTCCTGGTGTGCCATTTGCTAAGACCCTTGGAAAAGTGCAGTATTAGGTTGAGAGTGATCTGATTTTCCCGGTGCTTTGTGTCACGGTTTCCCTTGGCTAGGAAAGGGAATTCCCTTACCCCTTGCACTTCCCCGGTGAGGTGATGCCTCGCACTGCTTTGGCTCTCACTCAGTGGGCTGCACCCACTGTCCAACACGCCCCAGTGAGATGAACCTGGTACCTCAGTTAGAAATGCAGAAATAACCCGTCTTCTGTGTTGTTCACGCTGGGAGCTGTAGCCTGGAGCTGTTCCTATTCGGCCTTCTTGGAACCGCCCCCACTAAATTTGTGAATTATGCCAAAGTCCATTGTCTTATGCCTGGCTACAAAAACTATTATTAGCTCCATCTTGGAGATAATTTTAGACTTCAGATGAATTTAGAATTTGAATGGGAATAGAACATATAGAACATGAACCAATAGATCTTAGAGACCATATATTATTCTCTATTCACAGAAAGCAGACTGCACAAATGGATGACTGGTGTCAAAGAACCTCCCTAGGAATATAGAATTTCATATAACATTTATTTTTATATATAGGACTTCAGAAATTAAACATATCAGCTTAGCCACAGACATAACTACCAAATCCTAAATATACATTTTGATCAATTAGTCATCTGATGATGGAAGATGATAGGATTTGACTCTGTGTCCCCTTCCAATTCTCATCTTGTAGCTTCCACAATTCCTATATGTTGTGGGAGGGAGCCGGTAGTAGATAACTGAACCATGGTGACGGATCTTTCCCATACTGTTCTCATGATAGTGAATGAGTCTCGGGAGAGCTGATGTTTTTAAAAAACAGGAGTTTCTCAGCACAAGCTCTTCTTTTGCCTGCCACCATTCACATAAGATGTGACTTGCTCTGCCTTGCCTTCTACCACGTTTGTGAGGCCTCCCAAGCCATGTGGAACTATAAGTCCAATTAAGCCTCTTTCTTTTGTAAATTGCCCAATCTTGAATATGTCTTTATCAGCAGTATGAAAACGGACTAAAACAGTAAATTGGTACCAGTAGAGTCAGGTGTTGCTGAAAAGATACCCCAAAATGTGGAAACAACTTTGGAACTGGGTAACAGGCAGAGGTTGGAACAGTTTGGAGGGCTCAGGAAAAGACAGAAAAATGTGGGAAAGTTTGGAACTTCCTAGAGACTTGTTGAATGGCTTTGACAAAAATGCTGACAGTGATATGAACAATAAGGTCTATGCTGAGGTGGTCTCAGATGGAGATGAGGAACTTGTTAGGAATTGGAGCAAAGGTAGCTTTTGTTATGTTTTAGTAGAGACTAGTGGCATTTTGCCCCTGCCCTGGAGATTTGTGAAACTTTGAACTTGTGAGAGATGATTTAAAGTATCTGGCAGAATAAATTTCTAATCAGCACAGCATTTGAGAGGTGATTTGAGTGCTGTTAAAGGCATTCAATTTTATTAGGAAAGCATAGTATAAAAATTTGGAAATTTGTCCAGGCACAATGCCTCATGTCTGTAATCCCAGCATTTTGGGTGGCCAAGGCGAGTGGATCACAAGGTCAGGAGATCAAGATCATCTGGCTAAGATGGTGAAACCCCATCTCTACTAAAAAATACAAAAAAAAAAAAAATAGCTGGGCTCATTGACAGGCTCCTGTAGTCCCAGCTACTTGGGAGGTTGAGGCAGGAGAATGGCATTTAGCTCGGGAGGCAGAGCTTGCAGTGAGCCACGATAGTATCACTGCACTCCAGTCTGGGTGGCAGAGTGAGACTTTGTCTCAAAAAAAAAAAAATAAAAATAAAAATAAAAATAAAGGTTTGGAAAATTTGCTGCCTGACTATATGACAGAAAAGAAAATCCCATTTTAACTGAATAAATTCAAGTTGGTTGCAGAAATTCGTATAAGTAGCACAGAACCAAATGTTAATCACCAAGAAAAGAGGGAAAATGGAAAATGTCTCCAGGGTATGACATAGGTCTTATGGAAGGCCCTCCTATCACAGGCCCAGAAACCTAGGGGAAAATAGTGGTTCCATGGGCTGGGCCCAAGATCCCACGTGGTGTGTAGCCTAGGAACTTGGTGCCCTGTGTCCCAGCTGTTCCAGCCATGGTTGAAAGAGGCCAACATAGAACTCGGAATGTGGCTTCAGAGGATGCAAGCCTCAATCAAGCTTTGGTAGCTTTACCATGATTTTCAGACTGTGAATGCACAGAAGTCAATAATTGGGGTTTGGGAACCTCTGCCTAGATTTCAGAAGATATAAGGAAATGACTGGACGTCCAGGCAGAAGTTTGCTGCAGGGGTTGGGCCCTCATGGAGAGTCTACGTTAGGACAGTGCAGAAGGGAAATGTGGGGTCAGAGCATCCCCACAAAGTCCCTACCAAGGCACCACCTAATGGAGTTGTGAGAAGAGGTCACCGCCCTCCAGACCTCAGAATGGTAGATACACTGACAGCTTGCACCATATGTCTGGAAAAGTAGCAGATACTCAATGCCAGCCCATGAAGGCAGGTGGGAGGGAGGCTGTACTCTTCAAGTCACAGTGCAGAGCTACCCAAATCATGCAAACCTTCCTCTTGTATCAGCATAATCTGAATGAGAGACATGGAGTCAAAGGAGATTATTTTGGAGCTTTAAGATTTGACTTCCTCACTGGATTTCAGACTTGCATGAAGCCTGTAGCCACTTTGTTTTGGCCAATTTCTCCCATTTGAAATGGCTTTATTAATGTAATACCTGTACTCCCATTGTATCTAGGAAGTAACTAACTTGCTTTTGATTTCACAGGATCATAGGCAGAAGGGTCTTGCCTTGTCTCAGATGAGACTTTGGATTGTGGACTTTTGAGTTAGTACTGAAATGAGTTGAGACTTTGGGGGACTGTTGGGAATGCATGATTGGGTTTAAAAATGTGAAGATATGTGATTTGGGAGGAGTGGAATGATATGGGTTGGCTCTGTGTCCCCACCCAAGTCTCATGTTGTAGCTCCCATAATTCCTATGTGTTGTGGGAGGGACCTCATGGGAGATGATTGAATCATTGGGACAGGTCTTTCCCATGCTGCTGTGATAGTGAATGGGTCTCATGAGATCTGATGGTTTTAAAAAATGGGAGTTTCTCTGCAAAAGGTCTAGTTTTCCCTGCCATCATTCATATAAGATGTTACTTGCTCCTCCTTGCCTTCCACCATGATTGTGAGGCCTCTCCAGCCATGTAGAACTGTAGGTCCAATTAAACCTCTCTTTTGTAAATTACCCTATCTCAAGTAAGTCTTTATCAGCAGCATGAAAATGACCTAATACAGAAGAAGGTTAATTAACCATGAGGGTCTTTTACCCAGCACAGCGTACCAAATACAGAATGCATGAACAGATCCCCTATACTTGAGCTCCATTTAGGTTATTGTAATAATAAACATGGCATAAGAAGCTGTCATTTTTACAAATGGGCTTAATCCATGGAAAACTTGTTATCATTTTGACTTGCATTGAATCTTCTTCAATTCTGTACCAGGATGATTTATGTAAAATTCTATCAGTTAAAGTTTTGTATTATTCTCTTTCACAAAGAGTAAGTAAGACGTTTAGACTTTATTGTCAATATGAGGTGAAATTATAACTCCCAATTATATGATGACATAGTACTTTAAAGGCTATATAATTCATTAAGAGCAATCTATATTTATTCAGGAATGGATTGGGTTTTTAAAATACGTCCCTCTAAAGGAATATGAGAAGGAGTTGGGATGAAAAGGGAACACAATATTTTTAAAAGAGACACATTGTAAATGTACTTATCATATATATATATATGTGTCTGTGTGTTTTAGCAGAAAGCAAGAGTAGCTCATCCATCAATGCTTCAAGTATCATATAGGAGGAATTCAAATATCAGATGGATAGGGCAGACTATTCAATCTCTAATATATTTTCTAACATTAACTATTGTAATACTATGAGAGGATTTCAGAGTCTGAAATAATAATTGTAACAATGTTTGAGAACTATCATTACACATTAAGCATAAAATGGTTCAATATAGTTATTTTCTTAAATACTGAGATCAGCTGAATTTAGTGAATCAAAATTTTCCTAGGAAATGTGATAGATCTAATGAATATTTATCCATTGTTGGTTCCTTCTTTGTTATACTTCTAAAGAGAGGAATAATACATTTCCTCTCTACTGAATTTTGTATTCAGCATATCATTTCCTTTGGAAACAAACAAACAAACAAAAAACTTCCTGGACGATGTATGCAACTTCTGAGCAGAACCTTCGCAAGCCAGTATGCAGTTAATTTGGTTCTCTTTTCTGCCTGCCACACATGGAAATATTCCCATGTTCAAGTGAGAGTTTGTTCTGTCAGCCTTGGTCTCAGATGGGTAGGAGGCAGACAACAGTTGACCTGCAGCACCCTCCCCCCACCATGCAGTATAGAGGATGAATAAAGTTTCCGTGTTTTAAAACTCATGAGTTCCTAAGGTCATTAGTTATCTAACCTGCTCTGACTAATTATGGCAGTTGGGCAAAAGGTGCATTAATTGGGTAAATTCTGTCCATTAAGCAGGTCAGAAGCAGACTATGCTCATCATTAGAGAAAAGAAATGATTGGGTCAGAATTGGATTGTTGGTTACTTATGACTCTAAGAAAATGTATAAGAAAATTTCAGATACTTGCTTACTATACTTCCAAATATGTTTAGGGCCAGGCCTAAAAGAAAATGATAAAATGAGGGTACAAGAAAATGATACAAAAGGCTAAGAAAATAATACAAAAATAGTCCTTTTCTTCATTATCTCGCTTTAACTCTCAAACATTTTGTTTCCTGACCCTCTGTTTCCAAACCCGTGACAAAGATGAACCCTATTGTGGTACCACGGGCCTCTATTATGAGTCACACATGCTTAAATAACACGTAAGGCAGAAATGTTATGAGAGTTTATTTTTTTCCCCAAAGGAACACTTTATGTTAAGACAAATTACAATTAGATAATCACCTAGTGCAGAACAGGAGAATGGGGAATGGTACCAGGCTTAAAAAAGAAATCCTACTACATTGTAGCTTATGTGGAAACCTTACCTATGGTCTAGAGCCAAACTATCCATTGTCTAAAACACACTTACCAGTACACTGTTGCCGAATTAAGGCTAACTTAGGGTTCACTGCTTTACTACATGACTTACATGCAACACCACAGACCGCATGGCATATTAGTTTAGGTATATGAAAGAAGAGGAATAGAGGTGAATATAAATTGTTAAAATAAACATGGAACTCTTCAAATTCCAGGGAATTTGTGTGGTTTATGGCAGGTTTTCATAAAGGTATATGATAGGTTTCTATTTGCTCTTTTCTGCTAAGTAAGTAAGTAAGCAAATAAGTAAATAAATAAATAAATAAATGTCTATGAGCAATAAGGAAAAACAATCTGTAATACATTGAGGATCTGAAAAAAGCTCAAGGTGTGTGACAATGGTAGAAACATAAATGTAAATTTCAAGACTTGTTAAGAAGTAAAGCGCAGCATTAAGTTAGAAAAAAATGTGTGTATGTGTATGATTAAAAAAAGAGGGAATCTTATTTAAGAGCAGTTTTCATGAAAAAATACTTAGGAATTGTTCCTCACAACTCGATATTAATGAACAGTGTGACATTCTTGCCAGAAAGTTAGAGGAATCACAGATTGCATTGTGCTCAGAATAAAGGATGTAAAATAAATGAATAAAACCACATCTGTTAACACTGGGTTTTGTTCAGTTCTGAATTCCACTGACAAATTGAGATTATTCCTAAAAGATTAAAAATGGTTAAGGGTTTAGAAATTTTGTGAAATAAAGAGTAATCTTTTCATTTCTAGGATATTTCTTTACAATCTAAGAGACTGAGAATATTAAATTTACAGAAGTAAATAAGAAAAAAAAAAAAAAAAGATAGCTATATGCAAATACCTGAAGGCTGACCTAGTACAGGGAGTAGCCTCCAGAGAGAAAGAATAAATATTTCAGCACAAGACGGTATCACGTTTGGGATTTTTATTTTTTATATTTTTTGCAGAAAAGTGGAAAATAAAAAAAAAAATAGTTCAAAATAAATAACAGTGGTCTTAATAGTAGAGATTTTATTTCTTATACTCTTCAACTTTGTGATACACTGAGCTCCTAGTCACTGGAAACAGACATTAAATAATCAATACTAAATTGTATAAAGGAGAGGATTCTTTATCAGGTACAACATTTGACAAGCTGACCACTAAATTTTCTTTCAGTTTTAACAGTTGAGGCAAGACTTCATGCTTCAATAGTGTTTGGGGAAAATTATCCTGTTATTCTCTGTGTTAACTTGCATAGCCAGTGTGACAAATTTGGTCAACCTTTCTAGATTGATACTTGTTCAGAGTTCACACAACACAACTACCTGACAATCTGACATAACACCACACATTTGTTTTGCTGCCAATTAACTCTGAGATCTTTCCACTAGCACTTTGTCAACTCCTTAAATGAAGTACTGACTTTTGCCAACAGCAGGGTTATTTCTTCTTTAAAGCTAGCTGTTAAGATCATACTAGCAAGATAACAAAAATTAAATGAGACTCTCAGTGACAGGCCATTTAGCCTCACAACAGTTGCTATGTGCATGCTATATGCATGCTATATAGGTGTCACTAGAAGAGAATGGAGGAGGTGGAAAGCACATTGTTCAAACAAAAAGAAATATATATTTTACAAACAGATTTAATAATTGTTGAGTCATGTGGCTACACTTCACAAAGTTTCTATTTGTAAATGCATATAAATATTGAATTACATAATGATAATGAACAAATTGATTTTTAGAAGAGATACAGACATGTTATTGTTAAAATTAGTATTACAGCCTAGATTATGATCCTTAAAAGTAACTCACAGCATTGATAAGAAGTCGACAGCAAACATTAACTGTGACTGAAGGCGTCTTGTATGGAGTTAAACTCGCTCTAGGTAAAATGTGTAATACATGTTGTTTAATACATATTGGGTTGTTTGTTTGAGACAGGGTCTCGCTGCATCGCACAAGCTGGAGTGCAGCTCACTGTAACCTCCATCTCCTAGGTTCAAGGGATATTCACACCTTAGCCTTCCAAATAGCTAGGACTACAAGTAAGCACTACTACACCTGGCTATTTTTTATTATTATTATTTCTGTAAAGGCTAGGGGACTCACTATGTTTCCCTGGTCTTGAACTCCTTGACTCAAGCTATCCACCCAACACAGCTGCCCAAAGTGCTGGCATTACAGGTGTGAGCCACTGTACCCGGCCCTGTAATACATACTATTACATCATGTGTCTTTGTGCATTGCCTACATATATTTACTTTTATCAGGAGGCATTAATTGTAACCTCTGGATCAGAACATGCCACTACTTAATGCATGCAGAGATAATAAGAGATATAAAAAGCATGTAATAATAGCACTTTATTAAAGAGGTCCACATGGTGTGAGAACCATGTACTTTATTTATTTATTTATTTTGAGACAGTCTCTTGCTCTGTCACCCAGGCTGGAGTGCCGTGGCACAATCACAGCTCACTGCAACAACTTCTGCCTCCTGGTTCAAGTGTTTCTTGATCCTTGCCCACCCTAGTGGCTGGGACTACAGACAGCACCACCACGCCCGGCTAATTTTCGTATTTTTAGTAGAGACGGGATTTCACCATGTGGCCCAGGCTGTTCTCTAACTCCTGGCCTCAAGTGATCTGACCGCCTCGGCCTACCAAAGTGCTGGGATTACAGGCGTGAGCCACCATGCCCAACCAGAACCACCTACTTTTGTATGACCTCAAATCCTGGCTTTATTACTTAATGCATCTATTGTACAAGTCACTTAACACGTGTTACTTATCTTTAAGTAAAAAAAAAAAAAAAAATACAATCATAACATTAACACTTTGAAGGATTACTTTAAAGAATAAATGGCATAATGCCTAAAATGTCCTTTATACTTGATCCATTATAAGCGGTTCATTATAATTTCATTAACCTCATTATATTATGCAGTTGGAAAATACAGTAAATATTTACCATGATTTTTTATAGAAAATCAAACTTAAATTTTCATGCTAGTGTTTTACTGAATAAATAAATTATAATCAAAAATCTGTTTTACTCACAGTGAAAGAGAAAGCTTAATCTTCTTATACATAATTCAGTATAGACTAGTTTTGCCAAAGTAACAAACATAACCAAAGGGTTTTCTGATTTCAACCACAACTAAAAATTTTTAGGTTTCAACTCACGTTATAATCTACCTAGGGTCGGCTGGGTGACTCTGCTTGCCTTTTTCCTATCTCAGTAACACAAACAGTCAGTTTTCAACATCTAGAACATCATCAGTTGCTTTGGCAGAGGAAGTAAACTGAGCATATAGTGCCTGCCAGTTTTATAAAGCCTTCCTCTAGACAGTGATACGTATAGTTTTTTCTCAAGCTTCCTTTATCAAAACAAGTCACAAGGCCATACCCAACTTCAAGTGTGCTGGAAGGTCGACTTTCTTATGTGTCTGTAAGAATGAGAACCAGCAATATTTCCTGAAGAGCATGAATGACAACTTTGTATTATGTACCAATTTCATTTGGTATTCTTAAAATATTTGCTCTGCACTTTAAATATCTCTTTTGAGAAATCTGATAATCAAATAGAAAATATTTCACATAATATATCTTGACTTTGAATTAATTTCTAGTGGTCTAAAATCCAAAAGTTCAGTCACACGTCCAAAACTTGAGGTCAGAATTCTATATATTGCTGTCTTTATTTTTCAGTGCAATAATTGACAAGGAAGTTTATATAAATCACAGATTAACTCTGCACATACGTGAAGAGTTCACTTGTATGCTTTAGGAGAAAAATGAAGTTTGAAAAATAGTACATTTCTTTGAAAATGAATACATACTTCGTACTTTAACCACTTGTTAGTTTGTCATTATAAGATAATATTGTTTAAAAATTAAATTTATATAGACATGGAAGAGGTAATACACAAACTACTGGGTATATGACATTAGAGGATTTTAACAAAGTCTATGTGACCATTATGAGGTTACTGTAAAAGGTATGAATGTACTCAGTATTGATAAACCTTGTCATGGCTTCTGAGAGTTTGTGTTTGACGTGAATAACTATTTTTATCAAAATGATCCAAATGGTAACATAAAGTATACACAATTTAGTGAAGTCATCACATATATTTTTATAAAATTGACAATAGAGTAGCAAGTAAAAATTCTCTGAATATATTGTATTATTTACTGACCTCTCTTCACTATGACATGTGTCAGTATGAGAAAAGCAAACAAAAATTTTATCTAAGTCATCTTTTATTTTGATTTTATGATATTGAATCAAATACTTTAATGTTTTTCAGATTAAACTGAATCTTTGAGTGAATTGAATTCAAATAAATACAGACTATATGAGACAAACAGGCACATTTATATTGAGAGACAATCCTTTGTAATAAATAAATTGAAACCAATAGAAAAATAATTTGTGTGTTCAGGTATAAATATATATTCTATCATCTTATTATGAGGACTACAACAGGGCAGTCATTCATGCTCTTCTTCATATCTGAATGACAAAGAATAATACAAAACAAAAAACTCTCAAAATACCTGTATAAAAATTTAAAGTAACAGTGAGTTAGTGTGATGGTTAATACTGAGTGTCAACTTGATTGGCAGTTTTGTTCCTGGGTATGTCTGTGAGGGTGTTGCTAAAGGGGATTACCATTTGACTCAGTGGACTGGGAGAGACAGACCCACCCTCAATCTGGGTGGGCAACATCTAATCAGCTGCCCTGCATGGCTAGAATAAAGCAGGCAGAGGAATGTGGAAGGACTAGGCTTGCTGAGTCTTCCAGCCTCCATCTTTCTCCTGTGCTGGGTGCTTTCTGCCCTCAAATATTAGACTCCAAGTTCTTCAGCTTTTGGACTCTTGGATTTATACCAGTGATTTGCCAGGGACTCTCAGACCTTTGGCCACACACTGAAGGCTACACTGTCAGCTTCCCTACTTTTGAGGTTTTTGGACTCAAACTGATCCACCATTGCTTTCCTAGCTCCTCAACTTGCAGACAGCCTCTTGTGGGACTTTACCTTGTGATCGTGTGAGTCAATTCTTCTTAAAAAACTCCCTTTAAGAGGTGAAGACTGCAGTGCTCTGAGATCATGCCACTGCACTCCATCCTGGGTGACAGAGTAAGACTCCGTCTCAAAAACAAGCAAGTAAGCAAACAAACAAACAAACAAAAAACCTTCCTTTAATATATACGTATATCCTATTAGTTCTGTCCCTCTAGAGAACCCTGGGTAATACAGGTAGTATTTCTGTGTTTTAAAATTGATCTTTAGACTATGCCTATTGAAAAGGTGAATAGGATTACAATTACTATGACATTCTTAGAGACACTTAATAAAGTAAATCAAATCAAATGCATGGACAATGTCTAGACACACATATATTTTGTTATCTCATTCATCACTCAATCAGGATATAATATGATATGTAATGTATTTTCTATATAAAGCACATCTCAATAGCTTTTATATAACAATGGAAAGAAATATGTTGTTCTCTTCCCTCAAAAAACGTCAAACTCTTTTCTGATATTTGGAATGATGGCACTGATCTAAACATAGAAAAACATCAGGCCAATTGGAACAGGTAGAGGGCACTTGGCATAAAGACATATGAGATCCAAATCATAAATCATTACATAAAACACCTGTTTGACACTCCATAACCATCTATGTCAGATGATGTTAAAAATTAATTGAAGTACAGAGCAAAATTTGGTAGTGACAAAGGTGATATTCATAATATTTTAAACATGGTATAGTCAGGCATTGATAAGTCATAATGGAAAGACTGACCAATCAAAACAATTAGCAGCAGAAATCAAACTGGTTTTGCATAACAATCTTGGGGATAAATACCCTCCCTGGTACTGGAGATATCTACAAATTACAGTACAGTGCAATGAGCATATCGTCATGATAAATTAAAAACATATTGATATCATGTAAATCAAGATTGAGACTGTTATTACAAAAAGCTTGTTCTTTTCCTTTACTTTTATATTCCAACTACCAATCCTTTAAAATAGCTATGTTATAAATACAAGCATTATGATTATCAAAAACCTTTACTCATGAGAAGGCAATAGTATATGATTGTTAATTTTGAATTAGACTTTTATATCCAGTTCATCAAGTCTAATAATAGTTACTGAATGACCAATGAAGTAGCCAAAATTTTAAGAGATTAAATGACTTTCTAATGATCACAATACTTCCTTCTAGTAAAGCTCAGTTTATCTTATTTTCAGCTATTTGGTTTGGAAAAAGTGATGAGTACCCTGGATTGAATGAATCAAAGGTCACTTCAACTACAGATACATCTCATTTTCCTGCAAGTATAGAAGACTGGAAAACATCAGAGAGCAAGAGGAAAACTTATATATCCTCATCTGAGATTATATGAACAGATGATACAGATTATGATGTTTTCAGTTTCTTGTATCTGAAAAGTCAACTGTGGCTGACATTCTAGCTGTTTGCAAATACTCTGAATCATCTTCTCCTCCAGGCTATTTAAAGTGCAATTTCTCTGTTTCCTTTGAAATTAGCCTTGGCCATAAAATGTGATCATAAGTAATGTGAATTAGCGAGGCACACATCGCATAACAGCCAGTGATGATTATCTGTATGCTTTCCCACTGCCTCTATAACTAAATCATTCAAGATAGTGATGTTTCCATCAACCTGAGTCCAGGAGTGAAGTCAATGCTGAGAAGAGACTCCAGTTAACCCATGGTGGACATGTAATGTGAGCTAGAAATGATATTTGCTTATATCATTTTAAGATTTTAGGGTTGTTTATTATTGAAAATTGATTTTAACTTATATAGAAATTGGACCCAGGAAAGGAGGGGAGGGAGAGTGTTAAGAAAAGCAAAACTCTACAGTTGTGGCATGGATTCAGTGGATCATGAAGGTGTCAAGTACCCCTTAGAAGAGGCTGAAATGGGAATGATGACAATCCATGTTGGGCCATGAGGAAATAGCTGGGAAACTGTTACCTGTAACTAGGAAAGCATAGTGTATACCCAACAGACTCAGACGTCAGAAAAAGAGACTGCTAGTTCTTTAGCTGGTAACTGTTCATGCCAAAGTATGGCAACATATTACACTCTGTCATGGTGATACATAGCTCCAGATAATGGCTGCATCGTGAGCCCCCATCCTGGGGTGAGAATACATAGAGAAGATTTCACAACCAATACACAATAGACCAGTGATATGAGCAAAATGAACTGCAATGTCCTCATCCAAAGATAATATTTCATTGTGTGCTTCTGTGGAACCACCTCCATTTCTTGTCTGACATACGACCTCAAACTTAGAAATAATTGCTGAGTTTGACAGCATGAATACAAGAGAATTGAGAGACTATGAATCAGGTAGAGTTGAAAGAAGTAACTGCTTCTCAACTCCCAGTAATAAAATAACGAATTGAGTTACAATGGCCAATTAAAATTCAGTCTCATAGCAAGGATTGTACGTGGTTGGCTTTCATGCCCCTTGCCATGACCATTAATAAATTAATTTGTGGGACATTAGGGACAATGTCCAATAACAGTTGTGGCACCCAGAAAAGACTCTCCATTGAATACCAAAGCCCAAGTAAAATTCTAATAAAATTGTGCAATTGAAATGAGAGAAAGGAGGGAGGAATAGGGTGAATAAAAAGCAAATAAGGGAAACATATTTAGGAAAGACTGTGGGTGTGGCTATTGACATAAACTGACTGAACTCTGTCAAAAGATCAGTTAATTTTTACATGAGTTATACTGCCAAAAAAACCGAAAAAAAATATGAAGTTTAAAATTTAAAATGTATGAGTCCCAGTTGGGTAGAAAGCAACCTGAGAGAGCTATCCCCCAGGCATATTCTCCAATTCTCATCTCCTATGTGGCTAAGGAGGATAATGGGATAGAAAGGATCACTCATAGGTTGGAGCTTGAGTCCATGAAAAACAGTAGACAAGAGAGCTAATCTCAGAAATAAAAACTGAGGAATCTTCAAAGAGCATTCCCCACCTTCAGGTTCAGGCCTTCAAAATTTTAGAACTACTCCAGCTTGAGTTTGTTTTGTGTGTCCTGTTTTCTTTCCTCTGACTGGAAGTGCTTATTATAGTTATGCTGAGAAATTCTCACTTGGTATATAATATTTCTGGCATAAATAACTTGCTTTTGGATCATGTCTTGATAGCAAAAGAAACTACATCTGGATTTGATGAGGAGGTGGCCAAGCCTCACTCATCGTGCTGGACCCAGTTATTCATGTGACTATTGTTCCGTTTCTCTTGGGGATGAGGTGAAGCGTCCTGCCTCTGGGACAAGAAGTAAACTGAGTATCTTGTGATTAGAACAGGGCACTGTAGAGTCACTGGAACTTCTCACATATTTTCAGGTTTTCTTTCAGGGATAAAAGCCCTCCTTGAATTAACTATGAGTTATTTGTTTTGGCCAATGGAATCCTAGCAGGTGTGTCCTATATCATGTTTGTAGTTGAAACTTTAAGACTTAGTGTATGCATTCCTTGTGGGTTTTTTTCCTTTTGCCTTCATGATCACTTTTGCCTTTAGGGGTTGCTGTCAGCCTGAGTTCTGGAAGAAAACATAGCAAAACCCATAGCAAACTTGCAAGGAACAAATTAGGAAGAAGTTAATGCTATAACTCATGCTATAACTCACAGATTTGGAGAATTCTTTACTACTGCAGGATTACCTAGCCTGTCCTGAGTGACAGACCATCTCAAATTGACTTAACAGTGAAGGACATTTATCATCTAATGTAATTGAAACCCTAGAGGCAAGGTAAACTTGAAGCTGGTGTGATTCAACAACTCGCTGACATAGCCAAAGAAACATTTTTCTATCTTGAATGTCTTACAATTCTTACAAATGCAAGAAAGCTCTCTAATACTTTTATAAGTATATTCTTCTTTTCCATTTAAGAAGAAAAGATAATAGCACTACATGTAGCTATTGTGAAGAAAAGAAATCTTGCGTCTTCCCCAAATACCCCTAACGAAATAAATTTCTGGGTCTCATTGGCCTGAATTTTTATGTATCTTGAACAGATCTTCGTAGACAGGGAAATAGATTATTGCGATTGTCGTGCATTAATCAGAGAGCAATTCTGGATATCAATACAAGCTCAATCCCATACTTTGTGCAATAATAAAAATTAAATGTAGGTTTTACTTCCAAAAAAATCTGGAATACTTTACTGGCAAAGAAGGAGAATGAACACTATGCAAACAGACAGTAGATTTTATTAACGATTACAACATGTAAAGTATTATCTTAGTTAAAATTGAAATATTTTATTTGGATATACTTATTTCCCTGGAAAATGTCCTCTTTCCATAAACTGATGGTCAAATATCATCTGAGAGAAAAACTATTTTTGATAAAGAAAATTAATAATCTACATAAAATAAAAAAATGTATTTTTTCTTGTAAAACAGTTTGTAAATCTAGCTAACCCAATCTTTGCAATACTGCAGTATTCAATTTTTTTGACTTTGTAACATTAGAAAGTTTATCTATTTTCAGATGAAGTGTCAAAATAGATAGTGTTCTGTAACAGTTACACCTAGATGACTGCCAATACAAGATGGCCGCCAACTGTCATTCTCAGATCATCAAATAAATGTCTCTACATTTAATAGGACATGATGCTGATAAAAACATATGTTGACAGCATACAATACACCTTAGATATTCTATACACCAAGTGGTAACACATTTTTTCCAAAGAGTAAAAATGCCATGCCAAAACATTTGTAAAATATCTGTTATTTATATAGACCAATCTCTTTACTTTTCCTTAGGATTATTAATTGCAGGAATATTGCTATATTTCATAATTATAACTTAAGTAATGAAGTTTTTTATTTATGCAAAAAAACTGGGGATAACTCGGAAAGTTATTTGGAAAAGATAATGTATTTTTACATATGTAGTAGTTATTCATTTTTTCCGGCAATTTTGGTAACTGTTTGCATAAGTCTTTTGGTTTTAGTCATTAAAATATGCATGCAAATTTGTATTTCCAGCTTTCTCATTAAGTTTGAATCCTTGATCCACATCTGGGTAGACATTGGTTAAGTAACGTCCAACAAAATTGCGATCTTTGTCTAATTAAGTGTAACACATAAATTGGTTTTTATGTGGTTACTACAATTGTGAGGTTTTTGTTTGTTTCATTTTTTTCTGCCTCTATATTTATATATATATTTATTCTATACTATCTTTTATTGTAATTATTATGTATATGTCGCCAATATTTCTTATTACACAATATCAATTTATTTTCTGAAAATGTAAAGGTAGAGAATAAATGGATTTCAACAAATATTGTTATTAGAGTGAGGAATTTTCTCAGGTTGCAAGACATGAAAAGATAAATACTTCTATTTTAAAATTCCCTGACACTTTTATTTGCCGGCTGTAACAGGTGTGTTTTGCAGGACTTCACCATTACAGAACAAAATGAATCAAATATAATCAAATATAAAAATGGCTTATCATTCTGTGCTAATCCTATCTACTGATTGAATTTTATACTCGGTGAAAATAGGAAACATACACAATAGAAAGTCATTTACAAACAGGTTATCTTGACCTAATTAAATATTCAAATTCCTTTCTTCTTTTTGTATGGTATTAGTTATTAGCATTCTATATTGTTGTGGTATGCATTCTGACACACTCCATGCTGCTGCTGACGTTTAAGGGAGATTTCTTAAATTCAAATGAATATTCTCTTTTAATAAAATAGAAAACATAAATTGATTTTTTTTTCTGTTTTAATAAAAATAACTTTCAGATATGTTATTTACTTGCATTTGTTTAATTTTTCGCATTACATTGAATCAGCTTTTGAAAGTAACCTAAAACTCTACTCCAATTTCTATTGTCTATGCAAAGTATAACAGCATTTGAATTTCAAGCATGTAGATAAGAATAGACGAATTAGTAAGTCTTGCACCTAAAAGTCAAGAATTCCCAGCAGAAACATGTAAATAGTGCACTTGCACATAATTCTGCTGCTTTCCCAACCATCAGGGAAATGAAATAAGCTGGTGCATTTCCTTACAATCATGGTACTTAGAATAAAGACCATCAACTTATAAGAGCCTGTGAGTGGTGAGAATATTTTAGAATTATTTTCCCCATGTAATAGCTGCCAAATTACTTCTTACATTTTGTTTATCTCTATGAGGCAAAAAAAAAAAAGAAAAAAGAAAAAAAGAAAAAAGAAAGTTTCTCTCAACCAAAAACTTTTCTCAAAACTATTACATGTGCTCTTTTGTATATCTTACTAGTTTTAAAAGGAGTCCAATACAAATATAGTATTTTACCAATTGTTTAGTTCCAAGAAAAGTGAATGTGGTTTTACTGAAGATATAATTTATGAATAAAAGTTTGAGTTCATTATTTAACTATCTATATACTTAAATTAAAAATAATATAAATATTTTTCTGTGATGAATCATTAAGTTTACAGCAAAGTAGGGCAACTTTTCAAGTGAAATATGAATCAGCTAAATACATTCGACCACTGATAACAGCAAATAATTCAATGTTGTAATTTTCAATATTAGAAATAGTTTTAGGGATACTATATCAGAAAATAGATTTATTCTGTAGATCAGTGTTTTCCCAATATTGACATAACTGAATCACTATGGCAAGAGCCTTTGGTTATAAACCTAAGATGAACAGTCCAAATGTGAGATAAGATTAAAAAGTCTGACTTTTGTTAGGACTGGCTTCTAATCAGTACTTCAAAATCTCTGGTCAATGAATGCTCCAGATCAAATATTTACCAATTCACTACAAATTTAAACATATAACATGTAGTGAACTTTGGAAATATTAATCTATTCAATTATTCTGTCATTATGTCCTTCAGATTATTTAGTTGCCAAAGTGTTTATTTTTTATTTTATTAAATTACATGAATACAGAAAAATATATATATTGTAAGCATATAACTCAGAATTTTCAAAAACTATATACACCATATAGTCAGACTGTAGATAAAGAAATAATAAATTTTTCATACCAAAAAAGCCTCTCAGACTCTCATCTATCACATCAGCCCTTGCTTAGACAAAGGCATCATTGCCCTGATCTGTTAGTACAGGTAAGCTTTGCTTGTTTTATACTTAATATAAATGGAATCATATGTGTGTCTTTAAGTCTGGCTTCTTTGTTCAATGTGATATTTCAGAGATTTATTCATATTTTGGCTAGTCCATTCTTTCAAGCTTTATACAACTCCATTGTGTAAATATACCATGATTTTAAAATCATTTTTAATTGATGTGTATTTTATTGTAATTTGAAGAATTATAATTGTACATATTTATGAGGTAAAACTGAATGTTATTATATACGTATATAATGAAGAATGATTAATTCAAGCTAATTAACATATCTACCACTTCAAATACTTATTTTTATGGTGAGGATATTTGAAATGTATTAGAAATATATTCTGTTAGCAATTTTGAGACATATATTTTTATTAACAATAGTCAACGTGTTACGCTATAGATCTCAAAACCTATTTCTTCTGTCTAACTGAAACTTTGTAACATTTGATGGTCACCTCTTCATACTTCCCCTCCCCTTCCTAGTCCCTTCTATTCACCAATCTCTTCTTCCATTATTTTAGTTTTTTTAATGCTCTATTTTGATCAAATACATCTTAAGGGAGCCTACATTTACTAACTCTTCCCAAATCTATTTACCCTTTCATTGTGTAATTTGTGTAATTTCCAACAACAACAACAACAAAATAATTTGTTGAAGCCATCATTGTGTTTTTTTTAATTGTCTGGAACATGTTTTGTCTCCTTCACACAGTGTTGGGATAAACCCTTTGGGACCAACCCCATTCAGGACAGCCAGAGCTCTCAATATTTACAACGGCAATGCAAATGGGGCTTCAGGCATAATTAAGAGCTAAAAATAAAGCAATGATCTAGCAGCAAAGAATCAAGGAGCAAATATATTTAACTATAAACGAAACAAATTGGACAGATAAAACTAGAATTAATAATCAATCCTCCAATGCAATTCACAGACATTTACTTATGAGAAACAACAGCAAACAGGAAACCATGACCTCTTTAAAAACACAGAACAAAAATTGAGTGACTGACCTAAACAAGATGCTGATTTGTGAGCTCTCTGGCCAATAATTCAAAATAGCAGTTTTCAGGAAACCCAGTGATCTCCAAGACAACACAGAAAAGCAATTCTGAAATTTATTAGAGAAATTTAACAAAGATATTAAAATAATAAAAAATCAAACAGAAATCATGGAATAGAGAAATACATTTCCTGAACTGAGTAATTCATTAGAGGGTCTCAACAGCAAAATGGACCAAGCAGATAAAAGAATCAGTGAGCGAAAAGACTATTTGAAAATACGCAGTCAGGGCCGGGCATGATGGCTCACGCCTGTAAACCCAGCACTTTGGGAGGCCAAGGCGGGTGGACCATGAAGTCAAGAGATGAAGATCATCCTGGCCAACATGGTGAATCCCTGTCTCTACTAAAAATACAAAAATTAGCTAGATGTGGTGGCAGATGCCCGTAGTCCCAGCTACTCAGGAAGCTGAGGCAGGAGAGCTTGAGCCTGGGAGGTGGAGGTTGCAGTGAGCCAAGATCGCACCACTGCATCCAGCCTGGGTGACAGAGTGAGACTCTGAAAAAAAAAAAAAAAAAGGAAATACACAGTCAGAGGAAAACAAACAAATGAAATAACATGAAAAGGAACAAAGACCACCTATATGACACAGAAAATTACCTCAAAAGACCAAATTGAAGAATTATTGATATTCAAAAGTGACCTGAGCAAGATCAAGGAGTAGAAATTGTAGTTAAATAAATATTGAAAAACTTTCCAAAGCTTGAGAAATATTCAGGTATAGAAAGATCTGGGAATACTAGTCAGATTCCATCCCAATAAGACTACCTCCAAGGCATGTAATAATCAAACTCCCAAAGATCAATGAAAAAGAGAGGATCCTAAAAGTAGCAAGAGAAAAGAAGCAAAAAGGATGAGTTCATGTCCTTTACAAGGACATGGGTGAAGCTGAAAACCATCATTCTCAGCTAACTATCATAAGATCAGAAAGCCAACCACTGCATGTTCTCAATCATAAGTGTGAGTTGAACAATGAGAACACATGGACACAGAGAGGGGAACATCACACACTGGGGCCTGTCGCGGGGTTGGGGGCGTAGGGGAGGGTTAACATCAGGAGAAATACCTAATGTTGGTGATGGGTTGATGGGTGTAGCAAACCACTATGGCATATGTATACATAAGTAACAAAACTACAGGTTCCACACATGTAACCCAGAACTTAAGGTATAATTAAAAAAAAAAAAAAAAAAAAAGAAGCAAATAACATAAAAGACATAAAAGGAGCTTAGATTTGTCTGGCAACAAACTTCTCAATGGCATTTTCAATGTGTTCAAAGAGAAGAAAAATGCAACTAAAAAATATTGTATTAGGCAAAGTCATACTTAAAACATGGAGAGATAAACTATTTCCCAAAGAAACAAAAACGGAGGAAATTTACCAGAACCAGATTCATCTTACAAGAAATGATAAAGGAAGTTCTTCAATCTGAAAGTAAAAGCATACAAATATGCCCCCCCAAAAAAAGCTTTCAAGTCATAAATCCCACTGGCAAAATTAAGTAAAAGGACAAACTCAGAATATTCTGTCACTTTAATTTTGGTATGCAATTCTCCCATAACCTTATATGAAGCCCAAAAGTAAAGTCTATCAAAAACAATAATAGCTATAGCAACTTTTTAAGAGATAGCATAAAAAATCTGTAAACGGAGGAATTTGAGACCAGTCTGGCCAACATAGTGAAACCCTGTCTCTACTAAAAACACAAATATTAGTCAGGCGTGGTGGTGGATGCCTGTAATCCCAACTGCTTGGGTGGCTGAAGCAAGAGAATCGCTTGATTCTCTGCCCAGGAGGCAGAGGTTGCAGTGAACTGAGATCGCGCCAGTGCACTCGAGCCTGGGCGACAGAGTAAGACTCCATCTCAAAAACAAACAAAAAACAAAAAGTAAACTAAGACAACTAAAAGTAAACATGTGGGTGAGTGGAGTTAAAGTGTAAAATTTTTTGTGTGCTTTTTGCCTTTGTTTCTGTTCTTATGTTTGTTATCCAAGGTAAGTTGTCATCTCTTTAGCACAACTTGTTATACCTATGAGACGATTTTTGTAAGCCTCGTAACTTGAGATAAATTCATGGAAATGAAAAGTAACAAATTAAAACACACTACCAAAGAAAATCACTTAATCACAAAGAAAGTAAGAAGAGAGGAAGAGACTGAAACCAACCAGAAAACAAGCTACAAAATGGTAGTAGTGTGCACTTATTTATCAATAATAACACTGAATGTAAATGGTCTCACTTCCTCAATTATAATGTATACAGTGGCTGAATGAATAAAAAAGTAAGACCCAACTATATGTTGCCTTCAAAAAATCCACTTAACCTAGAAAGACACACATAGACTGAAAGTGAAGGGGTAGAAAAATATACTCGATGCAACTGGAAAACAAAAGAGCAGGAGTAGCTATACCTGTATCAGACAAAATAGATTAAAAATCTAAGATTTAAAAAGACATAGGAAATCAATATAAAATGATAAAGGGGTCAATTCAGCAAGAAAATATAACAATTATCAATATTTTTATGCCCAACAACAGAGTTTCCTATAAGTATATAAAGCACACATTAAGAGAGCTAAAAATATACATAAGACTAAAATAAAATAACAGCAGTGGAATTTAAACACCCTAGTATCAGTAATGACCATATCATTCGACAGAAAATCAACAAAGAAAGAGCACAGTTAAACTATGCACTAGATCTAATAGGCCCTAAATGACATTAACAAAACATTTCACCCAACTGCTGCAGAATATATATTCTTTTCTTCAGTGCATGGAACATTCTTCAGAATAGGTCATATCTTAAGCAACAAAAAAGTCTGAATAAATTAAAAAATAAAAATCTTATCAAGTAACTTTTCTGACCACAATGGAATAAAAACCACAAGTTGAAAACAAGAGGAACCTTGGAAAATACACAAACACATAGAAATTACACATCCTACTAGACAGCTAATGGGTCAATTAAAAAAAAATAAGAAGGAAATTTAAAACAAACAAACAAAAAACAAATGAAAACAAAAATACAACAAACCGAAACTTCTGATACACAATAACATCTGTATCAAGAAGGACATTTATAGTAATAAATGCCTAAATTAAAAGTATAAAGACTTCAAATAACCTAACAATGTACCTCAACGAACTAGAAAAGCAAAAATAAACCAAATCCCAAATTAACAAAGTAAATAATAAAATTCACAGCAGATATGAATAAAATTGAGACTAAAAAAATACATAAGATCAACAAAAGGAAAAGTTGGATATTTGAAAAGATATTAACAAACTTTTAGCCAGGTTAAGAATAAAGGAATAAAAGGCAAATAAATAAAATTAGAAATGAAAAAGGGAAATAAATGAAATTTATACTAGAAAAATACATAAGATCAATGATAGAAAAAGTTGGGTTTTTGAAAAGCTAATCAAAATTGACAAATCCTTTGTCTAAGAAAAAAAAAGAGAAATGCCTAATTAAATAAAATCAGAAATGGAAAAGGAGACCCAACAACTGAGAACCCAGAAGCACAAAGAATTGTTAGAGACTATGGTGAACAACTACATGCCAACAAATTGGAAAACTTGGAAGAAATGAATAAATTCCTGAACATATACAACTTACCAAGATTGAACCATGAAGAAATAAAAAATAATAATAATAACAAACCAATAATCAGTATGGCGATCAAAGAGATAATACAAAGTCTTCCACCAAAATGAAGCTCAGGATCAATGACTTCACTGCTAACTCTACCAAAATTTAAAGAACCAATATCAGTTCTACCCAAACTCTCCAAAAATTTGGAAGGAAGGTAATATTCCAAACTCATTATATGAGGTCAGCATTACCCTGATACTAAAACCAGACAAAAACATGACAAGAAAGCAATAAGAACACTACAGGTCAATATCACTGATGAGCAGAGATGCGAAGATCATCAACAAAATACTAGCAAACCAATTTCAACAACACATTAACATGATCAAGCGAAATTCATCCCAGGGATGCAAAGATGGTTCAACACATGCAAATCAACAAACATGATACATCACATTAGCAGAATCAAGAACAAAAACCATATCATTATTTCAATAGATGCCAAAAAAGCACTTGATAAAATTGAACAACACTTCATGATAAAAACTCTCATTAAAATGGGTACAGAGAGAATACACCTCAAAATTTTGAAGGCTGTATATGACAAACCCACAGTTAACACTTTGCTGAATGAGAAAAATAATCTTTTCTTTTGAGAAAGACTTTTTCTTTAAGTACTGGAATAAGATAAGAATGCTTACTTTCACCACTTTTATTTAACATGACATGGGGAGTCCTCTCCAGAACAAGTAGGGAAAATAAATAAATAAAAAGCATAAAAATTAGAAAGAAAAAGTCAAATTAGCCTTGTTTGTAGATAACATAATTTCATACCTAGAAAAAATACTGAATAAAAACAATGTTAAAACTGACAAAAACATTCAGTAAAGTTTCAGGATATAAAATAAACTACAGAAATCAACAAATAATCTGAAAAAACAAGAAAGCAACCTCATTTACTGTGGCTACAACTATATAAAACACCTCAAAGCAATCAAGCCAAATAATGGAAAGATCTGTATAAGAAAAACTATGAAATTCTTATGAAAAAAGTACAAGAAAACACACATATAATGTAAAGATATTTCATACATGTGGACTGGAATAATTAATGTTGTTAAAATGACAATACTACCAAAGTAGTTTATAGATTCAGCACAATCCCCATTAAAACAGTGACATTCTTCACAGAAATAGAAAAAAATAATCTAAAATACATGCAGAACAACAAAAGATACCCAAATAACTAAAGTAACCATGAACAAAAAAGAACAAAGCTAGAATTATTACACCATCTGACTTCAAAATTTACTACAAAGCTATAGCAATCAAAACAGCATAGTACTGGGATAAAAGCAGACACATAGACGAATGGAATAGAATAGAACCCAGATAAATATCCACACATTTACAGCCAACTCAACTTTGACAAAGACTACACATACATTGGGAAAAAGAAAATCTTTTAAATAACTATTGCTGGAAAAACTGGATAATTTTATGCAGAAAAAAATCTATACCCCTATCTCTCACCATACACAAAAATCAAATAAGAATAAATTATAGACTTAAATCTAAAACTTAAAAATATAAAAGTAAAAAATTATTTAGGAAACACTATAGGACATTGGTCTGGGCAAATTTTTCTTTGTTTGCTTGTAAAACCTCAACATTACAGGCAACTGAAGCAAAAAAACAGACAAATGGAATTATATCAAGCCAAAAAGCCCCTGTACAGTAAACAATCAGCAAAGTGAAGAGATAACCCACAGAATGGGAGGAAATATTTGCAAACCATTCATCTGTCCAGGGATTAATAACCAGAATGTATAAGGAGCTCAAATAATTCAATAACTAAAACAAAATTAGAAAAACAAAAACTAATAATCCAATTGAAAAATAGGCAGAATATCTGAATACACATTTCTCATAAGAAAACATAAAGATGGCAAATAGGTACATGAAATAATGCTCAACATCACTAATTATCGGATAAATGCAAGTCAAAACTACAATGAGCTATCATCTCACCCAATTTAAAATGGGCTGTATTAAAAGACAGACAATAACAGGTGCTGGTGAGGATGTAGAGAAAGGGGAACCCTCCTGCACTATTGGTAGAAATATAAATTAGTAGAGCCACTAAGGACAACTCTATGGAGTTTGCTCAAAAACCTAAGGTAGAACTACCATATTATTAATCTTACTATTGAATATATATCCAAAATAAAGGAAATCAGAATATTGAACATATAACTGCACTCCCTTATTTATTGCAGTACTATTCCCAATAACCAAAATACGGATTCAATTTAACTGCCCATCAGTGGATGAACAGATTAAGAGAATGTGGTACATATACACAATGGAATATTATTCAACCATAAAATAGAATGAAATCTTGTCATTTGCAACAACATGGATGGAACAAGAGGCACTTATATTAAGTGAAATAAGTCAATCACAGAAAGGCAAATGTTCTAACCCACATGTTCCCACTGATATGTGGAAGCTAAACAAAGTAGATTTCGTGAAGATAGAGAGTAGAATGGTGGTTTCCAGAGGTCAGGAAGGGTAGTGGGGGTTGGGAGAAAATGAAGGGGAAAAAAAAGAATATAAATGTACTTATTATGTGTGTTTAAAATGGTAAAGATAGTAAATTCTATATGTATGCTTTAACTAAGTAAAAATAAAACAATCATAACACAACTCACACAACACTATAAAATTAAAATTTAGATAATTTCATTATAAAAATAAGTAAAGTGAAAATAAGTACTAATGAGAATTATGTTGAAGAAGGTTTGGAACAAACGTTGTCTTCATTTTGCTGCACAAGAGAAACAGCAGCCACTAGAAAAGTAGTGAAAGACCCCAGAGGTATCAGATGATAACTTAAAAATTCTTGTACGGAGAAAAGCAAGAACTTTATTTATTAAGTCACTAATACATCAACTTAGAATCGGGCTAAACTCTAATGCCAATAGTACATAGCGATACACAAAGCACCAGTTGGTAACCAGTAATAAAAGCAATGAAAATGACCATTTGAAAGAATAAAAAAGTGAAAATCTTTCCAACTATGTAATAGTTTGTGGCAAAATGACAAATTAGCCATTTCAATATATTTTTGTCAATATTTAAAAGTGTTAAAATACATGTCTTACCTGATTCCTCAAAGTCACTGTTGTAGGCTTTCCAGGTTTCAGTTATTCGAAGAAGATTCTCTTCCATGGCTTGAATATCCATGGAGGGGCAATTGCATTCTGGAAATTTGGGACCACAGTGACACCAGCAGTCATTTTCCTTGCAGATAAACTCTCCCTCTGAATTGCAAGCAATGTAGCTCAAAGCTGCTTGTACAAAACGTTCCTGAAGATAGTCTGGGAGAAGCACTTGAAGCCCTTGAAGAACAAACAAAGAAATCAAACAAATTTACTCAGTTAAAGAAAAAATTAAAATACTTACTTATAATATTCAATCAAAACAGTAGATAATTTAGTATATTAAATTTTGAATTATGTGCTTTTAAACTATCAGAAAAATATCTGAGTCTATATACTGCAAATATTTATAACTCTTTCAACATATTCTGACTGCATGAATAATGAAACTTCTGAAATAGAGATGAATAATCATGGAGATGACTGAAAACTCAGACTATTTGATGTAATTTATCACAATATTTGGTTATTTTTACATAATATAGATGGAGCCTATCTAAAACTTTGAAAATGCACGCATGCATTTATTTTCTACCAGTTGATTTCAAATTGTTTTAAATATTTTCATTTTGCTTGCACTAGACTATCAGCCCACATCAATGTAAATATCACATAATGGGCATAATGGGTTGTGCCATTGGTAAAATACATGTTGAATGTTGATGGTAAGGCTTATCTCATGCCATTAGCAACATATAAGTTATATAATTCTGTTTACCAAGAATGAGTACTAAAAATGACTACAGGAGTCAGATGGACTGATTTAGTTATTTCACAGTTTATTTGTTTGCCATGTATAGACAGCCCTAGTGCCATAGCTCGTTAGTTTGCTAGAAATATGTTTAGTAAAGTTGCTATCTCTTAAAAAACTCTCCAAAATATTGTAAAATTAAGATTTTGGGTTTTCTCAGGGTGTAACATTTATTATGATATTTCAAAAAGGTAGTTTTTCATTATTTCTGGTTACTTAAGAAAACTTAAATACTAAATATTTAAACAAATAAGCAGGTAAAAATAAATACAGAGCTAAGGAAAAATCTGATAATAGCAAACTGTTACTTACCAGAAATTGAACTTTTATAGCTTTACATGTTTTCTGTTTAACAAAATAAATCAATTTTGACCCTTGACTATTATCTTAGAGGTTGATTTAATAAAAATCATAGATTAACATTTAGCAAAAAATTTAATTTACAAATATCTTGACAAATTGCAAAATTCCTTTTGCAAATTGTTGGAAAAAGTACTCTTAGAACTTCTATATTCGATTTTGTATTAATTTTCATTTCACCTGGAATAAATATTTATTGAACACTCGTTTTGAAGAAAATTTCCAGGTAAGATACAAAAGTGAAGATGACCAAGAAATTTATTTGTCACAGAGATATTTGCAGTATATTTAAGAAAAATAAAAAAAAGATTCAACTATATAAGATACATGTGATTCAATTAATGTAATTAATTGGCTAAGCAATTATATTAAGTTCAAAAAAGTAAGAAAACTTTTTATTAAAAAGTTAGGCATTGAACACTATTTGACAGATGTAGAGTTTTCAATATTGAGTGATTGTGGTGAAGAGTGATACATTAACAATATCATACACAGATAAAAAGCTGGGGTATATATTAATATATTTTGGAAATGAAAGTAGTAATATTGTTTCGTTGCACATGGTTTATAAGAATACAATGAAAGAGGTGCTTACACACATATATG
>NW_012105031.1:2359473-2362036 GCF_000951045.1 Mandrillus leucophaeus
TAAGGTAACAGTAATTGAGTGTGGACTACAAACTTGTAAACTACTGATCTATTTTAATCTTAATTGCACACAAAAAAATCAAAGCATTCATGTACCATTTTCATAGTCATAAAGCACATCTTTGCATTATAACTTTGAATATGTAAGATGGTAGTGCTTTTGGAGAAATACAGAATGCAAGAGATGTAATTTGGGAAGGAAAGATTGGTGGCAAGAAATAGTGAGTTCCATTTTAGAAACACAAATATTCCTGCTATGATGATGCACGCATACACTGCTAAAAGAAGGAAACTCATATTCTGAAAAACCATTCTAAAATCAAAGAGTTTTGAGAAAAGAGGCTTAAGGATGCATAGCTCAGAACACTTGAATTTTATGACCAGACCACCAATATGAACTAGTTGGTTCCTAGAGAGATAGCTTGGCCTGCTCTGACAAACAACTCAAGAGTGGTTCAGGGCTGGCCACGAAATTTTCTTTTTTTTTTTTTTTTCTGTAATGTACAGAAACAAGAAAGCAGGAATACTGACAGCACTATATTTAGAGCAGGTCCACCTGGTGCTGTAACAATGCTTAACAAAGCTTCGTTTTGAATCTATGGGATTCCTGTAAAAGCCAGGATGTGAGGGCAACTGCTACAAGCTGAAAACCACAGAGTAAAAATATGAATGTTTCCGGTGTGAAAAGACTAGTTTGTTTTCAACCCACCTTCTCACTAGAGCCAACTAGGAAATCTAGGTAAAGTATTAAAAATAATCTGTCTGAAGAGATAACAAGGACAAAAACGAAGTGAGAATTTCTGGGGTTAACCTGGAAAGAAGGAAATTCCGCAGGCTGAGTGAGCCCAATATTGGGTTATATAGTTTGGCTCTGTGTCCCCAACAAAATCTCACCTTGAATTGCAATAATCCCCACGTGTCACGGGAGGGACCCAGTGGGAGGTAACAGAATCATGGAGGAAGGTTTCCGCATGATAGTTAGTAAGTCTCAGAAGATCTGATGGTTTTATAAACGGGGCCTCCCCTGCACACACCCTCTCTTGCCTGCCACCATATAAGATGTGACTTTGCTCCTCCTTGCCTCTGTCTTGATTGTGAGGCCTCCTTGCCTATGTGGAACTGTGAGTCAATTAAACCTCTTTTCTTTATAAATTGCCCAGTCTCAAGTACATCTTTATTAGCAACATAAGAACAGACTAATATATTGGGCATATCTTTTCCATTAGAGTTCTGCCCAGAACAAAGTACAAATTGACATTTATACCAACCATGACAGAGACAGTAACTTCATCAGGATTTAGTTACTAGATGAGCTACATAACCAAAGAGTAAAGAAAAACAAAACGAAACACACACACACACACACACACACACACGCACACACTAGCTTTCACCAGATCTGAAGTATAGGTCCAACTGGCATATTTCAAAATGAATTAAAATAGCATTGAAACAAAACTAAATCTTCTCTGAAGAAAATGCACCATCAATAATTTTAAGATATTTGTATAAGCTTTCATGCACAACAGAATTCAATAAAATATGATGAACATATAAAAAGACATGGGATGGTATAGAGGTTATCAAACAAGAATGATAAATTAATTTCAATCACATGATCAAAAATTTAATAACAAAACAGACAATATGGCAAGGAACCAGAAATTATAAAGAAAAATCAAGTGGCTATTTTACAAATAAAAATGCATAATTTGAAATTAAGAACCAATGGATAGCTTTAACAGCAGCATAGACATTTAAGAGATAATTTGTGAACGGAAATATGTCAGAAGAATATGTTTAAAAGGAATAAAAGGGCAAAAAGATATAAAATACAGAAAATAGCATAAATGATTTGTATTATGATGGAAAGACCTAAACCACATTTAATTATAACCCAGAATGAGAGGAAAGAAAGGAAATAAACGATATTTGTTAAACAAATATAAAACAATATTAGAAAATTGATGAGGAACATAAAAAATTATAAATTAATTTACAGCATATCAGCATATGTTATGGCAAGACAAACAGCTAAGTAAAAGTGACCAGCTAGTCAATGTTCTTCAATGCTATTTTGCTCATGAACTACCTTAAATAGTTTTGAAAACATAAACACTACTTTGGACATGAGTAAGCTCTTGTTTAAAATTTTCATCATACATAAAAGAGGCCCAAAGTTGGTAAACTCTGTGATATTATTAATATGTATATTTTACAACAAAAATATTACACTGTATATATGTACAAATGAAATATAATTCCTGTTGATTTAGTAACTAATACATATTTTAAAAATAACATTTGTACAAGATATACAAATATAAAAATAAAATTTGTATATATGTATAGTGTGTGTATAGACATATGTTTGTGTGAATTATGAGCATTTTAGTAATGATCTTTTTCATACATCTGCTCTTCAAGTGGAAAAAGAATTGTTCCTGAAATAAAATTATTAACACACTCACACACACACACATGCACACACACACACACATCTCTTTCCTCCTTCAAGTCATTATTTCATTCTATTATCCCTAAATATTTTTATTCAAATACAA
>NW_012105031.1:2363601-2372912 GCF_000951045.1 Mandrillus leucophaeus
CGGGAGGGACCCAGTGGGAGGTAACAGAATCATGGAGGAAGGTTTCCGCATGATAGTTAGTAAGTCTCAGAAGATCTGATGGTTTTATAAACGGGGCCTCCCCTGCACACACCCTCTCTTGCCTGCCACCATATAAGATGTGACTTTGCTCCTCCTTGCCTCTGTCTTGATTGTGAGGCCTCCTTGCCTATGTGGAACTGTGAGTCAATTAAACCTCTTTTCTTTATAAATTGCCCAGTCTCAAGTACATCTTTATTAGCAACATAAGAACAGACTAATATATTGGGCATATCTTTTCCATTAGAGTTCTGCCCAGAACAAAGTACAAATTGACATTTATACCAACCATGACAGAGACAGTAACTTCATCAGGATTTAGTTACTAGATGAGCTACATAACCAAAGAGTAAAGAAAAACAAAACGAAACACACACACACACACACACACACACACGCACACACTAGCTTTCACCAGATCTGAAGTATAGGTCCAACTGGCATATTTCAAAATGAATTAAAATAGCATTGAAACAAAACTAAATCTTCTCTGAAGAAAATGCACCATCAATAATTTTAAGATATTTGTATAAGCTTTCATGCACAACAGAATTCAATAAAATATGATGAACATATAAAAAGACATGGGATGGTATAGAGGTTATCAAACAAGAATGATAAATTAATTTCAATCACATGATCAAAAATTTAATAACAAAACAGACAATATGGCAAGGAACCAGAAATTATAAAGAAAAATCAAGTGGCTATTTTACAAATAAAAATGCATAATTTGAAATTAAGAACCAATGGATAGCTTTAACAGCAGCATAGACATTTAAGAGATAATTTGTGAACGGAAATATGTCAGAAGAATATGTTTAAAAGGAATAAAAGGGCAAAAAGATATAAAATACAGAAAATAGCATAAATGATTTGTATTATGATGGAAAGACCTAAACCACATTTAATTATAACCCAGAATGAGAGGAAAGAAAGGAAATAAACGATATTTGTTAAACAAATATAAAACAATATTAGAAAATTGATGAGGAACATAAAAAATTATAAATTAATTTACAGCATATCAGCATATGTTATGGCAAGACAAACAGCTAAGTAAAAGTGACCAGCTAGTCAATGTTCTTCAATGCTATTTTGCTCATGAACTACCTTAAATAGTTTTGAAAACATAAACACTACTTTGGACATGAGTAAGCTCTTGTTTAAAATTTTCATCATACATAAAAGAGGCCCAAAGTTGGTAAACTCTGTGATATTATTAATATGTATATTTTACAACAAAAATATTACACTGTATATATGTACAAATGAAATATAATTCCTGTTGATTTAGTAACTAATACATATTTTAAAAATAACATTTGTACAAGATATACAAATATAAAAATAAAATTTGTATATATGTATAGTGTGTGTATAGACATATGTTTGTGTGAATTATGAGCATTTTAGTAATGATCTTTTTCATACATCTGCTCTTCAAGTGGAAAAAGAATTGTTCCTGAAATAAAATTATTCACACACTCACACACACACACATGCACACACACACACACATCTCTTTCCTCCTTCAAGTCATTATTTCATTCTATTATCCCTAAATATTTTTATTCAAATACAATAAATTTCATTAATCAATGTCTTTTCTTAATCATAGTCATACTTATCTTTTATAAAAGTAAATAGCTTGAAATGTATATATGTATACATATATTTACTGAAAATTTAAATAATATGAAATATCATGTAGTATAATGTATGCTATATATAATTTCTTGATAATGAAAATTTTAAAAATATTTCTGACATTATTATAACTATCATATGTAATATGCAATTCAATAGAAGTACACTTATTATAAGTATGAAGAAATTTTTTTTAAAGCAAATATAATCAGTTTTTTGAAAACACGTGACTTGAATGACTGAATAGGACTTTTGTTGATTGGCTTATGCACTTTTTGGCTAGAGTGACCCTTCCTTCAGTGTAAATGATTATCCGTCTTCATTTTGATGTATGTAAGCACTGAGAAAATGTGTTTCAATAAATTAACAAATATTAACAAAAAGAGTTTTATGAAGCAGCATCATTCAATTTTTATTAAAAGCCAAAACACTTATGAACCATCATTAAAAATTACATTTAATCATTCACCTGAAAATAGCCTAGTCCTGTCAAATTCATTTAAATAAAATATTGGGAACTAACCAATTTGGAAAAGTGTTTGTAATTCAGTTCTATAAATTATTCATTTTCTCAAGGTCTGGAAATTTTACCAAAAAATTACTACTAAAATTTAATAAATGACTTTTAATTATTCTGGTTACATTTTCACTCAGAGGAACTTTGTTTGATGTGTTATACTCATAAGCAGTTGAAAATTTTCAATATTAGAAATTTCAAAATATATTTCAATATGTATTTGCCAATATTTTCTTATAACTACTTTTTATTATCTACCTTAAATATATTTTCATCACTAAATTGAAGTTGTAGCTATGGCTTTTTAAATTTTTGAAAAACGCCTGCTCTGTAATCTTATCAGCAAAATGAGATCTCAAAGTCCATCTTTTATATCTCTAATTTTTTAAAAAATACTGATTCATATACTGATGGTTAAATCATAGTGTTCTGTTCTGAATTCGTTGTCTAATCCAGTTGACTTCAACAATTATTGGTGCTTTATTTGCTTTGCTTTCCACTTCAGGAACAATTCTTTTTCTACTGAAAGAGGAGAGTTTCAGAAGAAGGTCTTTATTAAAAAACTGTGATAATTTCAGGATTCTTTCAATAATGTATCTAAATTCAGAAGATTCCAAAATCGGACAAACACTCTGATTCTAAACTTCATCTTGTACTTAGAAACAAAACACAACACACAAGCAACTATCTATATCTATTTATCATCTGTATCTATATCCATCCATTTATCAGACCAAATATCTAACTAGCTAACTCCAAAAGACATGAAGATCTCTGTTGCTACCTTAATAAAATATTCTTCAGTGATACTAGTGTTTTCAATTGCCATATATGGTGACACAGAAACATCTATACCCTTCAAAGGAATGCACCATGGTTACGTTGATCCGGAGTTAACAAATTGTTCATGTTAGTTTACAAGGTAGATGAGGGCTAGTACAAAGGAGAGTTTTAAAAGATGAGTCAACATTATACTTGGATTGTAAATAACAATTAAATTTAAGAAAGAGTGCATGAAATACTGAGGGTCTTGAAATTGACTTCCTAAAATTATTTTCAGAAAGGACTTTGTACTCATAGGTGTATAAATAAAGTTGTAATAGACAATTAAAAATATAGACATGGAAAACAGAAAAAAAAAAGTGAAAGAGATGGAGGTTTCTAAGTTACTCACATTAGTTGAAGATAATAGAAATAATAATTATACAAAAGAGAAATGTTGCTTCATTTATTCCTGTCTCTTATACACATCTAGATGTGTATAAGAGACAGTTTCTAAGTTACTCACATTAGTTGAAGATAATAGAAATAATAATTATACAAAAGAGAAATGTTGCTTCATTTATTCCTTGTGCTAATTATTTTTCTAGACAGATAGGGGACTGAGGGTTTTAAAAAACAATTTAATATTTTGAAAACTGAACACAGTAATTCAGACAAAAATCAACAAATCTTGTTAATAAATAATTTTTATAACAAACTGATTGAAGTAGTCATACTAATTGTTATAAATGGGTTGTCATTTTTATTGTAATTCATATTCTGATAGAAAGTTAATCCACATATTAAAAAGGAGTAAGCAGTAGAGAATTGCAGGAAATATTGATGGACAACATTTTTATTTAAATTAGAGAAAATGTTTTAGTAAATGTAAATCTATAATTGATATTGATAAATTGAGTAACATTCAAATTGTTAAAGTATTTAAGAACTTTGTGCTTTTAATACAACTCAAAATAAAAGGCATTCATTCACTATTTAGGATAAATTTAAACAATTCAATGCTGTTACATTTTTCTTTTAATTAATTATTATTTTTTAAATGTTTTAGAGAAAGGGTCTCAGTGTCACCCAGGCTGGAGTAACATGATGTGTAGTGTCTGGACAGTGATGTGCAGCATGGAAAGTGATGTCCATCCAGGCTGGAGTAGCTGTGGAATGCGGTGGTATGGTCATAGCTCACTGCAACCTTGAACGCAGGTGCAGCAATCCTCCTGCCTCAGCCTCCTGAGTAGCTGGGACTGCAGGCCTGCAATACCAACTCCCAGCTAATATTTTTCTTTTTTACGTCTCACTATGTTGCCCAGGCTGGTCTTGAACTCCTGGCTTCAAGTGATCGTCCAGCCTCAGCCTCCCAAAGGGCTATAATTGCAGGCATAAGCCAACATGCGGGGACACTGATACATTTGTCAAGATTGCAAAGTTAAAGGAAAAAGTGGTAGGATTTCTGAAACCTTTAAGCATTTTTATGCAAAACTGAATAACGTAAATATTCAGCTCTAATTTATGCAATTGAAAAAAGGCATACTAGAGAAGAACAACTCAAAATTACCTCTTTGATCAGTTAACTTAATTCTGACAAAAAGTGTCATCACAAAGACTTTTCTGAACTTGTTCAACTAGAGGTGTTTAAACGTGTGTATTCATAACCTGTTCCTGCCTATAAGAATGAGCATGTACGCATACCTATTGTATTTTTTAAAGTGCTTATGAATAAAATACTCTCTATTGAATATCTAAAATATGTAGTCATAGAAAATAGCAAATTATTTTTATAAAATCTAACTTTAAAATGGAAATCATGTGAATGTAAATATTTTGTTAATATATCCTTAAGTACATTTCTATTTATCAGAAGAAAAATACAGTCTTGATTGCCACATTAGGTTAAATGTAAAATGTCAACAGTTCATTTTACACCATGCATAAATATGGTTACAACTTTCACTGGAATCTTTAAGTAAAAAGTCAAAGTTGAGGCAAGCATACGAAGAAACTGCTACATAATGACACAATGATTACCATATGTAAGAAAAATATTATTAGGACAGATTTTCAATTGCTATATGTTACTTAATTTGAGAAGAAAAGAGAATTTTGATATTTTATTCATATGGTCTAGAATTTCATATTTTCTTGTATCAGTTAAATTATGACATCAGCCTTTAATGAGAGTTTTTAATAGCCTGTACGTATATGCAGCTTATTTTAAAAAAATAGAAAATAAATCATGACTGGATAATTGTTATCCAGGCTTGTAGAGAATTAATGAAATTTTACCTACATACCTTGCAACTGAATCTTATTCTCAGGACTCTGAACCAGAACAGAACTGACAGAATCTAGGTTGTCATAGTTACTGCAGCCAAGAGGACCAGTCCGTGTTTCTGTTACCTGGCAAACAAAACATCAACTTTATTATCTAAATCAGACTTTACAATGTCCTTTTGGTTCATTGTAGTTGTCACACACTAATATTATATGTTTGACAGTAAATATCACCGAAAGTCCAGGACCTCATACACACCAGCAATACCCACACCTAAACATAGCGCAAAGCAGTAATTCCCTTTGTCTTTAACTCATTTCTTTCCTTTGGTTGGGTATAAATATTCCAAGAAAATAATGCATGCCATCTTTGTTCAAAAGCACAACTCATAAAGTCACTGATTTCACCCAAGATATAAAAAAGGCCTACTCCTTATGGAAGAGACCAAGTTCTGACTTATATGAGAGTTGTTTGTGTTTGTTTTTACTCAATAAATCAGAGTCATCTGCCAGGCTACGCTCTCAAAACTGATTTTATTATTTTCTTTTACCTAAAAATCTATATTTTTCCCATTTTTATGTTGGCATGAAATTCTTAACTCTCTGCCTTCCATCTGGCCCAGTTCTTTCCAATATGCCAGTATCTCCCTGTTCAGTTTGACATTCATTCTAGGCCTTTGATCATACAACATCCTCCACTCCTACCCCACTTGGATTAGAAACTTCTCCTTTCTCAACTTTGACTAATCAGTTTTATCTATCCTCAAAATTAAGCTCATGTTCAAACATTTACACAAAGTATTCCTTGATGATTCTATCTGTGTTATTTTACCATTTCCATCCAATTTTGGTCTGCAGCTCACAGATTTAGTACTTAAATATGTATTCTCGTATGCGAACTGATTTTTTCATGGGTGTCTTGGGAGGGATAGTATCAGGAGATGAGGAGACTAAATTTAATGAATTATAGGAGGTTGAAAATTTATACTGAAGATTTAATCCTGAAGATTTAAAACTATTTAAAGCAGAACAATATTGTCAGAACCTTTGTATTTTCAATAAGATATTCTTTATTAATAACCAGACTGGTCTTTGCAAAATACAATTTAGATCACTTCGTTCCACTGTTTACAATCATTTAATGGCTTCCATTCTTATTCAGGGTATGACTTAGAGTCTTTTATAGGACTAGGAAGACACCATATTACCCAGCTCCCTGTTACCTCCCTAAATCTGTCTCCTCTCTTATTTATTCTGCCTTGCTGTATCTCAAACATACATACTGATTACATTATGCAGATGCCTTGGGGTATCTGACTTGTTGTTCTAGTACCTGGAATGTTCTTCCTCAAACTATTTTCTAGCTAATCCTTCACTTCCTTCCAATTTTTGCTCAAATCTCATTCTCTTGGAACTACTTGGACTAACCTATTTAAAGTGAATACCCCAAACTCTTCCAACATTTTCTTTTTTATTTCTTACATTGTTCTACCTTTTTCACAGTAGACATCAGCTCACAAAATGCTGTACAATTTACATTTTTTATGATTACTGTTGACACCTCTCACTAGAATGAGAGCTCCACATTCTAAAAGTGCAGGAGATTTTGTCTATTTTGTTCACTCACATATCCATAGAACATATTAAGTTCTTGCATCAGCCCAGGGGTATTGATTAAGAGAAAGGGATTGATTAAGAGGAGGCAACATAAGGAAAAACTTTGTACTATGGAGCAGGAAAGACATTAAGGCCATCATGAAGATGATGAAAGCCTAAAGTAAATAGTGACAATAAACTTTATCTGAAGAAGTTCAATTGTAAAAAACAAGACATAACAAGGTTATGAAATGACATTATGAAACACTGAAAATGTTCACTGGTACAGAGAAAGGCCACTGAGGCTTCCAGTTTTAGTGATAACATTAAAAATATGAAGCTAAGAAGCCTACTGTGGAGGGCATTTAAGGGAGCTCAGTTTTGAACATGTTTACTCTCTTTGGTGAAAATATTTAGTAGGAGTGGCAACACAGGTTTATATCTTAGAAGTTATGTCAACAATGGGACTACTAATTTGGAAGTCATCAACTTAGAGGCGATAATCAATGATGGATACAGATACATTAACTCAAATGCATTGAGTGCATGTTTGTGTCATGATAACTCTATTATATTTTCTAAATGATAAGTCCTTCAGAGTAACCAAGATTAACTATGTGTACATAGCCAGAGTTGACAATGTAGTTTATCATGGGCAAAAAATTACTTTTTCCTTAACACTACAAAAACTTTGAATTATTCTCCAGCTACTCTTCCCCACTGATGATAGTGAATAGAACTTATTTTGTTTAGAGAAATAATTTATAGTGTTGATATATGTACGTATAATTAATATTTAAGTATAAATTAGTAACAACCTAAGGGCAAAGGGAAAAATAAAAGCATCAAAGATAATACTTAGGGTATAAGGTAATTTAAATTTTCATTTTCTCCTATCATGTGGTTTCACTATTGCCAACCAACACATATCACACAAATATAAACACACACTCATGCTTGCCTTTTTTATAAAGTTTTCCAAGTAAAATTGGCATTAAGTTCATACTCATTGACATATGTGATCTTGGAAAAGGGAAGGCAAAATCCTCTAACACGTCATCCTTGAAAGAAGGTAAATAATATTACCCCATTACAGAGAGTCTCTTATATTCACCTACTCTGTTGTTGAGAATACATGTGAGACAATTAAATAATAGATATACATTTTGAGAATATTTGAATATCTCTATCTTTATATATTGCTCTACTTTCTCATCTTTCATAATATGCCGTCATATAAATTTAGCGTGTCATACTTACAGTTTTATTTTGTTCTCTATCCTTCACATCTGAATTCACTGATCACTATCTGGGTTAATATAAAATTTTACAAACTCTAGCACTTTATATGAAATAAATCTATCTTTAAATTGTATTCCATTTAAGGACTCCATATGCCTTGCCAATGCCAGCATTAGTAAATGTACCCATACTTATTTAATTTTTTACAGTAATAATAAAATAAACAAAAATGGAAAGAAAAAATAAAAATAAATTTACTACAGAGATGCTAACTGTGCCAAAACACAGAATAGCAGTTTACTTGTTTGTTCCAACCCATCATTTTTAATAATAAAAGTAACAAATTCCCATGATGGAAATTTAAGCAATGAAACAAAATACTTAGCCAGAGGAGCAACTGTCATTTTTTTTCTACTTTTATGATTCCCCTAGCCTTTTACCAGACATGAAAATGGTTGAGACTAGGAGTAATTGCGCTTCAAGACTATTCGTTATTTGCAGCACCCAAATATCATGGCCTTTACTTTTTCACAGTGTATTTCTCATGAATTATTTTATTTATTTCCTAGTTACATTAGGTTATATCAAAGTAACTTCTGAGTAATTTTATCAGCCATGGATTATGAAGATAAAACACTGGAATACTGATAAGTACAATTAGCTCTTTTACAATTGAGTTATGCCTAAAGAGGCATAATCTAAGACTTTCCATCTGAAATCAATTTTATCTTCTAGAGACCTACATCTCATCTGGATAACTACAAAATGAATGTTAATATTTAAGAGGAGATTTTACCTATCCTATATTGTAACAAGAAAAGCACGTCTGAAATAACAGGAGTTGAGGTGGGGGAGTAGTGAAATTTGTTATTGATACCTGCATCCTGACAAACTGCTATACCAGTTATTTCCTTTTACACATTTTGCCCCTATTCACATTAGATATACTCTATCATACAGTCCACTTCAGTTGTCTCCTTTTCCAGAAATAAATGTTTCTATTTTTTAATCATTCAAAACACTTTGGGTTGAGAAGGTAGAAACTATACTAGAGAATATTAACTATATTAGACTCATATTGAATTTCTGATATCTTAACATTTAATATAAGAATTGATACTTATTTTTAAAATAGAAATAAAGACTTAATCTTACATAATTAGTACTAAAATTTATTCACTGCATAATTTCTTTGTTTTTA
>NW_012105031.1:2378347-2379153 GCF_000951045.1 Mandrillus leucophaeus
ATGAGAGCTCCACATTCTAAAAGTGCAGGAGATTTTGTCTATTTTGTTCACTCACATATCCATAGAACATATTAAGTTCTTGCATCAGCCCAGGGGTATTGATTAAGAGAAAGGGATTGATTAAGAGGAGGCAACATAAGGAAAAACTTTGTACTATGGAGCAGGAAAGACATTAAGGCCATCATGAAGATGATGAAAGCCTAAAGTAAATAGTGACAATAAACTTTATCTGAAGAAGTTCAATTGTAAAAAACAAGACATAACAAGGTTATGAAATGACATTATGAAACACTGAAAATGTTCACTGGTACAGAGAAAGGCCACTGAGGCTTCCAGTTTTAGTGATAACATTAAAAATATGAAGCTAAGAAGCCTACTGTGGAGGGCATTTAAGGGAGCTCAGTTTTGAACATGTTTACTCTCTTTGGTGAAAATATTTAGTAGGAGTGGCAACACAGGTTTATATCTTAGAAGTTATGTCAACAATGGGACTACTAATTTGGAAGTCATCAACTTAGAGGCGATAATCAATGATGGATACAGATACATTAACTCAAATGCATTGAGTGCATGTTTGTGTCATGATAACTCTATTATATTTTCTAAATGATAAGTCCTTCAGAGTAACCAAGATTAACTATGTGTACATAGCCAGAGTTGACAATGTAGTTTATCATGGGCAAAAAATTACTTTTTCCTTAACACTACAAAAACTTTGAATTATTCTCCAGCTACTCTTCCCCACTGATGATAGTGAATAGAACTTATTTTGTTTAGAGAAATAATTTATAGTGTTGATATATGTA
>NW_012105031.1:2381013-2383061 GCF_000951045.1 Mandrillus leucophaeus
CAAGAGCAACACTGAAAACACACTTGATAACAAAGATATCTAAACATCCAGTCATTTTGAAATAGTTTTCAACTTTATTATCAAAGAGCTGGAAATTAAAACATAGAAACTACTATCCATTCACCAGAAAGTCTTATAAGCATAAGAAGCCAGACAATGCCAAGTGGTGACAATACAGTGGAGAAACTGGAATTCTTGTATGCTTCTGCTGGGAGTGTAAACTCGTACAATCACTTTAGAAAATTCCTTGAAAGTATCTACGTAATAGACATAGGCACATGATATGAGCTAGATACACAGTCAACAAAAATGTGAACATGTATGTACAAAAGGCACTTTCAAAGAGGTTCGTATCAATTATTCTTAGTAACTCCAAACAGAAACATATTACATTATTGTATTAGTCCATTTTCATACTGGTATAAAGATACTACCAGAGACTAGGTAATTTATAAAGGAAAGAAGTTTAATCGACTTGTAGTTCCACATGGCTGGGGAGGCCTTAGACACTTAAGATCATGGCCGAAGTCAGAAGGTGAAGGGGAGCAAGATATGTCTTACTTGGTGGCAGGCAAAAGACAGCGAGGAAGTGACACACTTTTAAAACCACCAGCTCTCCTGAGAACTTACTATCAGAAGAACAGTTTGGGGGCAACCACACTCATGATCCAATCACCTCCCGCCGGTCCCTCCCTCAACATGTGGGGATTACATTTTGAGATGAGATTTGGGTGAAGACACAGAGCCAAACCACATCAAGTGGCAAACAGTAATACAATGTGGAAGTAAATAGAAGATTTGAATACTGTACTACAGTAAGAATAAATTTTTATATACACTGTCCACAGAATACCGAACATGAGCAAATCTCACAAACATAATGTCGAAGGAACATTATATAAATGTTTCAATATTTTAACACTAGAAGTTTATTTTGCCTAATTTTGAACTTCCATTAATATATAGCTCAAAATTGGGTAAAATAAACTTTTAGTGTTAGAATACAGGATGGTGGTCACCCTTTGGATATAGGAATGATGGTAAGAGGGCGTTAGGAGTAATACTTATGATCTAGTAATGTCCTATTTTTTAGTCTAGGCCATGGTTGCTGAAATGTTTTCAAATTTGAACACTTTATGTACTTCGCTGTATAAATGTTATTTTATTGTACCCCTAACATTTGCTAACAGTAATTGGTTAATATTAATTTTCCTTGTGAATTATATCAAGGAAGGTACCACATCATCTATATCTATATCTACATATATATGGATATCTAGACATCTATCTACTTACCTATCTGTTTTAAGCAATCATCCATGCGTATGTACTAAAACGCAAGTTTGGATTTTCATACTTATATCCTTTCAAATGTATAATTATTCTAATATGGTTTGGCAAAAACAAAATGCTGAAATCTGATACTGTGAAAGATTATGAAAAACAAACTACTTCTTTCAATTACTAATATGAGTTTATTTTAAAATCCAATACAATCTATTTTTAATCATTTTAGTGTATGTCTCATATTTATTTTGTTTTATTTCAAGGCTACAATTGCCACTGTTCTACAATTGAAGATATACAGATGATAAATTAACTTTCAACCAGGAATTATAACAGGTTAATATCCATATTTCATTTTTATTTTGTAAGTACCTACTATTCCAAACAATATATTTACCTAGTATGAAAAAAAAAAGTTTTTTTCTTGTAAGTTCACCTCTAAATAGCAATAAAATGGATGAATAAATAAGCAGTTTATTTTAAATATTCAATTATTCTTACGATAATTTCTGTGCAGGTTTCCTTTGCCTATAGAAATACTTTTTAGAGTATTTGCAAATGAATCATTATACTTAATAACACAAAAGTTTGTTAAATATATATATTTATATAGTTTATATTCAAAACACAAATCTTAGTGAATACAGGGGTATCAGAAAAAGACCCCATAGGTTTACTTGCAAAAAATGTTTGAAGCAAAATTATTTTTGTTTTAAACAGTTTGTTTTAAACAGTTGTTTAAACAAAAGCAAAAACACTGT
>NW_012105031.1:2383111-2386010 GCF_000951045.1 Mandrillus leucophaeus
TATTTTTGTTTTAAACAGTTTGTTTTAAACAGTTGTTTAAACAAAAGCAAAAACACTGTTTCCCCAGAGTTAAAAATTATCTGAGGAGTAGATATACGAAGAATTGGGTATTAAAACTCTCAAGAGGGGCTGGGTGCGGTTGCTCAAGCCTGTAATCCCAGCACTTTTTGGAGGCCAAGGAGGGTGTATCATCTGCTGTCAGGAGTTCGAGACCATCCTGACCAACATGGTGAAACTCCATCTCTATAAAATTACAAAAAAATTAGACAGGTGTGGTGGTGGGCACCTGTAATCCCAGCTACTCTGGAGACTGAGGCAGGAGAATTGCTTGAACCTGGGAGGTGGAGATTACAGTGAGCTGAGATCACTCCATTGCACTCCATCCTGTGTAATAAGAGTGAAACTCCGTCTCAAACAACAACAACAACAACAGCAGCAGCAACAACAACAACAAAACCTGAAGGTATTCTCCAAGATAGCTTGAATTTATTTTATTTTACCCCAAAGTTTCCATTATGTTTCATTATGCCAATCATAAAATTACAGGGCACTAATTTATTTCTATTATCTCCCTTAATTAACTATAAACTATCTATGCATAATTATACACAGTACTGGGCACATGGTAGAACTTAAAAATTTTTGGATTAAATTGGTGGATAAATATTTTATTTTTAGTTAGAAAGATTTATTACAAAGTAAAATTTATTGAAGTTTTTGGGAATCTCTTGAAGGAAATGTAGAAGAGCTGAAATATCTAACATTTTACAGCTATCAGAACTTTGAAATCATTTAGTCTCAGCATCTCATTATATAAAAGAGATACTCTATCTGGAGCCAGGGATGCTATCAAGCTACTTCAGGATCATGTGCATGAAATGAGAGCTAGAACTGGGACTTAGACCTCCTGAGTCACAAATCATATATCCATTCTAAGCATCACACTGACTTTCCAAGCTTTATAGTTATCAAGTTTTGGAAACTTTGCTTGGCTTAATCAATGTAATTAACTATCTCTCTCTCTCTCTCTCTCTGGCAGTAAAGTTACAATAAAACACAATTTAATTGGTCTAGATTGATGTAGAAGTCAATTACAATGGTGTAGTATATTGGGTCATTCATGAACAAAAAATATTGCTATGAATGTACTGGTTAATATAACTTTGATTGAAGGCCAAATAAATTAACTTTTATTCTAAGTATTAATTTATTAATGCTTTGAAATATAACATCCTGCATATTCTTATATTACTTCCAACTAGGATTCTGAAGAATAAAACACAAGAGTTGATTAGTTTCTATTATTTCCTAAAACAGTACAATCTTTTCTGTCATCACACATATAAGATCTTTTACCATTACATATTGCTAAAGGTATTAAATTAACAAAATGCTTTATAAAATGTTGATGTTAAAAAATAAGAATATATATAACTTCCCTTCATTTCTCAACTGAAGATAGTGCCTTATATTTTTTCAAATGTGAATATTGAGTTTAAAGGTAATCTTATCATTTAATATTTTTCCTCTGATAGTCATTAAGTCTTATTTCAACATTCTATTAAGCATTTAACATCAGACTGTAATTCAATGTAGTCCCACTTTTTTACCCAGTTGAAATATTTCTGAAGCTTATTTTATTAAAGAATGAATTTTCAAACATATGATTAATTATAAGATGCATTAAAAACAAAACATTCATCTCAGAATAAACATTTCAGTAGCAAAATGTTTCTTAATTTTCATAACTGTTTTAGTATTTACAGTACATTTTGTGGGAAAAGTGAAAATTCACATAAAAATGCTACATGTCCTCAAATAAAAAATAAATCAATGCAAAATTTTCTTGCATCTCAACACAAAAGTAAGCATTATATTTAGTGTGTTTTACATCATTAATATAGTGACTTAAAATAAATTTAACATTGTCAATATTTTCTTGGGCCTTCTCCAAACATACAGATACAGTTTAAAACAGTGCATATTATCCATCCAGTATGACTCACATCTTCACATAAAAAACACAAACATGGATAAATACATTCAATGCAAGGGAGCTTATACCATTGTTGAATTATGCATCTATGCAAATTACTTGAAGTTGACAACTATATCCTCTAATTTATTCCTCATAATTTCAATAAACCAAATTTTTAAAAATACTAGAATTATTCATTTAAAATACTGCATTGTTAAAAGGTAGTGTTTGGTTTTTTATTTGTTTTTGACCAGAGAAATAGTGATACTTGAAACATGAGGAATGAAAATATTATTATAAACAATATCATGTATTCCCATAAAATATATGCAGAATAACTGTGAATTACAAAATTTAACCATAGGAAAAAAATGTAGAGCAAAATATATTTATTTGAAGTAAATTGAAGATTACATGAGAACAATACAGAAAACAAGGCGCTCTATTTAGGAACAAAATTGAGTATGTCTTCTTGAAGAGCAATTGCTTCAGTGCAGTTTTCATTTGTGTTTGTCACCATGAGTCCAGGCACGACTACAATGACTAACCTACTTCTTCCTACCCTATAAATTATCCTCCATCAAAATAATACAAAAATAAGCACACCACCCACAACTATTCACATGTAAACCTATTGAGAGAGACTATGCTAATCCTTTGAGTACAGATTAAAATATAAAACTACACAATGGCTAGACAACAGAAGTTTTCTCAGGGTCTTAAAGTATTGATTTGATGTAATATGGAATAAGCAAAACTGGACACTAGTTAGGACAAATTTGCCAAATAACATCAGGACTGTTTTGTGCTTAAACCATGGTTGCCATGGAAAATAAATGTGTGGCACTTGATTGGCCTTGGAGATGCCAAGTCTGTAAACTCACTCCTACAGATGTTATTTATTTATTTATTTATTTATTT
>NW_012105031.1:2387830-2399289 GCF_000951045.1 Mandrillus leucophaeus
ATATTGCTAAAGGTATTAAATTAACAAAATGCTTTATAAAATGTTGATGTTAAAAAATAAGAATATATATAACTTCCCTTCATTTCTCAACTGAAGATAGTGCCTTATATTTTTTCAAATGTGAATATTGAGTTTAAAGGTAATCTTATCATTTAATATTTTTCCTCTGATAGTCATTAAGTCTTATTTCAACATTCTATTAAGCATTTAACATCAGACTGTAATTCAATGTAGTCCCACTTTTTTACCCAGTTGAAATATTTCTGAAGCTTATTTTATTAAAGAATGAATTTTCAAACATATGATTAATTATAAGATGCATTAAAAACAAAACATTCATCTCAGAATAAACATTTCAGTAGCAAAATGTTTCTTAATTTTCATAACTGTTTTAGTATTTACAGTACATTTTGTGGGAAAAGTGAAAATTCACATAAAAATGCTACATGTCCTCAAATAAAAAATAAATCAATGCAAAATTTTCTTGCATCTCAACACAAAAGTAAGCATTATATTTAGTGTGTTTTACATCATTAATATAGTGACTTAAAATAAATTTAACATTGTCAATATTTTCTTGGGCCTTCTCCAAACATACAGATACAGTTTAAAACAGTGCATATTATCCATCCAGTATGACTCACATCTTCACATAAAAAACACAAACATGGATAAATACATTCAATGCAAGGGAGCTTATACCATTGTTGAATTATGCATCTATGCAAATTACTTGAAGTTGACAACTATATCCTCTAATTTATTCCTCATAATTTCAATAAACCAAATTTTTAAAAATACTAGAATTATTCATTTAAAATACTGCATTGTTAAAAGGTAGTGTTTGGTTTTTTATTTGTTTTTGACCAGAGAAATAGTGATACTTGAAACATGAGGAATGAAAATATTATTATAAACAATATCATGTATTCCCATAAAATATATGCAGAATAACTGTGAATTACAAAATTTAACCATAGGAAAAAAATGTAGAGCAAAATATATTTATTTGAAGTAAATTGAAGATTACATGAGAACAATACAGAAAACAAGGCGCTCTATTTAGGAACAAAATTGAGTATGTCTTCTTGAAGAGCAATTGCTTCAGTGCAGTTTTCATTTGTGTTTGTCACCATGAGTCCAGGCACGACTACAATGACTAACCTACTTCTTCCTACCCTATAAATTATCCTCCATCAAAATAATACAAAAATAAGCACACCACCCACAACTATTCACATGTAAACCTATTGAGAGAGACTATGCTAATCCTTTGAGTACAGATTAAAATATAAAACTACACAATGGCTAGACAACAGAAGTTTTCTCAGGGTCTTAAAGTATTGATTTGATGTAATATGGAATAAGCAAAACTGGACACTAGTTAGGACAAATTTGCCAAATAACATCAGGACTGTTTTGTGCTTAAACCATGGTTGCCATGGAAAATAAATGTGTGGCACTTGATTGGCCTTGGAGATGCCAAGTCTGTAAACTCACTCCTACAGATGTTATTTATTTATTTATTTATTTATTTGTTTATTTGATAACACAGAGCTGAAAATCACGGCAATTATAAAAAATACATATAGCCATAAAAAAGCTTTCATTACTTTCCTAACTGCATGAATATACATTTGGAAAACTGACATTTTTATAAAAACTGTATTTGTGAGAGCTATAACTGACGATGTTACATGAATGGTAAACTTGAACTTCATTACAGGAAATCTAAAGGGATGTATTGTGACTCTACAGTTGGCTAATGAGTTTTCTGAGGTTTTCAATATTAATAATAAGAAAAGTAAAACTTTATTGCCACAGGGAGTTACAAACAATAGGTACAGTTTTCAACCTGGTTCAGGGCTGTGGCATTTCCTTTGCACTCTGGTGGGAGTTATTAGGCAGTGACTGCGGTTGTTACAGTCACTATCCGGCCTGAATGCCTCTTCTCCTGGGCCAGAGAAATGACATTTCAGGGAACTCAGGAGCCAGGGTATTTTTTTGTTTCTTTACATTCAAAAAGTGTAATCTAAAGCAGCGTTGATTATATTTATTTTACAAACGAAAGCTATCTGAAGAACTAAAATATTAAAGACTGATTTTACTTTTTAATCTTTATTGTTTGTTCTATGTTCTTTAATCTCATTGCCTTTTATTGTCATTGTCTCTCATCACCCCCAGATGGGACTGTCTAGTGGTAGGAAAACAAGCTCAGGGATCCCACTAATTCCACATTACAGTGAATTGTATAATTACTTCATTACATATTACAATGTAATGTTAATAGAAATAAAGTGCACCTTAATGTAATGAACTTAAATCATCCTGAAACCATTTCCTCCAAGTTCATGGAAAAAATTTCTTCCATGAAACCAGTTCCTGGTGCCAAAATGGATGGGGACTGCTTGCACAGACTAACTTACAATTATGCAAATCCCACTAAAATTGCAAAAAAATCTGTTGCCAAGACTGAGAAGCAAAATGTCACACTAAACATAACTGATCCCTTTATTAATTCCTACTTCCTACTCTATAATTTTATTTATCAAAACACTTCTACATCTACCCAATCTGCTCGATTGATACTCACCTAGCATCTCAGTCAAGCAAACTGCAAGCTGATGCTCCAAATGGCACAAAAACGTAGAAACTGAATTATCTGTTTTGCTTTCTTTGACAGAGTAACTAAAAATGTTCAGGTGCAAATGTCAACTGCTGAATGAAATAAAAGCACCTATCACCCTCCTGGAGGACGATGGCAGCAGAATCAAGGGCATTGACAGCGAATCACAGCTAGCAGTGCACACAAAGCAATCTGTCACTGTCAAAATCCCGACCAACAGTCTTTCCATAAGATTCTCTGCTATACTAGGGTACTAAAACAGGGAACCTCGTTAGATACACACATTTTGGTTGTTTAACATTTAATAAAATTATTTCATTATTATTACTTTTAATGTTCTCCTTCTCAATGTAGGAGCCAATATAGTATATTAGAACATATCTCAGAGTGCCCACTATTTTATTTCAAGTAAATACTTCTATCAAAAATCTTCAATTTCTCCTCTGAAATTCCATATTTAATATTGCTCTTCTGAAATATTTATTAAAACATATCTTATTGCTTATGATTAAAAACTTAAAACTTTTTTATTATAGTCGTTTGAAGTTTCAGCACTATCAAATATTTCTGAATTCCTTAAGCATATCAAAAGCTTCTGACTTCACTTTTTTTTTTAATAATAGGACAGCTAATGCCTGCACACAGACTAGCTAAAGTTTTATACTGAGGCCGTCATATTCTTACATTTGTCACCCAATTAAACAAGCACCCGAGAGAACTGATAAAGCGCAGCACACTAAAACTCAGCAGACTCAGACATAATTAGAAAGACAGAAGTGAATTTCGTGTTTCAACTGGCCATTATAGAAACTGTTCTGTCATTTTTTTTTTCAGAAAAATAAATTGGCTTTGCTTACAAAAATGTTAATACAAATCCAAATTCTTTAGCAACTTATTATCAGTAAAAGTCAGCATAAAGATGACATTAAAAGAACAAATCTAATTATATAGGAGAAAGAAGAAACATAGCGTGTACACGAATTACAAATAATTATTAAAATTCTAAGCGCCAGGAAAAACAATAAAGTGGCCAAAAAACTCTCTGCAATATTATAATCATATTATATAGTGCTACCCACTCCCCCAGTTTTCTTTAGCTGAAACATAGTCAGATGACTATAATTAAGATAATTCTTTATTCTAAAAAATAACAAAAATGGAAAGGACAAGAAGTTTAGTGATTTTTAAAGTATGTATTTATTGCAATAACATTTTAAAAATAATTAAAAATCCAATGGGAAATATAACTGCAATAGGTTATTGCAGTTATCCTCTTTTTTGTATAACCTTTTCACTGTATCTTCATCTCTTTACATTATCACCTTCTTATTTCCTCTAGAGACCAGAATCTAACAGGAACTTTGTATCTTCATGTTACCTCTAGGACTTGAGGAAGCTTTATGGACATCAAGGGTTTCTCAGATTGCAGCCAATCCACTAACAACTTGCATTGGGGTTATTCACGGTTATAAAACTCCAGGTCTATGAACTTTGGGTCTCTAGAAGTTGTATTTAACCATACAACCAGGTGATTGTTAGCTCACTTAACACTAAAATGCACCAAGTTAGAAAAAAAAAACAAAAAAAAAAAAAAAAGGAGAAAAATGATTTCTCACTGGATAAATATTTCAATTTATGTGTTTTACATTTTTCTATGAAACAGACTATAAAATAAACCTACTATTCATTCAAATTTGCTTTACTTAATATTGAGGGAAAAACTTTTGATAATATATTGAGAATTTGGCTTTTTGCCCATGAACTAAATGAAACCTGATGAAATGTAGGAGCTATTATTTTTAGCAGTTTTATGTGGCTTGCTTCCTTTTCCTAAATTAATTTAATCTCACTTGATGTAACTGTTGTGCCTCCTACCAGCAGCCCTTTTCATCACTCTCTAAAAGCTGGTTACAAATCTATTATCAGTGAAGAAACCAGATAAGCAACGTAGGTAGATTTGTTCCGGAGTAGTTTCTAAATGAAAAATTACAGGATTCTCTCACGGCTAAAAGACAAGAACTTTAGGAATGAAAATTATGAAATCTCTTTATATTAACTCAGGCAACTTCTCCACTTGCTTTTTATGTTCTGACATATTAAATATAGTTTAAGCTATGAAAAATAACTTGAAAATGTTTAACAATTATATATTTCAAGTTACAAATATCCATATTATAGATAATCCTACTGTTATGCTAAATTTTCTAGCACAGAACATGAAGCAATGTGGTTACCAGAAAAAAAAAAACAAAAACACATCATAGGTTTAAAATTGGTTTATATTTTCAGGTTTGTCACTTACTAGCTGTGTAACTAGAAGTATGAAGCTCCTGAGCCTCAGGAGTATTCTCCGTAGATATAAAGGTTAAAATAATTTACCTGCAATACCTGAGGAAGGAACATATCTTTACAAATATGCATTTTTGTTTTAGAAAAAGGAACCAGACTCCAAAGTGTAATTTTTTCATTAGTCAACATTATGGTAACAATATGCCAATGTTCCTAGCTATCATAAATGGTGTATTTTGTCCATGCTGATAGATGAATAACTGCACAGAAGAACTGCATTTTGAAAATATACAATAAATCATAATTAAGCACATTCACCCTGTAGTGCTTCAGAATGCCAGAATTCATCTCTCCTATCTAGCTGTAACTTTGTATCTCTTAACAAATCTATCCCCATCTTCCACTCTCCCTTGTATTTCCCACACTTCTCACCCTCTAATACCCACAATTCTACTCTCTACCTCTCTACTTTCAGGAATTCCTTTTTTCTTTTCCTCCTACATGTGAGTGAAAGCATGTAGTATTTAGCTTTCTGTGCCTGACATCCTGCTTAGCATGATCTCCAAGCTATTCCATGTTGGCGTGATATAATCCTACGGACTTTTAAAAAATAAATTACCTACTTACATTTCCGATACACATTTCCAATATATTTCAAGGTCACAGACCTTTGGGGTCTTACATTTATGGGTACCCCCTAGACACTCCATCTTGTACAAAATTTGAACTTTGTCATTTGTACTTTGAGCCCCAGGAGAATAAAACAAAAGAAGCTCAAATCCATCTGACTCAGCAAATACTGTGGAGATCTCAGCGTCCCCTCTTTGCATAGTTTCTTTTTTATTCTGGTTTCAGAATATTCTTCCTATCAACTTATGAATACACAGAAGAATTCTTTCATTTTAAATCCATCATTTTAGTTATTTTTGTGGGAAATCTGTGTTACCTCTTGCTATTAGTTTGATACAAATGTAACTGTGTTTTTTGCCATTACTTTTAATGGCAAAAAAGTGGCTTTACTTTTATTTTCCTTTTTTTAAAAATTCATTGTATTGATTTACTCAAATGGCTATTTATTTTTTTAAATTATAACTTAATTTAATCTCATTGCACATCTGCCTCTCATTAATAATTTCCTCTCCTTTGCCAATACTAATAATGGAAACGTTTTACTCTGATATATCTAATATGAAAATTATATTTCACCAAAAAACTGTATTCCATAATGTGTCACCTGCTCATTAAGATGCTATCATCTTAATTTTTCATTCTTTCATTTTCCTATCTCTACTCTCCACCTACCCAGGGTACTTTTGGAATTTTTGTATTTCTATTCTCCCCTCCTTTCAAAAGTGTTTCAAGAAAAGACTTTTGTATGTTTGTATATTTATTTTTTTTTCTGAGATTGTATAGTTCTAAACTAGGATATCAATTTTTTTTGCATTATGTCACTTTTGTTATTATTTAAAACATAGTACATATATTCAGAGTCTATGAGTTTACATGCAGATCTGAACTCTATGACTATATTTATACACATTCAAACACACACACACATACACACTCACAAACACTTCTATATATTGTATTGCATATTACATCCTAAATTAATTTTCTTGTATTTTCTTTCCTTTAATCTATGGTTATGAGACAGATTTTCTGTTAATTTTTTATTCGTAACAATTCTCCATTAAATAATATATTACTCTTAACAGCAAATTATTTGAGAGTATAGTTCTCAAGTGTTCAAGAATTTTCTCTACCAGTTATATTTCTTTAGAGGCTTATAGTGATTTTTTCTAAATGATATTGCGTTTTGTGGGATGCCTCAGTGTATGTGTTGCTATTTTTTTTTTCTTTATTTGCTCATTTGGACTCCAGTTCAACTGCAAGAATATTAGAATACTCCATTGGTAGCAACCCTGAGAGTATTGGAAGACTACTAGAGAAAACTATGCCACGCAGCTGTGGCTTAATAGAACAGCAGTAGCTTATTAGTTCTCAGATAAAAATCATGTCACGCTCATTTATGTAAGCCTATTCCCCAGCAGCCCTAAGCACAACACAGACACTGAATAAACATTCTCTGAATATGCAAATAAATTGGACCTGCAGATACACTTACCCTTATATGGAGTACTAAATATTTTTTATTATTTCTAGCAATTACAAGATCAATTACTATTTATACATTTTGCTTTAATTTCTAATATTATTAATTCAAGTCAGAGCAATTAAATGTTTACACTAATCTCATTAAAACAAAAAAGAATTAAGAGATGTTTCAAATGTAAAAAATAGCAACTGATTTTTCTTATAATAAGCATCAAGAAAAATAAAATGTGTTAATTTAAGCAAAAGAAGTAATGTATTATGTAAAAATATGATAATTTTATAATTTCCAGCTTTCTTTTAGGTCATCATTTTCAATGGACAGTATTCTATTTGGTTTTCAAACTTTAACTTACACCAAAGGTGAACTTCTTTGAGAGTTTGAACTGAATTGTGTAAGCCATTTTGAGTTATGTGAAGGTGAGAGTACATTTTTCATGCACCTAGCTAAAGCAGGCCCCAACCTTCTCTACTGATGCAAGTCACAAAAGACTAATGCTATATATTTTATAGTCGACAGGATTATTAAATTTCTCATCAAAACCTCTAAATTTAAAAGGAAAAAATAATTTTTAAGATGACAAAATTTCCATTTACGAGTCCAAAAATTGCTAATAGAAGATAGTAGTTTAAAAGGAAGGAAAATACAATTAAGGTCAACTCAGATTTCTGTCTAAATTAGATGGAAAATGGATATAGGACAAATATCAAATTAGTGTAGCATTTCAGGGCAGAAATGTTATGAAGTTAATGCACTTTGAAATGTAAAAGTAATTTAACCTCAACCTTTTACAATCCACCTAGAGGGAAAAGCAGAAGCTAAAATAGAAATTCTATGCCAAACAGATCCTCAAGTGAGTTTTGATCACTTAAAGCTTGAACTCCTCTTAAGCAGTATAATGGGTAAAATATCCATTATGAAGTGATATAAAATAAATTTGGAATTACATATCACATCACAAATTATTTCTTAAGCCTAGCTAAGTTTTATTAAATTCCCTGAGCAAAAAGTGTTCAAATTTAAGATGGAGAGATAATATATTAAATGTTTAGAATGTTAAGGGGGAAAATATGATGTCTTTTTTAAGCTGATATTTGTCAATGGCATGTCATGTTTTTAAACTCATTTTTACTCCAGCTTACTGTGGTAGTGTTGGATCTCTATTCACTTCCTTTCCAGTTACCACCAATTTGATAAGCCTGTCCTTTATGTCATTACTCAAGTCAGTGATGAAATGGTTGAATAGGATGGGGTCAGGGGTATTGCATCATTCATTTATAGAGATTATTATATGTAAAAGGAAATAAGAGACTCTCCAAGAATTGAGCGGCTCTGAGGTATGGTTTAAGATAGTATTGTACGAATTTAGCTTGGAAGAGTATGAAAGCTGTATTTGCATGATAATAAACAAAACCAGAAGTTATACAATGTGTAGTGCCCTAACTAGTTCCTAGTAGGAATAGAAGGGAAGGAATGGAAACCAGAGAAATCTACAAAACCCATTCACTGATTAGATACAGAGAATAAAAGGAAAAATGGCATACAAAGAGTTATTTGTAACCATTTATAATTTGATATAAATGTGATAAACTGAAGGAAACATTTTCAGTTACTGATTATGGTAGAAAATAACTTAGTTTTGGTCAGTTTAGAGTTGATGCTTGATAAAATATAAAATAGACAAAACATACGTTCTTCTTTGATGAAATTTCTTATATGCCAATACTTCATTAATAAAAATTGCATCACATGCAAAATTATTTATTAGCATGTAAGAAAACATTCTCTGACCCAGAGAATGAAGTCTCTTCTTTCAGAAGCCTCTAATGTGTTTTGCCTCTATTCCTTAGACCATCACTAATATCTATGCTTCTATTGCTACAGTTTATATTTCCATTTAAGCCACTGTGATAAGTTGTATTGGTGGTCAAAACATTTTCTGATGCCCATTTTCCAAATATGGGACAACTTCCTCTAGGGAAAGAATAGATCTTCTCTCCAATGAGTATCAAAATCAGGGTAGTGAAATCCAGCTATCTGATATGTAGGTAATAAAAGGGTGTACTGTGTGCAGATAATTTTTAGATAATATTCATAAAAATAAAACTAGACTGCTTTCCATTATTAGCATGGATTGGCAATTTCAAATGCTGTCAGGGATAAGATAATCCACCCTCCAAAAATGCTTGTTGGTCCAAGTTCTAGACAATTGTCTGGGCTCAGGGCAGCCCTTATTATGTCACTGTCTCATCTTCTAACCGCAGGATTGGCCATATGACTTACTTTGACCACTGGCATGAAAACAAGCTGAAGTAACAAATGCCACTCTTAAACATAAGCTTTAAAAAACATCATCTGCCTGTGAATTTTCCACTTTTCCCTTTGCTAGAAAGGACTCAAGAAGTGGTCCTCTGTTAGCTGGCTTTTAGTGTAACTGTACATAGCCACAGTTAGTTTGCAACAGATATGTAACATGAGTGCAAAATAAACCTGTGTGTTTTCAACCACACTGGAAATTTTTAAAATCATGACATAACTAGCCATTTCCTTCTAAGATACTACTAACACGAATGTTAAAATTGCTATCATGATGCCATCCCTATGTCATGCTAAATTGACAGAAAATTGTATTTAGGACATCCATTCCCTCATACCATACATCGTAGCATATACTTTTTCTGTAAATCTAGAAATATTAAAAGCAATAAAAGATGTATTTAGAAGATGGCCTTTCCTAGGATTTTCATCACTTTCCCAAGTGATGAAATTAAAAATTTATATCATTTGTGGATAGGGAAATCAAACTTTCTTTTATCTCATTTAGTCATGAAAAATAAACCTTTGTTAAGCAGACAAAAGGGAAGTCAAGAACACCTAGACCTAATACTAGTACGAATAATTTTTGACAATAATCTCGGCAAAATTTTAAGTGACCACTCAAATAAAGAGAGTTGTCAAATGTTTGGATTCCTGAATTCATTTCATTCCTTGACATATGGGAAGCAGAACCTTAGAATGTCCTACCAATCACTTTTCCAACCACTCTCCAGTGATTATGGGTGGAAATACATATATTCACCAGAAAACTTAGCCTGAATCTCAGGTTCAGTACATTTTCATAAATTTTAATACAGGGTTCTTGTATTGTAGTGTGGTTTTAATAAGGAATATGCCCTTAACTTGGCATAGTGACTCATGCCCGTAATACCAACAAATTGGGAAGTCAAGATGGGAGGATCTCTTGAGGCCAGGAGTTCGAGACCGGGCTGGAAAACATAGTGAGACCCCATCTCTATAAATAATAATAATAATAATAATAATGATAATAGTAATACAATTTTAAAAAGTAAAACACCCTTAACTGGGTTCCCTTTTTAGCAATTGGTTTCTTTTGGAAAAAGTAAAAGAATTTTGAAATTTCTACTCTCTGACCAAGTTATTTTTCTGTGTTAGAGCTTATTCCTGAGTCCTATGTATTTGCTTGAACTTGTACTTATAACTATGAGCATAATTTTTAAAAATAACTTTTATAAAGCACTTAATATGTGCCAGGTACTGTTCTAAGCACCGTAAAAATATTAACTCTCCATATTTTCCTGACAACTTTATGATGTAAGTGCTATTATTATCTTTCTTTTACAGATTATTAAACTAATACATAGAGATGACAGTTAATTGAGCAAAATCACACAATCAATACGTAGTGAGATTGAGACAGCAACCTAGGGCCATGTCGCTCCAGAATTAGAACTCTTCATTTCTCTTGTCTTTGGCCTATTTCTGATATCATATGCCATGCTGAACCAAGGGGTTTGTACAAATTGTGTACAGAAATGGGAAATAAGGAGATACTTCTGTCAAACATTTAACTCTCTTCCTAGGAATGCGATAAAAGAAATTGAGGAAAAGCATTTATGTCTAATAATGACTGTGTAATATCTACTGCCAGGTAGATAAATCAATTTCAGAACAATATGGGAGAGTTAGAATGCAAAGGTATTTTTTCATTTCACTTAATATGATATTTAACAGTACTCTTTAATAATAACAACAATAACATAAAAAGAGATGGCTCATAAACCATGCTCATACATTTCAAAACCAACAAATAGTTTCTTTATTTACCAGAGATCTGATCAAATGTAGGCAAACTAATCCAGTTTTTCTCTTTATTCACACTCTGATGATTAATAAAAAGATGATTTTTAAAACATTGAGTTCTTATTCATTCAATAGATGAGAGAACACAAGTCTCTCTACTGAAGGTTTGTCATATACACTGTAACACAGATTTAATAAAAAGTCACTCTGTATATAGTTTATAAAGATTTTTTTTTCCTTGTAGGCACCTTTATTACTGGCAGCTGATATTTCACAAATTCACCAAAATGCATTTAACAAATATTTGTTGAGTGTCAGTGTGCACAACGC
>NW_012105031.1:2399339-2409040 GCF_000951045.1 Mandrillus leucophaeus
TGTGTTTTCAACCACACTGGAAATTTTTAAAATCATGACATAACTAGCCATTTCCTTCTAAGATACTACTAACACGAATGTTAAAATTGCTATCATGATGCCATCCCTATGTCATGCTAAATTGACAGAAAATTGTATTTAGGACATCCATTCCCTCATACCATACATCGTAGCATATACTTTTTCTGTAAATCTAGAAATATTAAAAGCAATAAAAGATGTATTTAGAAGATGGCCTTTCCTAGGATTTTCATCACTTTCCCAAGTGATGAAATTAAAAATTTATATCATTTGTGGATAGGGAAATCAAACTTTCTTTTATCGCATTTAGTCATGAAAAATAAACCTTTGTTAAGCAGACAAAAGGGAAGTCAAGAACACCTAGACCTAATACTAGTACGAATAATTTTTGACAATAATCTCGGCAAAATTTTAAGTGACCACTCAAATAAAGAGAGTTGTCAAATGTTTGGATTCCTGAATTCATTTCATTCCTTGACATATGGGAAGCAGAACCTTAGAATGTCCTACCAATCACTTTTCCAACCACTCTCCAGTGATTATGGGTGGAAATACATATATTCACCAGAAAACTTAGCCTGAATCTCAGGTTCAGTACATTTTCATAAATTTTAATACAGGGTTCTTGTATTGTAGTGTGGTTTTAATAAGGAATATGCCCTTAACTTGGCATAGTGACTCATGCCCGTAATACCAACAAATTGGGAAGTCAAGATGGGAGGATCTCTTGAGGCCAGGAGTTCGAGACCGGGCTGGAAAACATAGTGAGACCCCATCTCTATAAATAATAATAATAATAATAATAATGATAATAGTAATACAATTTTAAAAAGTAAAACACCCTTAACTGGGTTCCCTTTTTAGCAATTGGTTTCTTTTGGAAAAAGTAAAAGAATTTTGAAATTTCTACTCTCTGACCAAGTTATTTTTCTGTGTTAGAGCTTATTCCTGAGTCCTATGTATTTGCTTGAACTTGTACTTATAACTATGAGCATAATTTTTAAAAATAACTTTTATAAAGCACTTAATATGTGCCAGGTACTGTTCTAAGCACCGTAAAAATATTAACTCTCCATATTTTCCTGACAACTTTATGATGTAAGTGCTATTATTATCTTTCTTTTACAGATTATTAAACTAATACATAGAGATGACAGTTAATTGAGCAAAATCACACAATCAATACGTAGTGAGATTGAGACAGCAACCTAGGGCCATGTCGCTCCAGAATTAGAACTCTTCATTTCTCTTGTCTTTGGCCTATTTCTGATATCATATGCCATGCTGAACCAAGGGGTTTGTACAAATTGTGTACAGAAATGGGAAATAAGGAGATACTTCTGTCAAACATTTAACTCTCTTCCTAGGAATGCGATAAAAGAAATTGAGGAAAAGCATTTATGTCTAATAATGACTGTGTAATATCTACTGCCAGGTAGATAAATCAATTTCAGAACAATATGGGAGAGTTAGAATGCAAAGGTATTTTTTCATTTCACTTAATATGATATTTAACAGTACTCTTTAATAATAACAACAATAACATAAAAAGAGATGGCTCATAAACCATGCTCATACATTTCAAAACCAACAAATAGTTTCTTTATTTACCAGAGATCTGATCAAATGTAGGCAAACTAATCCAGTTTTTCTCTTTATTCACACTCTGATGATTAATAAAAAGATGATTTTTAAAACATTGAGTTCTTATTCATTCAATAGATGAGAGAACACAAGTCTCTCTACTGAAGGTTTGTCATATAGACTGTAACACAGATTTAATAAAAAGTCACTCTGTATATAGTTTATAAAGATTTTTTTTTCCTTGTAGGCACCTTTATTACTGGCAGCTGATATTTCACAAATTCACCAAAATGCATTTAACAAATATTTGTTGAGTGTCAGTGTGCACAACGCCGCTGTGTTCCATGCTCAGTGCTGCGAGCATTTCAAAATGAGAGAGATTCTGCCAAAGAGTTTTACCTATTGGTTACACTGATGAGATTTCCTAGTTTAGTTGTGCTGTGATCTTGATGCTTTGGAGACCATGATGTAGAATATACAGAATTATTATGAAAATAGATAGCAACTGTGTGTTGTTAAAAATAAGGTATTTACAAAAGAGAGTACTGAGTTTTCTTTCTGCTTACTAAAAGAGCTGTTACTCCACTACACTGAAGAAGAAGAAATATGAGGATGTAGAAAGCTTAAGGCCTACTGGGGATTCCTGTGAAACTTTTCAAAGCTGTTTCAGTATCCATGCTAAAGTTGTTACCACTTACCTAATTTTAGCAATCTGAAACACTGGGATTGCTTCAGTTTCTGATTGCCACAACATCATCGATTCTGCTCATGCTGAATTAGGTTCATGTAATTTCAATTAGCATTTATTGAGCTCCTATCTTATACTGAGCTCTGATTGGAGAGATGAGACAATGAACTACTTCTGTAATAAAATAAGTGCTCATTAACATTATGATGCATAATAAAGTTTATGACTTTTAGCACTTAAAGATGCTAATTTTTTAAATTATTATTATTAAACTTTAAGTTCTAGGGTACATGTGCACAACGTGCAGGTTTATTACTTAGGTATACATGTGCCATGTTGGTTTGCTGCACCCATTAACTCGTCATTTACATTAGGTATTCCTCCTAATGCTATCCCTCCCCCATGCCCCCACCCCACGAGAGGCCCCAGGGTGTGATGTTCCCCGCCCTGTGTCCAAGTGTTCTCATTGTTCAATTCCCACATATGAGCGAGAACACGTAGTGTTTGGTTTTCTGTCCTTGTGATACTTTGCTCAGAATGATGGTTTGCAGCTGTATCCATGTCCCTGCAAAGGACATTAACTCACATATTTTTACAGCTGCATAGTATTCCATGGTGTATATGTGCCACATTTTCTTAATCCAGTCTATCGTTGATGGACATTTGGGTTGGTTCCAAGTCTTGGCTATTGTGAATACTGCCACAATAAACATACGTGTGGATATGTCTTTAAAATAGCATGATTTATGACCCTTTGGGCATATACCCAGTAATGGGATCGCTGGGTCAAATGGTATTTCTCGTTCTAGATCCTTGAGGAATCCCCACACTGTCTTCCACAATGGTTGAAATAGTTTACACTCCCACCAACAGTGTAAAAGCGTTCCTATTTCTCTACATCCTCTCTAGCACCTGTTATTTCCTGACTTTTTAATGATCGCCATTCTAACTGGTGTGAGATGGTATCTCATTGTGGTTTTGATTTGCATTTCTCTGACAATCAGTGATGATGAGCATTTTTCCATGTGTCTGTTGGCCACATAAATGTCTTCTTTTGAGAAGTGTCTGTTCGTAACCTTGTCCCACTTTTTGATGGGGTTGTTTGTTTTTTTCTTGTAAATTTGTTTAAGGTCTTTGTAGATTCTGGACATTAGCCCTTTGTCAGATGGGTATATTGCAAAAATTTTCTCCCATTCTGTAGGTTGCCTGTTCACTCTGATGGTAGTTTCTTTTGCTGTGCAGAAGCTCTCTAGTTTAATTAGATCCCATTGGTCAATTTTGGCTTTTGTTGCCATTGCTTTTGGTATTTTAGTAATGAAGTCCTTGCCAATGCCTATGTCCTGAATGGTATTGCCTAGAATTTCTTCTATGGTTTTTACGGTTTTAGGTCTAACATTTAAGTCTCTAAACCATCTTGAATTAATTTTGGTATAAGGCGTAAGGAAGGGATCCAGTTTCAGCTTTCTACATATGGCTAGCCAGTTTTCCCAGCACCATTTATTAAATAGGGAATCCTTTCCCCATTTCTTGTTTCTCTCAGGTTTGTCAAAGATCAGATGGTTGTAGATGTGTGGTGTTATTTCTGAGGCATCTGTTCTGTTCCATTGGTCTATGTATCTGTTTTGGTACCAGTACCATGCTGTTTTGGTTACTGTAGCCTTGTAATATAGTTTGAAGTCAGGCAGCGTGATTCCTCCAGCTTTGTTCTTTTTGTGTAGGATTGTCTTGGCAATGCAGGCTCTCTTTTAGCTCCATGTGAACTTTAAAGTAGATTTTTACAATTCTGTGAAGAAAGTCATTGGTAGCTTGATGGGGATGGCAGTGAATCTATAAATTACCTTGGGCAGTATGGCCATTTTCACGATATTGATTCTTCCTATGCATGAGCATGGGATGTTCTTCCACTGGTTTGTGTCCTCTTTTATTTTTTTGAGCAGTGGTTTGTAGTTCTCCTTGAAGAGGTCCTTCACATTCCTTGAAAGTTGGATTCCTAGGTATTTTATTCTCTGAGTAGCAACTGTGAATAGGAGTTCACTCATGATTTGCCTCTCTGTTATTGGAGTGTAGGAATGCTTGTGGTTTTTGCACATTCATTTTGTATCCTGAGACTTTGCTGAAGTTGCTTATCAGATTAAGGAGATTTTCGGCTGAGATGACTGGGTTTTCTAAATATACTATCATGTTATCTGCAAACAGGGATAATGTGACGTCCTATTTTCCTAATTGAATACCATTTATTTCTTCCTCTTGCCTGGCTGCCATGGTCAGAACTTCCAACACTATGTTGAATAGCAGCAGCGAGAGAGGGCATCTCTGTCTTGTGCCAGTTTTCAAAAGGAATGCTTCCAGTTCTAGACCATTCAATATGATATTGGCTGTGAGTGTGTTACAAATAACTTATTATTTTGAGATATGTTCAATCAGTGCCTAGTTTATTGAGAGTTTTTAGCATGAAGGGCTGCTGAATTTTGTCGAAGGCCTTTCTGCGTCTATTGAGATAATCATGTGATTCTTTTCATTGGTTCTGTTTATGTGATGGATTACATTTATTGATTTGTGTATGTTGAAGCAGCCTTGCATCCCAGGGATGAAGCTGACTTGATTGTGGTGGATAACCTTTTTGACGTGCTACTGGATTTGGTTTGCCAGTATTTTATTGAGGATTTTCACACAGACGTTCATCAGCATGCTGGTCTAAAATTCTCTTTTTTTGTTGTGTCTCTGACAGGCTTTGGTATCAGGATGATGCTGGCCTCATAAAATGAGTTAGGGAGGATTCCCTTTTTCTATTGATTGGAATAGTTTCAGAAGGAATGGTACCAGTTCCTCCATGTACCCCTGGTAGAATTTGGCTGTGAATCTGTGTGGTCCTGGACATTTTTTGGTTGGTAGACTATTAATTATTGCCTCGATTTCAGAGCCTGTTATTGTTCTATTCAGGGATTCAACTTCTTCCTGGTTTAGTCTTGGGAGGGTGTATGTGTCCAGAAATTTATCCATTCCTTCTAGATTGTCTAGTTTATTTGCGTAGAGGTATTTATAGTATTCTCAGATGGTAGTTTGTGCTTCTGTGGGATCAGTGGTATCCCTTTTATCTTTTTTTTTTTTTAATTTCATCTATTTGGATTATTCTCTCTTTTCTTTTTTATTAGTCTTGCTAGTGGTCTTTCAACTTTGTTGATCTTTTCAGAAAACCAGCCCGTTTATTCACTGATTTTTTGAAGGGTATTTTTGTGTCTCTATCTCCTTCAGTTCTGCTCTGATCTTAGTTACTTCTTGCCTTCTGCTAGCTTTTGAATGTGGCTGTTCTTGCTTCTCTAGTTCCTTTTGATTGTGATGATAGGGTGTTGATTTTAGATCTTACCTGCTTTCTCTTGTGGGCATTCAGTGCTATATATTTCCCACTACGCACTGCTTTAAATGTGTCCCAGAGTTTCTGGTACATTGTGTCTTTGTTCTCATTGGTTTCAAAGAACATCTTTATTTCTACCTTAATTTCATTATTTACCAAGTAGTCATTAAGGAGCAGGTTGTTCAGTTTCCATGTAGTTGTGTGGTTCTGAGTGAGTTTCTTAATCCTGAGTTCTAATTTGATTACACTGTAGTCTGAGAGACACTTTGTTGTGATTTCTGTTATTTTACACTTGCTGAGGAGTGCTTTACTTCCAACTACGTGATCAATTTTGGAATAAGTGTGATGTGGTGTTGAGAAGAATGTATATTCTGTTAATTTGGGGTGGAGAGTTCTGTAGATGTCTCTTGAGTCTGCTTGATGTAGAGCTGAGTTCAAGTCCCAGATATCCTTATTAACCTTTTGTCTCGTTGATCTGTCTGATATTGACAGTGGGGTGTTAAAGTCTCCCATTATTATTGTATGGGAATCTAAATCTCTTTGTAAGTCTCTAAGGACTTGCTTTATGAATCTGGGTGCTCCCGTATTGGGTGCGTATATATTTAGGATAGTCAGTTCTTCTTGTTGAATTGATCCCTGTACCATTATGTAATGCCATTCTTTGTCTCTTTTGATCCTTGATGGTTTAAAGTCTGTTTTACCAGAGACTAGGATTGCAACCCCTGCTTTTTATATTTTTTCTTTCCATTTGCGTGGCAGAGCTTCTTCCATCCCTTTATTTTGAACCCATGTGTGTCTCTGCATGTGAGATGGGTCTCCTAAACACAGCACACTGATGGGTCTTCACTCTTTATCCAATTTGCCAGTCTGTGTCTTTTAATTGGGCATTTAACCTATTTACATTTAAGGTTAATATTGTTATGTGTGAATTTGATCCTTTCATTATGATGTTAGCTGGTTATTTTGCCCATTAGTTGATGCAGTTTCTTCCTAGTGTTGACGATCTTATAATTTGGCATGTTTTTGCAGTGGCTGCTACCAGTTGTTCCTTTCCATGTGCAGTGCTTCCTTCAGGAGCTCTTGTAAGGCAGGCCTAGTGGTGACAAAATCTCTCACCATTTGCTTGTCTGTAAATGATTTTATTTCTCCTTCACTTACGAAGTTTACTTTGAACTGTATATTAAATTTTGAGTTGAAAATTATTTTCTTTAAGAATGTTGAATATTGGCTCTCACTATCTTCTGGCTTGTAGAGTTTCTGCAAAGAGATCTGCTGTTAGTCTGATGGGCTTCCTTTTGTGGATAACCCAATCTTTCTCTCTGGCTGCCCTTAATATTTTTTCCTTCATTTCAACCTTGGTGAATCTGACAATTATGTGTCTTGGGGTTGTTCTTCTTTAGGAGTATCTTTATGGTGTTCTCTGTATTTCCTGAATTTGAATGTTGGCCTGACTTGCTAGGTTGGGGAAGTTCTCCTGGGTAATATCCTGAAGAGTGTTTTCCAACTTGGTTCCATTGTCTCTCTCACTTTCTTGGCCTTGTCACATAGTCCCATATTTCTTGGAGGCTTTGTTCATTTCTTTTAACTCTTTTTTCTCTAAACTTCTCTTCTCGCTTTATTTCATTAAATTGATCTTCAATCACTGACACCCTTTCTTCCACTTGGTCTAATTAGCTAAGCTTGTGCATGCATCACGTAGTTCTCGTGCCATGATTTTCAGCTCCATCTGGTCATTTAAGGTCTTCTCTACACTGTTAATTCTAGCTAGCCATTCGTCTAATCTTTTTTCAAGGTTTTTAGCTTCCTTGTGATGGGTTCGAACATCCTCCTTTAGCTCGGATAAGTTTGTTATTATCGACCTTCCGAAGCCTACTTTTGTCCGCTTGTCAAAGTCATTCTTCGTCAGGCTTTGTTCCGTTTCTGCGAAGAGCTGCGATCCTTTGGAGAAGAAGAGGTGCTCTGGTTTTTAGAATTTTCAGCTTTTCTGCTCTGGTTTCTCCCCATCTTTGTGGTTTTATCTACCTTTGGTCTTTGATGATGGTGACCTAGAGATGGTGTTTTTGTGTGGATGTCCTTTTTGTTGATGTTGATGTTGATGTTGATGTTATTCCTTTCTGTTTGTGAGTTTTCCTTCTAACAGTCATGTCCCTCAGTTGCAGGTCTGCTGGGGCTTGCTAGAGGTCCATTGCAGACCCTGTTTGTCTGGGTATCACCAGAGGAGGCTGCAGAACAACAAATATTGCTGCCTGATCTTTCCTCTGGAAGCTTCATCCCAGAGGGGCACTTGCCTGTATGAGGTGTCAGTTGGCCCCTACTGGGAGGTGTCTGAGGCAATCTGTCTGTTCTCCAAGCTCAAACACCATGCTGGGAGAACCACTGCTCTCTTCAGAGCTATCAGACAGGGACGTTTAACTCTGGAGAAGTTTCTGCTGCCTTTTGTTCTTCTATGTACTGCCCCCAGAGGTGGATCCCACAGAGGCAGCAGGACTTGCTGAGCTGTGGTGGGCTCTGCCCAGTTCGAGCTTCCCAGACTTCTTTGTTTACCTACTCAAGCCTCAACAATGGTGGATGCCCCTCCTTCTGTCAGTCTGCTGCGCTAGCAGTGAGCAAGGCTCCCTGGGCGTGGGTCCTACCAAGCCAGGCGTGGTATATAATCTCTTGTTGTGCCATTTGCTAAGACCATGCCCAGAAAAACAGGACACTCCCACCCAAATACTGAGCTAGTTATTGTTTTAAGAGCTTTTCAAATATTAGCTTACTTGAAAAATAGAGAAAAATCAATGAAACTAAAAGCTCTTTCTTCGAAAAGATCAACAAAGTTGAAAAAAAAATGTTAACTTAGGTTGATCATGATAAAAAGAGAAAACTCATGTAACTTAAAATAACGACACTAGAAATAACTAAGAATCAAGAATAAATAAGGGCTATTACTACTGACCTTACAGAAACACTAAGAATATTAAATAAATAGTATGAACAATTCCATGCCAACAAATTGTATAATTTCAATGAAATGGAAACATTTCTAGAAAGACAGAGACTTTCTTAACTGATGACCTCGATTTCCTTTATGACATAGAATATGAAGGTCATTGCTCAGAGTTAGAAGGGCCAAGCTTGGATAGAGTTGGTGACGAGAGTGATAGATATTTGAGGAACCATGTAGCTGTAAGATAACACTGAAAAAGGGCTAGCCATGATGGTTCAAGCCTGTAACCTCAGCACTTTGGGAGGCCAAGGTTGGAGCATCTCTTGAGCCCCTTAAGTTCTTGACACTGAACTCAAGAAGAAAAACACGATATGAATAAACCTATAACCGGTGAATAAATTGAACTAATAACCAAAATCTACCTACAAAGAAAAGCCCACATCTAGTTGGCTTCACTGTTAAATTTAACCAAAAATTCAAGGAAGAATTAATACCAATTCTTCACAAACTCTTCCACAAAATAGAAGTGGAAGGGATATTTCCCATTTGCTTTTATGAGGCCAGTATTACCCCATACCAAAACCAGACAGATGTATCTCAGGAAAATATAGTCCAATATCCACTTTGAATATAGGCATAACAATCCTCAGCAAAATACTGGCAAACTGGATCTAGTCACATATAAAATAAATATACACATTGACCAGATGGGATTTAGCTCAAAGAATGCAAAGTTTATGCAATATCCTAAAATCGATTAATATAATAAATGATGTAAATAGAATTAAAAATAAAAATTACATGCTTAATAGATACAAAAAAAAGCATTTGACAAAATCAACACACTTTCATGTAAAAAAACACTCACCAAGCTATGAACTGAAAATAATTTCCTCCATATAATAAAGAGCATGGATGAAAAACCCATCCTAGCTAATAGTGATAGAAGGAATACTTTCTTCCTAAGAGCAGGACAAAGAAAGAGTTTCCACTCTCACCACCAGGACAATTAGACAATAAATAAATAAATAAATAAATAAATAAATAAATAAATAAAGTACAATACAGACTGGACAGAGAGGTACAATTATCTCTGTTTGCAGATAACATTATCTAATAGAAAGTCT
>NW_012105031.1:2410563-2414453 GCF_000951045.1 Mandrillus leucophaeus
ACTATTTAAAAATAAAAATATGTTAGTATATTTTTTGAATAACTTAAGTCAATTGAATTGGATCTTCAGAAAATAATGACTAACTCTAGACATTACACTTCACATTTTATTGGACTACAAATAATACTGTGAGATAATATTTGATATAAATGCTATTAATTGCAAGAGTATGGCAACTAATTAAACTATGGGTGTTTGTGTCAGTTTTTTTATTTACAGATTAATTAACAATTATAGTCTACATTTATATTCATAATTATAGAAGACAAAACAAACAAATTGCTTTATTCCACTTTCTAGAAACTGGCTCATAGTTAAATTGTTTAACTCTTGTGATTTGTAAGAATTAGCATGATAAAAGCTGGCATGAGTTTGCAGATCTAATTATATTTTTGCTGTTACCTGATAACAACTCTATTTACTTTATTTTTTAGCAATTTTCTGTCTCATAAATTCTGTAAATCACAGGACAACTTTTGCTCTAGAAATTAAATACCTACTATACGTCACTTAAAACACAACTTACATTACTAAATCAAAGAAATTGTGAATCTTGTTATCCTTAGTTTGACAATTTAAAGCACACAAGCAATGCACTGAACCTTTAGGGATTTAGTAAAGGAATTGAGATCTTGGTTTCAGAGACTACCAGAGTACTTTACATCAAATTGTTTATTCAATAAGAAAAGATTTCAGTAGTTGAATACCCTTGGATCCAGCCTACCAAAGTCCCTTCACCCATCTACTCAGTTCCTCATACTTACTTCTAAGCACTTGCAATCTTAGTCAAACTTGTAATGAAGAGAGACACCTTTTACCTGTGCAGGGACACATTTGATAAGTAATAAAAATAAAAGATAATCTCCACACAAAACTGCACAGACACATCAGTGTTCATGTAACTCAGAAGGGTCGACTTCCTGCAGTGCACATGGTCATGGGTTTCTGGCTCCAGTCTTGCTTGAACACAGTACACAGGCACAATGCCTTTCCCTGGAACCTTCATAATAACCCTGACTGCAGCTAACCCTGGCATGCAAAATCATCAGCTACTTAAAATTACAGCTGCCTCAGAAGGAAATATCCTTTAGGTCTAAATTAAATTCTGAAAGGTGTAATTGTTCTCCTTTCTTTCCCATTCCCCACTACCTCGCCATCTCACGCTTGCACTCTCTATGAATTTCTATGCCTGTATTCATGGCTATGTTGTCACCAGCTGGTGCTTATCTCATTTCTTTTTTTCCTTAGTTACAGCACAAGATGGGTACTTCTGTTCACAGTGATATAGACCTTGTATCATTCCCACTGTTTGCTGTTTTCTCCAACTAATGTAAGGCCCCCTTTCCTCCCATTTCCAGCCACTCTACACATACTTTAAATCATTTTTATTATGTGCACAGAAACTTCTTTCCATGGTTAATGGACAACAGGCATTCCCTGTGGCCCTGTCCAGGTGAGTCTGTTGACTCCCAAATTCCAGATTACTCTTTCGTTCTCCTGAGAACTTCCTGTAAGTGTCACTTCTTTGGGACTCGTTTCCACCACACAGCTAGGTTATAGACTTAACGAAGCATCATTATTCCCATTTGTATTAACAGAGTCTAAATGCAATGCCTGTATACAATAGTATGCCTCAATAAAACATATGGTTTTTTGTGCCATATACTTCTCCTGTGGGAGAAGAGAAGTATATGCAAATAACCATTATGTTTTGACATGCAATGTGTCTGTATATTTCTTACCTAGAGTACAAAAACTGTTGTATAATTTCACAGTCACACTTGGTGCTAAACAATAACAACAAAAATCAATAGCCATATAATAAAATCATTTACAACAATGATTTCTTCCGTTAGAAAATAGTTTGACCAAAGTTTCTGTTTATATCCTTGAAACTGATTTCTGGAAAAGTCTAGTTTTCCTCAGCAACCTCAAGCTAAGTTTTTCTAACAACATCTTCCAAAACTTTTAAATTAACTGAAACATTTGCATTCATGCTGGCTACATTTTTATCTGTACAGCATAAATACTATTTATATACTTGTTACTCAATATAACATTAGTCCTGGAGTCAGAAGCCAACTAACTATATTGAATGATTTATATCTACTGAAGTTTCCCAACACCATCTACTAGCAATATTAGGATTTTGCTGTATTGTCTGTGTAACCCTTAAGTTAAAGGTATTTCCACATCACCTTTTATTTTCTCCAGTACATCCTGAACAAAAAGATATACTTGGAGCAATCTTCTGAGCATTCTTAACCCATTAATGGGTTTAAGCTGAAGTAGTAACTTTTCAACTAACTGACACAAAAATGAACACACATTAATTTTAGTTTCATAAAGTAATAGAATGTTACATTTAATCATTCATTTTTGTATTAACTATGAAAGGTTAGATTTGAAACACTGAAATGCTCTCTCTATATTATTTTGCTATGGCTAACTTAGACTAGGATCATACTGTTCTGACTCTGTTAATTTTACAATGGCCATTTGACAAATGGAATTACATTGAGCTAATTTGCCAGAGAATATGTCTAAAACTTACTGTTTAGGAGACAACAATTTCTCCTCTCTATTTCTCAATCTCTTTTTCTCATTCATTTTATTTTTTCTTTTGAAAATCAGAACTAAATTATTCTCCTCTCTTTTCAGTTTTGATAAAGTCAACCTTAGTGTATTCAAAGTCAAATGCCTTTAGTGAACACATAATATTAATCCACCAATTCTAGATTATTGTATATTTTGCCTCCTAAAAACCCATATAACCATGCATCTGTACATCTTAATATATCTTAAAAACATTGAGGGGTCATTTTCCATGAAGCAGGACTTCTTAAAAATATTTTGTGCCATGGACGACTTTAAGCCCAATAAAGCCTCTCTTCTCAGAATAGTATTTTTAGATGGGTAAAATAAATTAAGGAGAATTATAAAATAAATTGATGTTATTAAAACAAATTTGTATCCATGTATAGGGAGTCTGTGTACCCCAAGATAAACTCATACAATTCAAATATACTTTAATTACATGTAACCATGAAAAATCTCAACCTACTTAGCAAGTAAAAAATTATATTGAAATACGTACAAATTCATCTTAAATATATTACATAACTGAAAGCAAGAAAATTGTAAATATATTTTTATAAAATAATTGTTTAAATTCATGGAATAAGCAAGTACATAGAAATGAATTTTGGATATAGAAGAATCAAAGAATGGAAGGTGATAATTTTAGCATAAACTCATTCTTACCTTGATGGCAGTGGATGCAATTTGAATGTGGTGAAGTCTCCGAAGTGTGCTGTCCCTGTCAATGAAATAAGAGGCGGCTAGCTGATGCAGCGTCTCCAGAGTGACCGAAGAGCTATTGGTGCTGGAATCACTTCCTTCACCTCGTTTGCTCAGCTTCCGCTTGTCCACAAAAATTGTGAGTGATTCTTCTCCTGCATTAATAACATTGCAAATTATTCCATTTTCCACTTAAAAGCTAGTGCAAATAAGATTAGGTGTCACAGAAAACCTCCCCCTGCAAAAAAATTAACCTCCCCAGATAGTTCACAGTGGGATTTTGCCTAAAGTTTGATATAAAAAAATTGATAATACTGAAAATGTAAAACTTCTAAATCTATTTTTATAAAATGAGTGTAAAATTAGCACAGATATCTAAAAATCATCATACACAACACATTTTACATTTAATAAATATTGATGCAAAATTATGACTAAAGCAATAATGAATAATATCCAACAGTAAATATTAAAAATACATACCTCATGACCAATAGGATAATTCCAATAGTGCAAAGCTGGCTCAATAGTGGGAAATCATTAATATAATTCAGAATATTAACATATCCAGAAACAAAAATGCTGCTATC
>NW_012105031.1:2416023-2428437 GCF_000951045.1 Mandrillus leucophaeus
TTGGTAACAATATAAATTCCTATCAGTAGGAATAAACTAGTTTACAACCGTACAGTGGAACACTGTGCAGCCAGAAGAAGGCAGCAAAAATTATTTCTACAGAGATATCACAAAGTGGATAAAAACTGTTTCCTAAGAGTTTTTTATAAGAAAAGGGGAAGATAAAAGTATACACGCATATGTATATATTTCTTTCTATTTGGAAAAAAGCATCAAACAATGGAAGGATTAACCAAAAGCATTTATGCATATTTACCTACAGATACAGAAAGGTAACAGGATGAAGAAACACTTTTGCAAGAAAGATTTCTCTGAATATATTTTATCATGTTGTTTAAGCACTGTAAACAGTTTTAAATGCTTTATTTATAAAAAATAAAATTATATCAAATTTTAAAAGCCATTCCTAAAAATTAAAAACAGAATCCAATGCTACTAATTGTATATCATGTTTGTAAAAATAAAGTGACTTAAGAACACAGTATTTTGAGTGTAAATCAATTTTTGGAATATATTACAAAGACAAAAGTACAAAGAATCAATAAACTTCATACCATAGTATATGAGCAGCATATTCATAGTAGTATGGTTTTATGCAGTATGTTGCTACATATGAGTATATGGGTATTCATTGTACAAATATCTCTACTTTGGGTGTCTTTGAAAAACCATTGAAGAAAAAGTCATAATGGGATGAATATTCATAACTCTTGTTCCACATCTGGCCCAGGTTTAAAATCTATTTTTTCATAATAAAAATATCCTGAAGTAATTGGTAAGTTCATAACCAATACTATGGCTAAAATAAAACTCTAAAGGATTTGGCTATTCCCAGATGATTCCACTTGGAAAATGAATTAAAATGTTGAAGAAGCATCCAAGTTCAGCCTTGATGCATTCAATGTTTTCTACAGATTCTTGTATTTAGAAGGAGACTTACACGATTTTTAAAATGTAATAATAATATCAAATATTTTCTTCAGTTGAATAATATATTAAATTCAAAACATTGATCCAATTAACCAATTAGACATTAGTTTTGCTCCTGGAGATGCAAGAAGGCCATTTTAAATATGTGAAGAGAGTCATTTTTGGTAAGTCTCCCTTTATATAGTAGTGAATTTTCCTATTACTCAAAGTGTTGCAACAGTAATTGAAAATCTATATGTTGTTGGGTAGAAGAGATAATTAGACCAATAGAAGGCATTCTTTCACTGGATTATGAGGTCCTGGAAGATAGACATTTAGAATTAGTTTTGGTTAAGATGTAAGTGTACCAAATTTTCTGTAGAATGGATTTGAGTTCTAATGCTGGTTTCAATTTAGTAACTGAATGATCTTCAACAACATATCTCAGGACTCAGTTTCCTCTTATGGAACATGAGCACGGAAATGATTTCCTCACAGAGCAGCTGTAAGCTGAAATAGATAGCTGTAAAGGGTTTGGAATATGGCTGGGATCTAGTCATTTAAAAATTGTTAATATATTATTATTCTCTTCTATTGACCACTATGATTCAAGAGTTGCATAAATCAACTCATTCCATACCTAGAAGTTTCTAGTAAATTTAGCTATTTTATCTTATTTGTGATAAGAAGTTGGCCTTTCTACTTTTATATATTCTTTAACCCTGTCCTATAGTCTGCAACCATATACGGAGAGTAAAGATCTCCCACAACAGTTCTTTAAATATCATATTTCTATCTATGTTGATTTTCAGATAAATGCTTCTCAGATAAATACCATATTTCTATGTAGTCTTTGCTTTACAGGTAAGTATGACACATCATTAATTTCTTCTTAATGGGATTCCAATTGAGCCATACTTCACCCCACAAAAAAGGTGGAGCACATGCTCATCTTAAAACAGTGAATTAAAACCAATTTGATTTAGGAATACTTTGCACATGTTAGGTTGTCCCACGACACAACTGGAAAGTAATAAGAGGCAGGGACCCCCATTTTAGTATAGTCCTTATTGTAACTATATGAATGATAATACAAACCTAATATATGTTGAGGCAATTAAAGATGAACATAGAAAAATGGTGGTCTATATCATCATCACAAATAAGAGGGGTTTCATTTTCTATCTACAGGAGATTTAAAAACAATGATTTTTCAGCATCCACATTTGCTTGTAAGTTACAGATTAATATGACTTCTTACTTCTGTCATGAAGGATATGTATTCCACACAAGAAAAATCAAATGATAATACATTGGTATTATCATAACACACTTTTATTACTAATTCTATTGTTTATGTTTTCATTGGCTTGGTTTCAATTAAATAATTCTAAAGGGATTATAACATAATGAGGGCAAATGAAACATATGGTTTAGAGTCAGGTATGTAAGGGCAAATCCTAGTAATAACACATCATCTCTCTACTTGATGACTATGGGGCTTTGGTACAGTTGCATATTTACTTAGCATTCCCATCTCTAAAACAAAGAAAATATCCTTCTCTCAATTATCTGTGGAGATTAAATAATACAATCCCTCTACAGTACCTGGCAGAGCATATATTATGAGTGCAGTAAATGTTCTCTTTCTCTCTTTTCCTTTTTATTAAGACCCAACAGTTGATGAGGAAGTTTTAAATTTTCATAAGCTAGGATTTCATAGATTTTTAATTGCACCATGGTAATCTGGACTTAGTCATAATTGTTTCTATTGGTTCTTATAATCAAAATATATAAGATTACTAATAATAGTAGTGGGTTATCATTTCTAATAGCCTGATAAAGAGAATCCATTCATAAATTGCTCATGGTTCTTCTCTACGGTATAATTTTAATCCATGTATGCAAAAACTTTCCTTGCAGGTATGCATGTGAGGCAACTTAAATCTGTAGCTGAAATCACCATAATAGTTCCTTTAATGAATACCCTGTTTAAAACCCTTACTTACAACAGAGCACACAACCATTTGATGTAAACCCGTTACCTCGTGCTAAATTTCAACTTTTATAAAACATGGATTGTAAATATTTAAGAAATTTTGACAAGGCCACTCAATTTACATGGAGACTAGGCCTATTTCTTTCCTATAAGAGATTTGTTTTTTTTTTTTTTTTCAGTTATACATAACTATCATACTTTAGTAATTATCTTCTTCACAGTCATTTGAGATTTTTACAAACTGAGAAGATGCATTCTCAACTTTTACTGTAACTTTTCCACAAGTATTAAATCATAACAATTCATCAGAACCTACTTAAATGACAATCTTCAGATTTGAAAACTGAAATAGTGTTATTCAATCAACTAAAAAAAATGTGTTCAAAAGTCATTTTTATTCATTTTATTAAATCAGCTGTAGCTCATAAGCATGACATGGGTTCCAAAGGACATCCACACATTTTGTAAAAACTAAATGTGATTTTGTAAATGATTCAACATTCTGAGTCTGTTAGGCAGCAAAAGGATTAATGACTGTCGATATAAAAAGATGTGATTGTTCCACATAGAAATCATGCAGCTGTGTCTCACATAACTAAAATTTTGTGGTGGTTTATGGTCATTAAAAGCACATATTAAAGGATACTTTCATAGAAAATGAGAAACAGGGGGCAATAAAACAAACAAACAAAAATCACCATTTTAATGTTATACCATAGTTGGATCATAGAATTTGACATTTTTCATAAGAGGTGGCCCTTAAAATTATGTATTTTTCCACTCTGATCTTCAAATCATCTATGTTGAGTCAATGAGAAATAGAAATTAAAGAACCTTCATACTATTTACTTTTCACTTCGATTTTCTCAGTTGGCATTCTCTCATATATAGTATTGAGGGTAGAAACATATGAAAAATAATAGATAAAACAAGGATAAAAAGAATCCTACAGGTAAATCAGTAATGATAATGTGGTAGATTGTTTTATTCTTTGCAATTATTTACAATACCATCATAAATGCAAACGTGCATACATAGATTCATGATCCATTGTAGACAACAACTATGAGTAGTTCATGATGTGTTCCCTTTACTCTGATATTAGGAGAACGCTTTGATCAGTGAAATACAAGTGAGCCAGATGTTGACATAATGAATGTTTGGAGAGACATCAAAAGTTACACCTGTTCTCTTGCTTTTTACCCCCGCCAGGAGGATGGTATGTTGCAAAAGAGACCTTCTTGATTCCCAAGACACACAGATCAGAATCACAGGGTACCCACAGAAACCAACATATAACGTTGGTCAGAAATGACAATTATTGTAATGATCAACTAAAATGTGGGTATTTTTTCACTACGGTGAAGCCGACTCTTATGAGTTGGATGTATTTTATTTTTTTTTGCAATTGCTACTGCCCTTGAGTTAGCCCGTTGTCCTACAATGTTTACATTCTACCCAGAAAAAAAAATTATGTGCATTTATGGCAGATGTCTTCCTGGTTATTCAACTTCCTTACATTTGAATATCTTATTGTGAATGCCTGTTCTGCCTTGGAGTGATTTGTAGTTATTAAAAAATGCTATTTGATTGAAAATCATTCTCACAGAAATAAACATTTAAAACATTGTTTTAATGTAATTGTTTGCAGGTTTAATTTTGATGTAGTCTTTTGCCTCAGAAAGGTTGTCCATTCTTTGGCAATGATAAGCCACATTATTACTTGTGCTAAGCCTTACAATATTTTTGTTATTGTTGCCCTTTTGAAATTATATTGGGTTTGCAGTTATATGTTGCTCTCAGAGCTGATAATCATCCTTCCTAAGCTCCACATGTTAAAGGTACATAGCCTGGTGCGATCTACTAAGCTACTAATACAGTATTGTGGGGGAAAAAGGGGTTTTAAAAACAAATATACATCAGGAGAAAAAAAAAATCTTAGAGAAATACGTGTTTGGCAAGAAGCAGAGCCAAATATATCAGGATAGTTAAGAAATAGACATGTTGGCTTAACACCAATTGGCATCTGCAAGATATTGCGGGAAGGAAAGAGCTAACCTTATCTCACTTTGACAAAGAAATATAATATGTTTTGCAAAGCATCCCAAAGGAAAGTAACTGATCTTATGATTATTAACAGTTACCCGTAAGATAGACTATAAATTTTCTAAGACAATTTGAAGGTGCAATGATACTGTCTATACTAGTACAGTAACATGAAAATAAAGGAACTGGAAATTAATAGCTCTGAGGTTAGGTGGCAATGAATAAACTCTGACTGAAATACAATTAAATTACTTCTAATTTTGGAGCTATTTACAATGAAATAATGGGTATTTTAAAAAACATTTTTGGTATGTACAGTTACAAACTCTTGCTATTTTTTAAAAGATTATTTCTCAAAACAGTTGATTATACTTTAAATTTATATAGATAACTTTAAACAGTGTTGTTCAAACTTAATGTGCATATAAATCACCTGGAGATCCTGTTAAAATGTAGATTCTGATTCATTAATCTGTGATGGAATCTGAGATTCTGCATTTCAAACAAGCACTAAAGTGATACTGATGCTTTTGGTTCATGAACCACACTCAAGTAATGAGGTTCTAAACCATAATTAACTTATTACCAAGTTAAATGTCTGTCTTTATCAGTGACCTGAGTGTTCATTTAAGAAGATGTTGGGTGTTTTGCACTGTCATAGGTAACTCGGTATATATTTGTCAAAAATTAGACAGGTAATTTATCTACCTTATCAATGTGCTATATGAAAGAACCAGAAGAAAATAATAAAATGTCCAATATTCTACAACTTAACATTTATCTTTTACCTTGGTTGCCAGGAATGCCTTTAGTAAGATCAACTGACATAGAAATCTTAATTACATTTTGCTCTTGTTTATTCTTATTATTTACGTAAGTGATTTTTAAAGAAGCGTCTGTAGATAACTGCCTTGTAAACAATTAAGAAATGATTAACAATATTGCTTTAACTTCAGATATTTTATTTTATTTACCAGTGAAACAGGAAAGAGAGAGAGAGAGAATGAGAGAGAGAAACCAACATAATCTTAAGAAATATCAGTAATCCTGAGATTAATTTTAATAAATATCAGTATAGCAGTCCTTTTCCCCCTTCAATGACATTTATTTTGATTATTTCCTATGATAGGAATCTTCAAAAATATTTACTTTTCTTTCTTTTAAAACAGAATGGATATTCTAAGAGAGAAAGTAATTCTCTGCATTTCAAGTGATTATTAATATTTCTTTAAGAAATAAATTATTTATGTGTGTGTGTGTATATGGTGGATTACCTTTATTATGTTATAAACTAAAGTGAAATAAATTTGTGCTTCCTAAGAGACCAAGTGAAAATGAGAACAACAGCAGTTAATCAATTTTGAAAGAAGGTGGCATAAGACAAAGAATTAAAAAGTGTCTGTGAATACTTTATCCAGAACATAATTCACATGGTGAAAAGTGAGAACTGACTATTTCTGAAATTAAATGAGCATATTCCGAGTTCTTATTCTTATGGGAATGCAAACGAATGGAAAAAAAATCTAATTGATATTTTATCCGTATCGTATCTTACTAAATTCAGACTTATACTTTCTTTAAACCACACACATACACACACACACACACACACACACACACACAATATTTTGTAAAACTTTTTAGATAAGTGAACTACATTGGAGGCATAGTTTTACATATACACACACACACATATATATGTATACTACATATACTACATATATATACACACTACATAAGAATTGAGGTAGTATACATTATTTTAAATCACTATTGTATGAAGTTAATACTATTTTTGCACATCGATCATCAATTTTTTATTCCAACAATGAAGAGGATATTTTTTGTATTGAAACAAAATTGAATATCTAAAAAATGCTCACATTTAGTCAAATAGTAATCAAAAACTTAGTCATATAATATAGTAAGAAACACTTTCAGAAAAAAAAAAAATTAAAAGGACTTGCAAATGAAAAAAGTATATTGTAACTATTTCTGCTAATAATTTAATTATAGCTTTTTAAATTGTACATTCAATAACAGTGGTCAAACCGAACTTGCTTTTATCATGCCTAGAATAAAAAGTATTCTTCACAGTTTTTCTAAATTAACAAATCTTATTATATTGTCTATTTGATCCTGAAATAAATTTTGGTTATATATATATTCAGAAAAGAAATATTTTTTTCCTACTTTCCTCTCCATGAGGAATTCTTTTTTTTTTCTTTTGCAAACAACCGTCACTGTTACCATGTGTTTGATGGCCCACAGAGCTGCAGTGAGTTAACAGAAAGGCATAGTGTAGGAAAGAGGCTGCCCATGAAAACCCCACCTCTTACTCTTCCCCCTTTTGTGGATATGTCTGTCAGGAGATTACACACTTTGTTCTGCTCCTCACTGCCTTGAAGTTGAGAGAGGCAAGAGTAGTAGCAGAGGAACCCACAGGTTTCCTGGCTACTATGAGTGGGTGGATAAGTCTATATAATTTGAGAGATGAGGATAAGAGCACACTTAAAATTTCTGTAAACATTTTGTTATAACATTTAATAAATTTTTAATGAATATTTTGGTCTCTATGTTCCTCAGTCCTTTGTCTTTTAAAATTGATCCAGAACACAGTTTTGTTGCTTTATAGTAGACTCTCTTTCTCCCCCTAATTAAAGCCCACCAATTTTAAAGTCATTATTTTTGTCATATTCACTCATATTTTGTATTTTATATTCAGTACACAGATACACTTTAATTTTCATATTTGTCATATATTGAATTATAATAAAATATATTACAAAAACGGTCATTAAATACATTCCACAGCTAGAAATCAATATCTCTCAGAAGTGCAATTTTTTCAAGATTGATTCTTTAAATTGAGTAGCTTATTTTAGATATTCAAACAGTGATGGAGTTTAGATATCATTATCCAAAATAGAAGCAAGCTGAATTACTATATTGATAAACAGTCTGGTAGCTATCAAATGAAATAAATGGGGAAAATAATATATATTGAAGAATGTTTTTTATAATTTATTTTTCTCCATAGATAGAATGATAATTCAATCACTGGCTTTATCTGTCATAAAATATCCCCTTAAGGGCTTCAAGAATGGTACCCAAAGTTTTATGTCTACATCAATAATATGATATATTAAATAACTCTTGGGGGAAAAAGCCATTTTTCATTTATTTCCTTTTTATGACTGTAAAACTAATAGTGAGTATTTCATAGTCAACTTATTTTGAAAAACATTGAAATTTTGTTGAAGATTTAGGTACTTAGGAAGCATCTAGTTATAATATGACTGGTTTTTTTGTTATTCTTTATGTTCTGATGAGTTCGTGTCCTTTGTAGGGACATGGATGTGACTGGCTTTTTGTTTAAAAGGTTTGCTTATATACATTACACACTAGTGTTATAGTTTTTGCTTTGTCTTAATTAATTAAGAGAAAGAAGTGGGGAAATTAGTTCGAATTAAATGCCACAAACTTCCATTTCTTTTAAAAAGTGCAGAAATACAATTTCAAATACATGTTCAATCAGGTAAAACGAGTAAAGGTTAAATGATAAACTCACAGCCACTAAAAAGATTTCTGTGTAAGTACAATAGCAATAATTTTAAAATTTCCAGAAATCATTCCTGGTATACATTTTAACTGCAGATAGTTTATATCTTTAGCTATTTAAATTATTGCATGCATCTTTACTGAATTATTATCTTTAACAAACAAAAATTCCCACAGGAAAATAAAGTAACATTTTGAGAAGAAAAATAATTCCAGTACAAAAGAGTATGAAAACTCAATCCAAGGAATATTGAGAGATTAAAATGAGAGTAAGAGTGTTGATTCCATCTCTTTCCCCCTTTAAGGCAATACTTGAACAAAACTTTTAAGAAACTGAAGTAAAATCATTTAGAGAGAGCACATTGCCATCACTGGAAGATCGACCTCAAGTGATTAATGTCATAAATTTTGAAAAATGGTTTATACAATAAAATAACATACAAAACAAAAATGAATCTTAAAGCAAAAATGTGGCATTCATAGTACCAACATAGTAAAACATAGTTAAATTTTGAAACTAAGGAACACGAATGTATATGGGAACCGTTGGTGGTTTTTGATCTCTTCTGTCTTTGTCTTTTCCTTCTTTTCTTATCTGGAAAAATATATTTTATCTTCTGAAATACTTACGAGTGCTTTGAATCACTTACATAATAACAATGAAGTATGTGTTTCAAAATCACTGAACTTTTTTAGAGGAGGAGTTATAGAAATAATTTAAATTTTACCTTTCAGATTTTATACAATTAATAATAATTGACATTACTGAGCCAAATAGACACAGCTTTCACAGACTCACTCTTCACAATTATTGAAATATTTTATATGTTTTGGCTGTCTACACTAATATAATGAAAACAACTTCAATTCATCACATATTTAAATTATACCACACACTGTGCTAAGCACATTTTTTAACATTTATATTAACCTTCCCATGTCCCATCACATAGGTGTTATTCTCCCCTTCTCTATTAAAAAAAATCAAAATTCAGAGGAATTAATATATTTTAAAGTCTCACAGTTGACTAAAAAGCAGGGAGGGAGAATCAGGATTCAACAGGAATGTGGCTAATCTCTTTCTCTTCTTATTTTATCACTATCCTTTTGTGGAAGAAGGTAATGGAGAGATAGTGTGTATTTACAGTCAGACTTTTATTACTGCCTTAGTCACTTGTATTTTTCACCTTTAATGTCTTGAGATTCCATGCCAGAGTTATTTTCCACAATGTACTCAGGCATCCACTCATTCTTCCACCTGTTCATGCCTTCCTTATCTACTCTTACTTGGGTACTGATTCTCATCAATTCTGAATCTTTATTTGTGAATTTGATCCAGTTGGCTCTCCGGATTTGCTTTCATTCAGAATCATTCCTGAATTATAACTCAATTATTCTCTGTTAATATTATAAATGTTTACATATATCTAGTGATTTGGATGACCTCAGTCTCCAAAGAAAGTGAAGTTTTACTTATTTATTCATTTAACAAATAGGTAATGAGAACCTAGTGTAAATGAAGTGCAGTTAGAGCCATGGGGATGAAGTGGTGAACAATACAGCTAGGGCCCTTATTTCTAAGAAAATACGCAAGAACTACAGATAATAAACCAATAGTCAAATAATTAAAATAATTTCACATAATAATAAATACAGTGAGAAATGCAAATTTGATCATGAAATAGTAGAGAACAATGGGGTTCACTGGGTGCCACTGATGAAAGCGTGGTCAGGAAAAAGCTTCATTGGAAAAATAACATTTGGGTAGAAAAATGTGAACATCATTGTGACTGTGACTGAAAAATAGAGCATGAGGAAGAGGTGAGAAGAGGCCTGAGTTTAAAGGTAGCATCCATCAGATCATTGATGTAAGGCCTTATAAGTCATAAGGAGAGGCTTAGATTTGATTTTAAGTGGCCAGTTCTAGGTTTCAATTGAAACAGTGAATATGAACTGACTCAAGTTTTTAAAAGAGCTGTGTGAAAAAAGGACTATTGGAGTATTATAGGAAAAAAGAAAAAGTGATGATGTCTTGGTCTAGAGATGCTGGAGAGGAGGTGAGGAAAGACTTTGATGCTGGAGATGGGGTATATACCAGTGTAAAAAATTGACATGACTTGCTGAAAGACTGGGCTGGCAGGTTAAGGAAAGACAAGACATCCTCTAAGGCTAAAAAATGAACAAATTGCCCTTTGTGGCACCATATCATTGTTGTGAATCAGCCCGGCTATCTTTGGTAAATTCATTAAGAAATTGACAAGAAAGCAGGAATTCACTGTTTTTGTGGCTTTCCTATTGAATTTTATACAATGTTCTTCATTATAAGAAAAAGTAACATCTATTTCTAAATGAAATTTGGGACATTATTTGAAATCAAACATAAAATTAAAAATATATGTAAAGCTGGGATATTTTTTGATTTTAGGAAAATGTTATATGTTGCTTATTACACATTATCTCCTAAAATGTCATTCAAGTATATTCACAATGCTGAATCATACATCACTATGAAAAAGCCATATTTTTATGGCTAAATAGGATTTAACAATATCACACAATAGCTTCCTTAATTTTTACAAATGTATACATTGATCAAGAAAGTGACATTTATTCATTTCTACTTTCTTATGCGTAGTAATTATTTGTTTATCACTTTTTCTGTACCAGTTACAATCTGTATCAACTACAATCAGAAACACTAAAATGGTGCTAAAAATTTAATTGTAGTTATTTAACATGTACTCCAAGAAACCTTTCCTTCTCTCTATAAATAAAATTGATGACCCCACCTGTGACTGCTTATTATTCATGTATTTTAAATAAAAGTTTCCATATGACCTTAAGAGTGCAATAATTATGTCAAATATGTGTATGTTATTAGATTGTAAATAGCTTTCATGCAGAAACTAAGTAATATTCATCTGCTTCACAATTGTGAACACTGTGTGGGACATTTAATAATCATTCAAAATGTGCTGGATAAATGAATGAATGAGTTCTATAACTATTCATACTGTAGCTATCTGGATTAATTAACACTTTTCTGTGATTTATACAGTTTTATGCACAAGCACACAAAGGCACAAATACGTTCAAAGAGCCGTACCTCCCAGAGTAGCAGATAGCAAGAAATGTGTCCCATATTTCTTGATAAGGTTTTCTGTGATTTGCTGAAGGGTAGGTCGACGTCCCAAAAGTCTTATGTTGCGGAAGAATTCAGGGGCAAGAGGCAGAGGAGAGCCAAGGAAATTTCTTCTCTCAACTGCAAGGTTATTTACTTTCCAGCGGCCAAACTCCCTGAAAAGCAAATTTATTTTTATTCATAAATGCGTAATCTATCTGAATGTTTTCATTTGAGAAGTTCAGTTGGTAGTTTAGCTGGGGTCAGTACATTACAATTACTCTTGCTTGTAATACTATGTTGTGTGCTAGGAGTAGGAAAAGAAATATTTATAATTTATTTAACTGGAGTGAATACTCTAAAACCAAGTCATGTAAAGAAAAAATAAGCCACCCAAAGTGAACAGCTTCCACCAAGATTTTTTCCCCAAGAAAATATGTATTCATAAAAATGACTTTATTATGCCTAGAATATGACTATAGAGTTACTAAACTAACAAAATAACTAAAGTAATTTTTTTGTTTGTTTTCTAAGGTATATTGAAAAAAAAAGAATGATTTATATTCATTATCCTAATGATTTCCTTTCTCTACTCACTTTAGAGTGAGAATGTAAAAATCCTCAGGGGTATTAAGGAGCTGCAAACTTTAAAAACATCATCAAAAGATAAACCAGTTTTCTTCTTTTTTTTTATTTTTAATAATTATGGTTTACAACATATTTGGAAATCCAAATTCAGCTATTGCAGTTTCTCAAGATGCAAAGTGATTTTATAGAT
>NW_012105031.1:2430222-2434551 GCF_000951045.1 Mandrillus leucophaeus
CTATTCTTTATTATCAACTAATATTATTGTCCATGTTACTGGCAATACAGATGAACATAAGAAAAATCTATGACCTTGATGGCTCAAAGATTATACAAAGATAAAATATGAATGAATAAATTGCAATTCAAAGGCTTTAGAGTATTTTCTGTGAAAAATACAATTGTATAGTAGCTTAGTTAGCCCAACTCCTCTATCCCATTTATCACTGTTCTTTGATATGAATGGACCTAATCCAACTCACTTTGGATATGTTTTCTCTGAAGACCCTAAGAAGACTTCCTGAACAACTTTCAAAGAGCCTTCTTCAGCTATTAGGTGCTTTTTACTCACTCAGTATGTTAAATTTGTAGTCTCACTTCACCTTCCAATATTTCAAATGATAAAACACTTTGCCACCCCATCTATTAATCTACTATATATGTCATGCAAAAAACATAAAGAAAGAACAAACTCTGGGGACATCGCTAAACTCAAACTAATTTAATAACTAAGTAATTATAGTTACTGTTAATAACTAAAGAAAGTTATTTTCTTAATTTCAAGGAACTTCATCTTCTAGTTTTCTCCCCATATTTTCATATAAAGCATAACGCAAAACACCACACCATTGTGTATATCCAACAAGGTTAGTTTATGTAGAAAACATAAATTTCAAATTGAAATCTAAGAGAGCTCTGATTTCCACTCCACATTTGGTTTGTATTGTCGTGATACATGATCACTGTTACAATCTTTATAACGTGTTGCTGGAAACTGAGATAAAATAGCAAAATCATCCTAAGAAGTGGTGATATGAGCACTTTAAGTAAAGACAGTCATCTCTGGATAGCCACACTGTAACTAGTAAACATTAAATATGAATCAAAATCCCCAGTGTCACTTTTTCCTGAACACAAGATAAGACATTTACTGATGACATTTTAAGTCACTGTGGCCATGTGGCTTAATTTGGCAAAGATTTGTGAGCATATATGTATAACCTGGTCCATAAGCCCGGGACGTTGATTAGCAACTATAATCAGAATAGCTATGGTCCACATATATCCCTAAAGCTTAACAGGATGAACAAGTGAATGAACTGAAAATAAATTTTGTCATGTAAAGTCATCAAGATTATGGGAGGCTGAGGTGGGAGAATCACTTGAACCCAGGAGGCAGGGATGGCAGTGAACCAAGATCATGCCACTGCACTCCAGCAAAGATTATAGGATTATTTGATTTGCTTATTTTCTAGTAATATAATCTAGTATATCATTACTGATGTAAAGTTTTTGACTCTGGTAAATATTAGGAAGTTAATAAGGAGCTAATGTCTGTATATAAATTGGAACCTAAGGGGTGCAGATTTTGTTTTTCCTTGTTTCCTGAAGATAAGGTTCACCTCAGTTACAACTAGATCATGCATTCTTTAAATGCTGGAAAAACAAAGCAATGGAGTGCTGAATTAAAAACATACTGTTGGGTGTAATTATCATAATGAGAACATTTTACCTAAAGGCATCTCAGGATTTCATCCAGATGCTTTATGTTTATATTAAATAAGAACATTGTTGTATCTAACTAAGTGTTGTATTCAACTTGGAACCTTCACAGAACGTAACTGTCTTCCCATCATAACGTTTGAAAGTCTTTCAATTAAATAGGCACTATCATTAGAGTTTAATGTAACTCAGTCCCTTTCAAGGCACCACTGTTTTATAGAACACACATACGGGCTATAACCAGTTTAACCAGAACATTACTTTGAAAATATTTTTGGGGATCATACTCTAAGGAGCCTCTATTGGTTTATTAGAATTGTATGTTTGCCTGCTAAAAATTCTGATGTGCAATCATCTATTATGTATTTCCACACAATATTTATTTTTCTACAATGTTTATTATAATTGTATCCCTGCTCAGATTATAAAAAAGGCTAGAAAATAAGAATGACATCATCAAATTTCAGTTAAAAGCCTGTTACATAATTGCCACATTGCCATTAACCTTTCTTATTAGCATTTAAATATATACAAATACACAAATGTACTCAGTATATTTAAAATATATTAACTGTCATGATTTCTTTAAAAGTGCACACATATATTTGGTTTCCTCAAAACACAGAATTTGCCACTGTTCATATTAGAAATTTTGTATTAAATAGCAAAGAATAAGAAACCCAAAATATATTGACAAAAGCAGATGATGCAGTAGCTGAAAAGATTTACCTTTAATTGCTAATTTCCACTAAACGAAGTTGTCTAAAGTCCTACGTGCTATTATTACATTACTTTTCACATTACTGTATTTGTTGGCTAGTAATTTTATTAAGAACCATTAAAATTTTCAGACACAACAGAATCTTAAAATAAATATATTACCTAAGCATTCATGTCTACTGGGAACAAATTCAAAACAAAAATCATAAATTAACTTGTCAAACTTTAATAACAATAACATTCTAATTACATCTGTAAAATCATACGGATCTTAAGAAATGGCACTAATACCAGTATTGGCTTCTCATAATTTTACTGGGTAACTGTGATCTATAAAATTGATTTTTAAAAATATTTTTACCAGCTGGACACAGTGGCTTATGCCTGCAATCCAAGCACTTTGGGAGGCCGAGGCAGATGCATCACTTGTGGTCAGGAGTTTGAGACCAGCCTGGCCAACATGGTGAAACCCTGTCTCTACTTAAAGAAAAAAAAAAAAAACAGCTGACTGTGGTGGTGTGTGCCTGTAATCCCAGCTACTCAGGAGGCTGAGGCAAGAGGATCACTTGACCTGGGGGGCGGAGGTTGCAGTGAGTCAAAATTGTGCCACTATACCCCAGTCTGGGCAGCAGATCGAGACTCCATCTCAAAAAACAAAAACAAAAACATTCTTACCATATAGCTTCAACAGCTCACAAATGACACTGTTTTCCATTAGGCTGGTAAAAGGAAAATGTTTCAAATAGTCTGGATGCCTGTAGCACTGAAGCTAGTGTTTATAAAACAGCTAAATGCTCAGTAATTAGCAAGATAAAAAATCCACTCTCCATTTAGCCCCTTGATACATCAAACTTTTAAAAATAAATTTAATAGTATTAGAGTTTAATTTTTTTTAAGCTCGGGAAAAATTTTTAGATGATGCTGCAAATTTAGCAGAATGAATCTATGCAAATAAAATACTGGTGATAAAAGTCCAATCATAAATATAACTTATGTAAAGTGTTTACATGTAGGATTTCTGAGAAGCACTGATTAATGACTGTTGTATTTTGAAAAAGGTGCCAAACTCAAAGTAGACTACAGAAGACAATTAGCATGACTGCAATAAAAATAACTGCCATGTCAGTAGAACAATAAGAATTAATAGTAGCTGTAACCTCATGACTATCATTGAAATAAAAAAGATGAAGATGGGGCTACTGAGAAAGTGTTAAAGGATTTTCCGGTTTATGGCTGATTATGCACACTTCAAATTCTTAAAATATGTTATAATTTTAGGACTCTGAAATTACTGAAAATAATTTAATTTTATGTTACATAGTTTTAAGTCACTTTCATCGCTTAATAGGGTTTTATGAAACTTTAAGAGAAATACAACACAGATGCAAGTATATATGATAATATAGAAATTGATCATGCTTGTCTGAATTAAATCACATTTTGAACACTTGTTAGCAAAAGTTTTGTGTAAAAATATACAAACATGCTGTTAATGATCTACTCATTTGAATAAAGTAAAATATGTAAAAATTTTGCTTAAACTTTGTTTTCTAAAGTTTGATAGTATAGTTTAATTTCTATTACAAATATTATATCAAGTTATCAAAAATACTGCTTAATTATATTCATATAATAATACAGATTAGGTAGCTATTGATCAGTGTAGACAAGCCAAGAGGCACAGACATATCTGAGATAAAATAAAATAAAATATTTAGTCTGTTTTTTTCTGATAAAAAAACACTGAATAATTTTATTTTAGCATTTATAGTTACAGAAGTAATTCATTATCTTCATTAATAGATGAAAAAATTTGCATTCATGAATAAATTTTATTATTTTAGCTAGGGAATTTTAATTTTTAAAAGGAAATGAAATTAGGATTGAAACTGCTGAAGTGTCAAATCCTATCCTCACCAATTTAATTCACAAAATGTAAAGCTTTCTGAATTTTTGCATGTTCATAACCTCAGTGGTGTAAACACACCTTATCTATGCTCATAGGTATAATAAAACTGATACTGGAGACATTTTGAGGTAAAATTTGTAAAACTTAACTACAGTAGTACAGAAAACATGGATTACTTCTTAGTAATTTTTGGTACATGTAAATTTGTGAAGTGGG
>NW_012105031.1:2434951-2438735 GCF_000951045.1 Mandrillus leucophaeus
AATTTGGCCAAGTTAGAAAAAATGAAAGATACGGTTATACAAGATTTATACATTTTTTAAAAGAATTTATATATTTACACTGAGATAAAATCAGCCTGATAATAAATTAGAAAAGAATTATAGTAAACTGGGTCTGATTTTTTTTCTGAGAAGTGGTCCAATAAAATTCTCAAATGTCACCCACAGGGAAGAACACTTTACTAGGCTTAATACTTCAAGTGTGTTAATTCATATTTATAAAATAATCAAATAAAATGTTGTTTAAACACTTTATACACATGTGCCATATTTATTTATATTTTTCTCCAAAAAAATGCTTGCAATGTGCCAGGCTCAGTGCATGATAAGAAATCCATCTACCGACGAGACCCATACTGTCCATCTGAAAGTAGCCTTCTCCTTTTGGAGAAATGTTTAGGAATAAATAAAAAAAGACAGAAAATTAATTTTTAAAAGTTTTAAATTCTGATATTTACTGAGAGATACACATACAGAGCACTCTGATGAGAAATATGACTATATGAAGTGTGGCCATATTTTACATTACATGGCCAGAGAGGGTAACTCTGTGGAGACAACAATTAGGCAATATGTGAAATAATAATAATAAATTGCTTGGTACAAGGAGGCAGGAAAAGGATTGACGCAGAATAATGAGGAACAGTGCACATACTTCCAGGACAAAGGGGCATGATGACCCTGACAGTTTCTAACTATGGATATTTAGTACTTGTGGCACACATTTGACAGTCAAACAACCCATTTTTGTTACTAATTATATGATCAGAATCACTTTCGAATCTAGGGAAGACTTTGGCCTGAACATAAATTAGAAGCTCTTTCATCTTTGAGAAATTCTTGCTGTCTCCTGTAAGAATCAGCTCATCTAAACAGTTTTAATTAGCGTTTTTCTACCAAGGGTTCTCAAACTTCAGCACCTATCAGAATCACCTGGAAACTTCACGACAGATTCTGATTCATTAGGTATCAGATAAGAGTTAGAATCTGCATTTTAAACAGACATGCTAGTGCTGCTCTTCTGGTGACCATACTTTGAATAAAACCACTGATATATACAATTTGGTATATTGCCTTTCAGATCTCATCAAAATGCCATCTTTTCAGTAAATATAGGGCTTTCATAGACTGAATTTATTAAAATGTTCCCTCAAAATTGAGTAAGAATGTCTTTGTTATCTTTATAAGTTGATATAAATAAATTTTTATGCTATTCACTTCTATAATAAAGTTACTTAAATCTGAAGTGTAGGTACATAATAGTACATGTATAATATGTAAAATACATAATATTAAATATATGATATATAAATAAAAATTTAAACATTGAAAAAGATCATTTGAAATAAAATATGTAAGTCCTAAAATTTGACAATATACCTCAAGATATATAGTAATACAAAACTTCTACGAAGATATTTTTATACCATGATCAAAATAATATTTGCTCATTAATTCAAAAATGTATAGGCTTACTCTCATTTAATATTTTAGCTATTGTAAAATGCTTGCAATTTAATCAATAGAGAATAACATAACTTTACCTTAAAGCTGTGACATATATTTTTCAGTGGTTTACAGTGCTAAATTTGTTAACTCAAATATATTCTTAGATTAAGATACAATCTAAGTGAAATAAGCAGACTAAAAAATCCAAGATGATTGATTCAATGGTAATATTTTATATCCTATACAAATGCTTTCTAAAATGCTGAAAGATTTTCGATACATGCTTTTCTAAAGATTTTCTAAAATGCTGAAAGAGTAAATACATGCTAGAAAAGTGCAATTCTATCTTTTTTAACAATTAGTAAATATACAAATATAAATCCATGATCTATTCTGAACTGATGTATTTATGACTTTCTTCATTTTGTTTCTCTCAAATAAGAACAATAGACATATTACAAAACAACTAACACAAATTATTTATTTTATGAAATCAGTTTATAAGACTATAATACTGCAGAATCAGCTATTTGAAGAAAATATTGTCTATTCTTTATTATCAACTAATATTATTGTCCATGTTACTGGCAATACAGATGAACATAAGAAAAATCTATGACCTTGATGGCTCAAAGATTATACAAAGATAAAATATGAATGAATAAATTGCAATTCAAAGGCTTTAGAGTATTTTCTGTGAAAAATACAATTGTATAGTAGCTTAGTTAGCCCAACTCCTCTATCCCATTTATCACTGTTCTTTGATATGAATGGACCTAATCCAACTCACTTTGGATATGTTTTCTCTGAAGACCCTAAGAAGACTTCCTGAACAACTTTCAAAGAGCCTTCTTCAGCTATTAGGTGCTTTTTACTCACTCAGTATGTTAAATTTGTAGTCTCACTTCACCTTCCAATATTTCAAATGATAAAACACTTTGCCACCCCATCTATTAATCTACTATATATGTCATGCAAAAAACATAAAGAAAGAACAAACTCTGGGGACATCGCTAAACTCAAACTAATTTAATAACTAAGTAATTATAGTTACTGTTAATAACTAAAGAAAGTTATTTTCTTAATTTCAAGGAACTTCATCTTCTAGTTTTCTCCCCATATTTTCATATAAAGCATAACGCAAAACACCACACCATTGTGTATATCCAACAAGGTTAGTTTATGTAGAAAACATAAATTTCAAATTGAAATCTAAGAGAGCTCTGATTTCCACTCCACATTTGGTTTGTATTGTCGTGATACATGATCACTGTTACAATCTTTATAACGTGTTGCTGGAAACTGAGATAAAATAGCAAAATCATCCTAAGAAGTGGTGATATGAGCACTTTAAGTAAAGACAGTCATCTCTGGATAGCCACACTGTAACTAGTAAACATTAAATATGAATCAAAATCCCCAGTGTCACTTTTTCCTGAACACAAGATAAGACATTTACTGATGACATTTTAAGTCACTGTGGCCATGTGGCTTAATTTGGCAAAGATTTGTGAGCATATATGTATAACCTGGTCCATAAGCCCGGGACGTTGATTAGCAACTATAATCAGAATAGCTATGGTCCACATATATCCCTAAAGCTTAACAGGATGAACAAGTGAATGAACTGAAAATAAATTTTGTCATGTAAAGTCATCAAGATTATGGGAGGCTGAGGTGGGAGAATCACTTGAACCCAGGAGGCAGGGATGGCAGTGAACCAAGATCATGCCACTGCACTCCAGCAAAGATTATAGGATTATTTGATTTGCTTATTTTCTAGTAATATAATCTAGTATATCATTACTGATGTAAAGTTTTTGACTCTGGTAAATATTAGGAAGTTAATAAGGAGCTAATGTCTGTATATAAATTGGAACCTAAGGGGTGCAGATTTTGTTTTTCCTTGTTTCCTGAAGATAAGGTTCACCTCAGTTACAACTAGATCATGCATTCTTTAAATGCTGGAAAAACAAAGCAATGGAGTGCTGAATTAAAAACATACTGTTGGGTGTAATTATCATAATGAGAACATTTTACCTAAAGGCATCTCAGGATTTCATCCAGATGCTTTATGTTTATATTAAATAAGAACATTGTTGTATCTAACTAAGTGTTGTATTCAACTTGGAACCTTCACAGAACGTAACTGTCTTCCCATCATAACGTTTGAAAGTCTTTCAATTAAATAGGCACTATCATTAGAGTTTAATGTAACTCAGTCCCTTTCAAGGCACCACTGTTTTATAGAACACACATACGGGCTATAACCAGTTTAACCAGAACATTACTTTGAAAATATTTTTGGGGATCATAC
>NW_012105031.1:2441165-2484406 GCF_000951045.1 Mandrillus leucophaeus
CTGATACTGGAGACATTTTGAGGTAAAATTTGTAAAACTTAACTACAGTAGTACAGAAAACATGGATTACTTCTTAGTAATTTTTGGTACATGTAAATTTGTGAAGTGGGCTTTTCGTGCCAGGATGTTAATTTTTAAAAATATATACATATTACTGATTAAGGTAATGCAATTTTATAGAATTAATAAGTAAAAATTTACAAAATAATTTATAAATAAAATCACTCAAAGACTATGCACATCACCATTGTTGTTTCAGGTAAAGACTAATAAGTTAAATGCTCATAAAGATAGGTAAATGGGAAATAGATATCTGTTAATGAAAAAATAATGTTTGCTGAAAATTTCTTCAATCATTTAAGCAGTATTTCCTCTGAGATTTCTTTCAATCATTTAAGCAGTATTTCCTCTGAGATTTCTTTATAATGATACCACATCTACCTTAAACATTGTGTCAAAGATTTTTAAATCATGGATTATGTGAAGGTAACTAACCAATTAGATATCTGAGATTGCAATAAATTACAACTTCAGGTATTGCTTCATTTCAAGTTACATGAAGTAAGAAGTCAAAATGAAGAATTGTTTTTAAAGAATAACTGCATTTTTAGTGACAATAAATATAAATTGTCCATCTTTTAATAAATTTTTTTCATAATAAAGATGAATTTTGAATAATAACCAATTCAGTAGAATGTATATTTTTCCTGAAATATGTCTCAAAATGTCTTAAAGAGAATTCCTTTTAAAATATTATATTTTCTCACATAGTTGAGGCAAATGAAAATGTGTTGCTGCAGGTCATAAATAAAAAAAAATGATTTATTTCAACATGCTCTTAATTTTATGTCTTTCATATATACATCGAATAGGGAGACTGAATATGGTATTTTATGACAAAATAAGTTTTCAGAAAAAGTATAAACTTAAGTTTACAAGGTGTAAATTTTTTATTCCCCAAATTATAACCTTTCGGTTTGAATTAGGCTTGATGGTTAGAATACAATTTTACACACAAACACTTTATAAAATATCACCTGGCAATTTCATCTTTCTCTGGATATCACTGTCTTGTATGGATTACAAATCGAGACTTGTTATCTAGCAAGCACTTGGTCTTACCATCTCCTTTTGGGGATTTATATAATATAAACTTCTTAAATATTACCTGCTTTATATGAACTTCAAAGACAATAATAGTATGTGGGAACTGCCGTCTTTTCTGCTCTACCATACCTGTCTCCAATTAATTCAAGTCTTCTTGTTATATGCACTCATGGCACAATTTTCTTTTCCTTCTGTGAACTTAGTTGTGTCACTCTTTGATTCATGTGTCACGTAGATGTGAATTATTTCTTCTTATAACCATTGTATTTTTAAGACTCAAATGAATGATCCATAGTAGTCACTCGTTAAATACACTCGGAATCACGAAATGAGTAAATATTCTCATGTAAGCTAAAATGAAATAGCCACCTAAGTACGAAAAAGAATGAGGTTTCCTACTTGTTAGTATAAACCCTGACTAAAGTTCACAGAAAATCAAGCTCAGTAGAGGAATATATTTCTCAATTATCATCTTTGAGGGTTCATGTGACCAGGACAAATTAAAAGTTAACTATTTGCTCTAAACTGAGAAGCACTAATCATATGTAAAAACCTACTTCCACTGATATCTAAAATATATGTTGGGAAGTTTAGAAATATGCTACCATTTCCTGCTAGGGCAGTAAAATGTATAATTGTGGTACTCCAAGCATCTTACAATTAATACACTTTGAGAAGAGCAATCCAGATATTTCAAATATAATAAGATTTTTAATTTATCTTATCTGTGCCAGCCATAAGGCAGTGGAAGCACATTGATATAGACAAGTCCAGTTTTCATCTTTTATGGGAAAAAATAAATATGTTTGACTAGTTTTCTCCTATAAACCTTAAAATGTAATTTTTCACTGATTAGCAGTCAGTAAGTTTATATGTTTGACAGGCAAAAAACAACTTTCATACTAGTGATCATTAAACATCTTCTGGCAGATAACTTTTACCTAATCATTGAAATTGAAATGATAATTTAATTAGACTTGTTTCTAAGCGATCAACCTATGAATTTTAAACTATTGCACTGAGACGTGTGTTCTTTTTATCCCCTTTTGATAAATGAGAGAAGATTGTTAGAAATAAATTCTCCGAGGCTGTATACCTAGCAAGAATTTAAATCCAGGGAGTCAGACCTCAAACCTAATGACATTAACTCCTTTACAGATTGATAGCAACTTTGATTGAAAGGTGGTTATTATTGGTAATGTATATCTGTGAGAGAGTGTGTGTGTGTGTATATTTGTGTGGGAAGCATGGAGGATGTACAGGAGAGACAGGGAAAGATATAGAGCATAGAGAGGGAGAGGAAAGAGAAGAAACAGATGAAGTCGAGAGAAGCTTATTCATTAAATGGGGAAGAATGTGAGAAATAGTAATTTATATCAAACAGAAGCAAAAAGCCAAGTATAGATTAATCATTTACTGTCCTGACTAGCCACCCAGGAAACAGAGAATGTAAACCTCTACATGGTAGAAGGACTTAAATGGCCTTTGAAACCATTTCACATTTCTTGAAAGAGGAATTGTAGGAAGTGAATGACTAAAGAGGTTTATAATCAATTACTTTAATAGGTGATATAGTATAGTCTAAACTCTGAGCTCAGGGTGCAGAGAATAAAAGCACAGGTAACAAACGCATAAATAGATGTACTGGATTACAACAAAGTTAAAAGCTTCCAAACAACAAAGGAAACAACAGAATGAAAAGACAATATACAGAATGGGAGAAAATAAGGGGTTAATATCCAAAATATATAAGATACTAAAATAAATCAATAATAAAAAATAAAACAAATTAAAATACCCTGATTTGAAAATGAACGAAGGACCTGAATAGACATTTCTCAAAAGAAGATCTAGAAATGGCTACCATTTTAATAAAAAATATTCAAAATCACTAATCATCAGGGAAATGCAAATTGAAACTGCAATGAGATATCACTTCACTCCTGCTAGAATAGTTACAATTAAAAAGACAAAAGTTAACAAATTTTGGCAAGAATGTGGAGAAAAGATAACCCTTGAACACACTTGGTGAGAATGTAAATGAAAACAGCCATTGTGAAGAACAGTTTGGAGATTTCTCAAAAAATAAAAATAGAACTACCATATGATTTGGTAATCCCACTACTGAATATATATACGTATTTATATGTTGAAGAGATATCTGCACTTCCATGTTCATTGCAGCATAATTCACAATAGCCAAGGCATAGAACCAACCTGTGTCCATTAGCAAAAGAATGGATTTTAAAAGGTGGTATATGTACACAATAGTCTTTGAGTGATTTTATTTATAAATTATTTTGTAAATTTTTACTTATTAATTCTATAAAATTGCATTACCTTAATCAGTAATATGTATATATTTTTAAAAATTAACATCCTGGCACGAAAAACCCACTTCACAAATTTACATGTACCAAAAATTACTAAGAAGTAATCCATGTTTTCTGTACTACTGTAGTTAAGTTTTACAAATTTTACCTCAAAATGTCTCCAGTATCAGCCATAATAAAGAATGAAATAATGTCATTTGTGGCAACATGGATGAACCTGGAGGACATTATGTTAAATGAAATAAGCCAGGTACCGAAGGAAAAATTCTGCTTGACCTCTCTCATATGTGAAATCTGAGAAAGTTGATCCCATAAAAGGAAAGAGTAGACTGGTAGCTACCAGAGCATGGGGATATGGAACCGTGGAAGAGTTTGGAAAATGCTGGCCAAATGATACAAAATGACAGAAGGAATAAGTTCAAGAGGTCCATTGTAGAGCATGGCAATTATAGTTAATGGCCATATATTGTATTCTTGAAAAGGAAGTGATCAGCAAACCTAAAATACTGATGAACCTGAAAAACTTATTATGGAGAGCCACTCTACATGACAAGAAAAAATAAAAAAAATGACAGCTGAGCACAGTGGCTCATGCCCATAATCCTGAAACTTTGGAAGGCTGAAGCTGGAGGATTGCTTGGGCCCAGGAGTTCAAGAGAAGCATGGGCAACATAGCTTGTCTCTCTACAAAAAAATAAAAAAAAAAATAGCTTGCTCTGGTACCATTTGCCTGTAGTCCTATCTACTTAAGAGGTTGAGAAGGGGAGGGAGAATCACTTGAGCCCAGGAGGTCTAGTCTACCTTGATCTCTGATTGCACCACTGCACTTCAGCCTGGGTGACAGAGCAAGATCCTGTCTCTAAATACATAAATAAATAAATACATAAATAAGTAGAAAAGTAAAGTCTATTTTTGATGGGAGAATTTTTAGTACTTCTTTAATCTTTTTACTCACTATTGGTTTATTCAGATTTTCATTTAATTTGTGATTCAATACAGGTAAGTTGTATTTTTCCAAGAATGTATCCATTTTTTCTAGGTTTTCCAATTTGTCAGCATATAGGAATTCATAATAGTCTCTAACAATCTTTTATATTTTTTTGTTATCTATTGTAATGTCTCATTTTTATCTTTGATTTTACTTATATGTGTCTTCTTGTCTTATACTACATAAATGTTTGTTCATTTTGTTCATCTTTTAAAAAATATTAGATTTGATTTGTTGATCTTTTGTAATGTTTTGATCTCACTTTCATTTATTTCTGCTCTAATTTTTACTATTTCTTGTGTTTTATTAATTTTGGGATTGGTTTGTGTTTGCTTCTCTACATTTCTTGACCATCATCATTAAGTTTTTATATGAAGACTTTTTGTTGTTGTTGTCTTAGGCATTTATTGTGATATTCTTCTTATTCCTGCTTTATCTATGCTCCATGCATTTTAAGACATTTTAAATTTATATTTTTTAATTTATTTATTGATACATAGGTCATTCAGTAGCATGTTGTTTTATTCCCAGGTATTTGTACAGTTTCCATCATTCCTCTTGTTAACTGATTTCTAGTTTTAGTCCATTACGGTCAGAAAAGATACTTGATATGATTTCAACTTTTTTGAATCTCTTGAAATTGTTTTGTGTCCTTATATATCTTCTATCCTGAAGATATTCCATGTGTTGATGAGAAGACTGTTTATTCTGTAGCAGTTGAGTGAAATGTTCTGGAAATGTCAGCTTTATCCATTTGGTCTAGAGCATAGTTTAACTTTGATGTTTCTTTGTTGGTTTTCTGCCTGAATAATGTAAACACTGCTGAAAATGGGGTTTTGAAGTCCCCTACTATTATTGCATTGAAGTGTATCTTTCCCTTGAGATCTATTAATGTTTGCTTTACATATTTGGGTGTTGTGGTCTTAGTACACATACATTTACTATTGTTATATCCTGTTACTGAATTGATCCTTTTATCATTATACAGTGAAATTCTTTCTCTGTTTTTACAGTTTTTGATTTAATGTCTATTATATATAATGTAAGCATAGCTACTCCTGCTCTTTTTTGGTTTTCGTTTTCATTTCATGGAATATATATTTCCACCTCTTCAATTTCAATCTATGTATGTCTTTATAGGCAAAGTGGATTGTTTGTAGGCAGCACACAGTCGGGTTTAGTTTTTTGTTCTTTTTTAATTCATTCAGCCACTAAATTTTAGTTGGACAATTTAGTCCATTTATATTCAGTATTGTTATTGGTAGGTAAGGACTTGATACTGCCATTTTGTTACTAAATGTTTTGTAACTCCTCTCTTCCTTTCTTCACTTCTTACTGTTTCCTTTCCAGTTATTTTCTCTGGTGGTATTAGTAATTCCTTAAGTTTTACTTTTAGGGTATCTATTATAGGTTTTAGCTTTGTGGTTGTCATTAATTTTACAAAAAAACATCTTATAGCTGTCATAAGTACCTCAAAATATGTTTTTTGTTTGTTTGTTTGTTTGTGACAGAGTCTCAGTCTGTTGCCCAGACTAGAGTGCAGTTGCACAATCATGGCACACTGCAGACTCAATTTCCCACATCTCAAGTGATCCTCCCAGCTCAGCCTCCTGAGTAGCTGAGACTCCAGGCATGTGTTACCATGCCTAACTAATTTTTTATAGAGATAGGGTCTACTTTGTTGCCTATGCAACAAAAGAGTTAGTGAACTCTTGGGCTCAAGTGATCCTCATGCCTTGGCCTCTCAAAGAGCTGGAATTATAGACATGAGCCACTTCACCTGGCCCACAAAACAGCTATTTTCAGTTCCTGGATGAGAAGTTAAACCTTACCTCTCCAGGTTTGGTAACTGGCACTTTATTTAATCAATTTTGTTATGTTATATTTCCTTGAATATTTTGGATGCCTGAAGGCATGTATTAATACCTAGGCATTGAAAAATTAGGTATTTATTTCAGTCTTGCCTTGTTTGTACCTGTCCTTCTTCGGAGAGTCTTCCAGTAGTTTAAAGGGGATTGCCTGTTGAGCTCCGTAAGCCTGTGGTCGCTCTTGGCATTTTAGCACTAAAGGGTGCCCTGAGCCTAGGTTTGCTGTAAGTCTTGCAAACTGCTAGCTCACCAACGCTCCAACCTGAACTTGGAAAAGACCAGCCAGTAGAGAAGAGGGCCAGAATTTGGGTTTGTTCTGCCAGGATGGGGATTGCCTTCTGGCCCAGGATGAATTTAGAAGTGTCAAGCAACTCACTTGGTTCTTTCCTTTGTTGTTTTACGTGGCAGAGTTGGTACTTGGCTCTTAGGCAAAGCCCCCATACTGTTTCCTCTTCTTTCCCCAATATAGGGATTCTCTCTCCACACTGCACTGCCTGAGGTTGGGGAAGGAGTGACGTGGGCAGTCTAATGGCTGCCACAACTTACATGATGTGGGGTTTCTCCCTAAGCCATCATCCTCCCAGACCAGTGCAGTACTGGGACTTGCCCAAAACCATGGTCACTACAGCCTGCCTGCTACTGAAATTTACTGGGGGCTGGAGTCCACTGTAGTCAGCTAGTAGTGAAGCAGGCTGGGACTCAGGTTTCTGCTACTTGGGTGGCAGATTCCTCTCTAGTGCAGAGATGTCTAAATGCTCCTTCTGTGGGCACCAGTCTAGAATCAAGGACTATGAGGGCCCTGCCCCACATTGCGTTCCACTGTGGCAGGGCCAGCACTAAGTTTCAATGCAAATTCCCACACTCCCTTCCCTTTCCCTCCCCATGCAGCCAGTTCCTCTCTCCACAGGGCTCTGCCTGGTAGCAGGAAGGGGTGGTTTAGACAATGTGATACTGTCCTTTCTACAGTCTTCAATTCCTCTCTTTTGGTTATTATACCAAAATCAGGCACTGTGATTAATTTTGCTCTTTTGAATGTGCTTTTTAATGTGTGTAGTTATTCAATGTAATATTCCTGCAAGGCAACAATCTTTGGGAAGTTCTAATTGGCCATGATGATCTGGCTCCTCATTTGTCTTTTTTTTTTTTTTTTTTTTTTTTTTGGTGTCTGAGCTTTTGGTGTTATATTTAAAAAATTGTAGCCAAAACCAGTTTTAAGGATCTTTTCCCCTATATTTTATTCTTGAAGTTTTGCAGTTTCATGTTATATTTAAATTTTTAATATTATGAGGATGTACCACAAAAACTAAAAATTAAAAAAAAATCATGGGATGTAAGGATGATTAGATATATACATGGATAATAAATGTGATCCATAACATTAACAGAATGAAGGACAAAATCACTATGATTATATCAAAGATGTAGAAAAAGGGTTTGACAAAAATTCAACATTCTTTTATGATAAAATCTCGCAACATATTAGGTATAGAAAAAAATGCACCTCAATATAATATGGACTATATATGACAGTCCTACACTAACGTACTCAATGGTGAGAAATGACAAGCTTTTCCTTTTTAAGATCAGGAACAACACAAGGCTGCCTACACTCACCACTATTCAGCATAGTATTGGAAATTCTAGCCAGAGCATTTAGGCAAGAAAAATAAATCAAATACATCCAAACTTGAAAGGAAGCTAAATTGTCTCTATTGCAGATGACGTTATCTTATTGCAAAGAAAACCCTAAAGACACCACTAAACCAAAAAATAAAGTCAAAGAAGTTGTAAGATACAAACTCAGCATACAAAAATCAGTAAGATTCCTATACACTAAGAAAGGACTATCCACAAAAGAATTTAAGAAAACAAACCCATTTACGATAGCATAAATAAGAATAAAAAGGCTTAGGAGTAAATTTACCCAAATAAGTGAAAAATTTTGTACACTGGAAATCAGAAGGCACTGATGAAATAAACTGAAGAACACATAAATAAATGAAAAATTATCCTATGTTTATGGATTACAAGAATTAATATTGTTGAAATGCCCATGCTACCCAAAATAATGCACAGATTAATGCAATTCTTGTAAAAATTCCAATAGCATTTTTCACATAAGTAGAAAAGAGAATCCTAAAATTTATATAAAATCAAAAAGGACTTCGATTAGATGAAACAATATTAAAAAAAAAAAAAAAAAGCAAAGCTGGAGACATTACACTTCCTGATTTCAAACTATATTACAAAGTTACAGTAATAAAAATAATATGGTATTTGCATCACAAGACACAGAATAGAGAGGCCAGAAATAAAGCTATCCATATATGGTCATCTAATTTTTGACAATGATGCCAAGAACACACAATTGGAAAATAAACAGTGTTGAGAAAACTGGATATCCATAAGTGAAGGAATAAAATTGGATCTTTGTCTCATACAATATACAAAAAATAATTCAAAATAGATTAAAAACTTAAACATAAGAACTGAAATCATAAAACTCCTAGAAGAAAGCTGGCGAGAGAAAAGCTCCTTGTTTACAACCTTAATGGGAACACACTATTTTTCACCACTAAGTGTAATGTCAGCTGTTGAATTTCATAGATGCAATTTATGAAGTTGAGGAATTTTTCCTTGATTCCTATTTTTCTCAGATTTTTTTCATAAATAAACATTGAATTTCACCAAATGCTTTTTTTTTCTGGAACAACTGGTATGATCATTTTATTTTTTCTTCTTCACCCTGTTCATATTATGGATTATACTAACTTTAAAATGTTGAACCAAACTCACAATGCTAGAAGAAACTACACTTGGTCATGACGTGTAATTCCTTTTATATATAGCTGAATTCTGTTTTCTCGTGTGTGTGTGTGTACATGTGTGTGTATGCATGCTTTTTCTTCTGGTTTGGTATCAGGGCAGGTGTGTGTATGCATGCTTTTTCTTCTGGTTTGGTATCAGGGTATCAGTAGATTGAAAAAGGAAATGAACTGGAAGTGTTATTTCCTGGGAAATAATCTGTAAAATTAGTGTTAATTCTTATTCAAATATTTGTTAGAATTTTCCAGTGAAATCATCTGGGCCTGAAGATTTATTTGGAATTTAAAAAATTATAACCACAATGTATTTAATAATTCTAAAGCTAGTCAATGATATAATTTGTGATTGTTTGTGCTTTTTAAGAAATCGGTCAGCTTAATTTGAGTCAAATATACATATGCAGAGTTTTCACAGTATTCCTTATTATCCTCTTAATTAATTTTTTATATCCATGAATTGTGTGGTGATAACCACTGTTAGAGTTCTGACTTTGGTAATTTGTCTACTCTCATTTTTTCTTGCTAGAGTATTGCCAATTTTATTTTTATTGCTGTTATTTTCAAAGAACTAGGTTTTTGTTGCATTGATTTAATCTACTGTTTCTCTTTTTTCAACTTCATTGATTTTTGCTATTATCTTTATGTTTTCTTCATTTGTGTGGGTTAATTTTTCTCTTTTTAAAGATCTTTGAGGAGGAATCATATTATTGATTTGATTTTTTTTTCTTTTCTATATGTAAGTTTTTTTTACTATACATTTCTCTCTCAGCACTGCCTAAATCATGTTCCACAATTTTTGATACTTTGTGTTTTCATTTTCACTAAGTTCTGGGTCTTTTCAAAATTTGTCTTGGGACTTGTCTTTAACCTATAGTATGTTTCAAAGTGTGTGGTTTGTTTCCAAGTGTTTGGAAATTCCCTTGTCATTCTGGTGTTGCTTTCTTGAATGCTTCAATTATGGTCATAGAATATACTCTGTGTGATCATAATTGTTGAAATTTGTCTCATGACTCTTAATATGTTCTATTTCATGTGACCCAGGGGCCCTGCAAATGTCTGTGTATTTGGTTAAAGGGTTCTATATATTGATTAGATCATGTTTGTTGACATTGTTGTGTTCTTCTATATCTTTGCTGACTTTTCATCAAGTTGTTCTAGCAACTGACGAGAGAGGTGTTGAGATACCCATCTATAGTTGTGGATTATTTTAGTTCTTCCTTCAATTCTACTAAATTTTGCTTACAATATCCTGTAGCCCAGTTGTTTGGTGCATGCACATTTAAGGCTAATATGTGTTCATGTTGTATTAATTCTTTATCATTATAGTAACTAACTATCTCTGGTAGACTTCTTTGCTCTGAATTCTGCTTACACTAATATAGTCTCTACTCCTTTTCCTCAAATTAATGTTTGTCTATTATGTTATTTTCCATTCTTTACTTCTACCTAATCTATATTGTTACATTTGAAGTGTGTTTCCTTCATAGATAGCTTACATAGGAGCTATGTTTTCTTGATCTATTCCACCGATGTCTGTATTTTAATTAGTGTATGTATACCATCTCTACTTAAAGTAATGATTAACATTATAAAACTTAAGTACAATGCTTTCTTTTGTTTCTGTTTTCCATTCTCTTTCTCTTTTTTTGTATCCTTTTGAGTTACTTGAACAGTTTTTAAAATTCCATTTTTATATATCTATACTAATGTTGATTATATCTCTTTGTATGTATTTTATTGATGGTTTTACTTATCACAGTTCACGGGGGTCAATATTTTACCAGTTCCCATAGAAACCTTACCTCCCTTTACTTCATTTTATCTCTCCCATTTATAATATAATTATGTTTAATATTCTTCTAAATTACTTTTGAACAATTTAAATAGTGTTATAATTTTTACTTCACCTGTCAAAATACTTTAGAAAACTGTAGTGAAAAAAAAGTTTCACATTTATCATGTTTTTACTCTTTCCATTTTTTTCTTAATTCCTGTTATTCCATAATTCCTTCATTTGTCTCCTTCCTTCCTTCCTTCCTTGCTTCCTTCCTTTCCAAACAATTTTATGGAATGTCTTGAAAACGTATGAAATAAAAATTTTAAAAGTATATACAATATTGAAAAGTCTTATAGAGTTATGGAATATACAGGCATATTAAAGAAGTTGTTGAGAAAACAAAGCTAGGTGAGAAAACTATTTCTGTGTAATTACGTAACTATCTCTGTGTTCACTTAAAGGTAGAGTTTTCCAAGACTATAGAGAAAGATTACATAATTATACAGAAATGTTATTTGTTGAGAGAAAAAGTGGATAGTAAAACCAAGCATTTTTCTGATAAAATTTATCATGTAATCATAAATAATATTTAAACAGACGTATACTTATAGAAAAATATTTTTTCAGCAAATATTTATAGATATAATTTATATGTTGATAGTTCCCTATATTTCTTTGCTGAAAGTGTTTTGGTGCTACTTGTATATAGATAGAAGCATTTTTTAAACATACTTTATTTTCTGAGTAATTTTATGTTAAATGCAAAACTGAGAGAAAATTATAGCGTTAATCCAAACACTCCCAAACCCCACAGATGCACAGTCTACTAAATTATCAGTATCTCCCACCAGATAGCACATTTGTTACTACTATTGAACGTACATGACACATTATTATTCCCCAAAGACCACAGTGTACATTACAGTCCACATGTATGAGTCTGGACAAGAAGTGTACATATATACATGAATTTACATATATAAAAATGTATATATATATTAAATGATGGAATGTTGTAGAAGTTGCCAAACACACCTCTATAACTCTAAATGTATCACACTGTGATTTAAAAAAAAAAGTCTATGACAAATATATAAAAACCCAGTTACAACTAAAATAATTTCTAGTTAACAACAAATGTAATAAATATTTAAAATGATAATAAAAATCCAAACCAGCAGGACCAGTAATAATTGTTCAGTATGTTAATTTTGGATTTGTATGAACTCTCACTGCAGAATATTGGACACCTCTCAATTACACAATTATTCATATCTGATCTAACTTTTCCCAACTTAATTATTCAACCTTTCCTTAAAAATCCCCTCATAAATATTTTATGCAATATATGCTACCACAGCTTACTTGTCTCTGCTCACATTTTAAAAGTCCCATGCCTTCCACAGGTTAGACTAGTTTGGGGTTGCTGACAGCATAAATGTGAAAATAGGCAGGAGTTACAGAATCACAGAGTTCCTTTACATTAAGAATGACTTTTAGATAGTTAAATGCTGTATATATTTAAATAGAATGCAAATATTTTCAAAGAATATAGAAAATATTTAGTTTCTGTCTAGTGAATACTATTGTATGTGCTTGTTATAAAACATAACTAATGATTATAATAAAAATAATCTTTAAAGTATAGACATTTATAGTTGTGTTTCAATTCAGGAAGAAGAGGAAAATATTAATTTAAAATTTAGCATCTATAACAAGTTTGTATATCACCTTCAAAATGAAGGGAGGATGCTAAGGCCTTATTTTACACTTATAAAAACATAATGATAATTCTTATAATTAGATAACATTTTAATTTTCCAAGTTTCTGAATATAGAGCAGATGGAAATCAACTTTTTAAAAATTTAAAGGAAAGATAATCTCAAGATGATCTCCAAAGAGTAATTAAAATTAAATTTTGTAGAAACAGTAATGTTTTGATATCAATGTAAACATGAATTAAATGACATAATGACTTTTCTAGTGATAATTTAAATACAATGTTTTATAGAAAATGAACAATTCAGATAGCGATGGGGTGACTATGCAGATAAGGGTAACCATTCTTTTTGTAAAATAAATATATTGTAATCAGAAGACTCCAAATAGGAAATACAGAAGTAATATTCTATAAAGACTGGAAAAGGAGAGAGTAAAAACTATAAATTAAATATTAAGAAATCAGGCTGCTATACTACATAATTATCTAACAATGAAAATAAATAAGCGTTTAAACATCAGTCATTTATTTCATTTATTCCATTTTTAATAAAGTTGCAATTAAATATTCTATCCAGTAGCCTCACTTATTCTGGTTTGGGCTTGAGTAAGTATTTTATAAATTAAGTATTAGGACACTTCTGAAAGAACTAGGTCAATTAAAAGTTAGTAAAGCTGGAAGTCCAGATGGCACTGAACTCACTCAACTAAAATTAACTACTTTGAATTTGGCTCAGTCTCAATATTCAATTATTAATGTGATATATGTGAAAATCTGGCAAATTGGAAAATGGAAGATGATTCAGTTCTTCTAATTACAAGGTTAGATAAAATAAATATCTTCATTTTCCCCCTAGGTATTTAAAAATACAACTGATGATATAATAAAAAACTTAACAATCAACATAAAATTATAAACAATTTATTTTTCCCATCAGGTAGTACTTCAATTGCCATTCATATAAAAGTTAGTCATCTAATGAAGAAAAAACACTATACATCAAATAAATGTTTAATTTTTAAAAAATGGAAACCTGAAGAAAGTAAGAATTCTATACTTATGTAATTCTGCCACTAACTTGTTTTATGAACTTGAAGAATTTACTTTGTCAGTTATATTCTTTATTTTCCATGCTATAAAACCAAGGACCTAGGCTTAAAACACTGAATATTTGTTTTAGATTTTGGCTTTAAATTATATAACACCTATAACAGAAGAATATCATGCATTTATACTTTTCAATAAACATATACGCATATCTCTAGGTAGCTAGTATGTGATTCACCATATTATTTTACAAAGACTTACATATTAAAAAGTATCCTTCACCAATCATCACAATATATGACTTCAAAATATACTATAAAGATATAGTAACCCAAACTGATACTGGTATAAGAACAGACACATAGACCAATGAAACAGAAGAGAGAGCTCAGAAATAAATCCATGCAGTTATAGCCAACTGATTTCTGACAAGGGTGCTAAGAACACACTGAAAGGACAGTTTCTTCAACAAATGGCACTGGGAAAACGATAATATCATGCAGATACATGAAATTAGACATTTATCTCCCACCATATGCAAAAACAACACGAATGGATTAAAGATTTAAATGTAAGACTTGAAACTGAGAAAAAGCATAGGGAAAAAGCTGCATGATACTGGTCTAGGTTAGGATGTTTTGCATAAAACCTCAAAAGCACAGACAACAAAGGCAAATATAGATAGATAAGATTACATGAAAGTAAAAAGCTTCTGCACAGCAAAGGAAACTTCCAACAAAGTGAAGAGACAATCCACAGAATGAGAGAAAATATCTGCAAACCATCCACCTGGCAAGGGATTAATAACCAAAATATATAAGGAGCTCAAACAAATCAATAGCAAAACATCAAATAATGCATTTAAAAACTGGGCAAAAAATTTGAATAGACATTTCTCAAAAGAAGACATACAAATGGCCAATAGGCATATGAAATAATTATCAACGTCATTAATCATCAGAGAAATGCAAATCAAAACAATAATGAGATATCACCTCACTCCAGTTAGAATGACTATTATAAAAAATCAAAAGATAAAAAGTGTAGGTAAAGATGTGGTGAAAAGGGAACCCTTATATACTGCTGGTATGAGTAAAAAATTTGGAGGTTCCTCAAAAAGTAAAAATTGAACTACAATATCATCCAGCAATTCCACTCCTAGGGTAACTATCTGAATGAAATGAAATCAGTGTGTGGAAGAGAGAAACTGCATTCTTTAGTTTATGGCAGCACTATTAACAATATCCAAGGTATGGAATCAGTCCAAATGTCCATTAACTGAAGAATGAATAAAGACAGTGTGGCATTTATATACAGTAGAATACTACTCAGCCATAAAAACTCCTGTCATTTGCAGCAATGTGAATGAACCTGAAGTATATTACGTTAAGTGAGCTATGCCAGGCACAGAAAGGCATATACTGCATTATCTCACGAATATATGGAATCAAAGAAGTTATTCTCATGAAAGAAGAATAGTGATTATTAGAAAGCAAGGAGAAGAGGGGGAGATGGGGGTAAATTGATGAATTGTTACAACACCCCAGCTTCATAGGAGCAACAAGTTCTGATGTTCTATTGCATAGTAGGATGACTAGTTAGCAACGATGTTAACATAGAGATATTCTGAAATATACAGATATTTGTAAATATACAAACATTTTGAAGTATCTATAGATTTCAAAAAAGCTAGAAGAGAGGTTTTAACACCTCATTGGAAAAAAATGATAAATGTTTAAGATCATGAATATGCTAATTATCCTGATTTCATCATGGCATAATGTATACATATATCAAACATCATATTGTATCCCATAAATATGTACAATTATGTGTCAAACATAAATTAATAAAGAAAATTATTTTACATTATATGTCATATCACATGCACATACTTGGAACAATAAAATGCTGTTTCTTTTCTGTTTTGTTGGCAATATTCAACTGATACACTGGAAAAACAATAACTATATTCATCCATAACTTTATACCAATGCTCTCATTCTTTGAAGACTCACAATAACTCTGTAAGGCTTCTATAAATACAATCATCACTCTTGTAGAGATCATAAAACAAACACTTAATCAGATTAAGATACCTGTCCAACATGAAACAGTTCATAAATTAGTGCTGTCCAAAACAAATCTGTGAACCAAAAATGTTATTTTAATTTCTGAGCAGAAGAGCAACATACTCTAAAGGCAATGAAAGAAGGTTGTGAGCTGGCACTGAGGTTGAAAAGGAGTATCTGAATTTAAATAAGCAATTTTAGAGGGCACTGAAACATTTTGATTGTAAGAGTAAGGTAACCGAGGGTCATAAAACAGAAATGAAAGGAGTTTTAGAGAAAATAAAACTATATGTTTTTAATATTTATTTGAAATATGACCTAGTGAAAACTGTTTATTACCTCTTCAAGCTAATAGAATTCTTTGTTGAATTAAAAACTAAGCTAGGTGTGGAGGTAGGGGTATAACTTTAGATAAAATGGCCATGACCTAGACTTAGTTGTTATAACGATTAAGTTTGAAACATATCAACATTCTCTGTAGTCTAGCTGGATAGATCAATTTTTTTTTTAATTCCATATCCTAGAGCGCAACTATTTTAGCACAAATAATCAAGATTTATTGTACAGCAGGCACATTTACAGTTACAGTCAGACACAAGAATAAGGTTAAAGAGATCAGGAAAAAATGGGTTGTATAAATGTTACATCTCAAAGGTAGATGGAGTAATTCTTATGCACAAAATTCATTGAATATTTTTAGAATATTTAAGTAAAAGATTTTATTGTTTTACTATATTGTAAAACAATATAGTACCCCAATCTTTATAATTGTTCAAATTTTATAGCTTTGATTAGCAGTAAAAATTACAATTGACACTACTAGTTTCTCCAAAACTAAATCATTTCCATGAAAATCGTGTAGTTCTGAGGAGTACATATTGTTTAAACTCTTGAGTATCTACTGAGGGCAAAATACTCTCTCTTGTGTAGTGTGTTTTATCACTTTACATATTTGGAAACAAAATCCTAATTGGGATTGGTTCAATGGCATTGCTAAAGTCAAAGAGTAATAATTAGATGTGAAATAAAAAATTAAAACATATAATATTTATTAAATATTTTAAGTTCTTTAATGCTTTATGATGAACTGAGCTCCTGATTTAAAACTTTTTTCTTTTTTTTTTTTTTTTTTTTTTTTTTTTTTTTTTTTTTTTTTTTTTTTTTTTGAGACGGAGCCTTGCTCTGTCGCCCAGGCAATAGGGCTATCTTGGCTCACTGCACCTCTGCCTCCCAGGTTCAAACAATTCTCATGCCTCAGCCTCCCAAATAGCTGGAATTACAGGTTTGCACCACCACACCTGGCTAATTAAAGCATCTTTAAATTGTCCCTACAAATCTAAGTCAAATCTAGGAAAAGTCTGGGCTATTAGCATTTTGTGCTCCTATTTCCCTTTGTGTACACAATAGCTTTGTGCGTATATGTGCTTAATATATGTTAATGGATAGAAAGCAATGCCATATTTTCACTCAAACTACTTTTTCCAGTCTATCATTCTGTCTCATTGCTTTTTAATTTTTTTCAAAGTGTAGATTTTGCTCATCAGTAATATGAAGCACTGTTCATCACCTCCCCCGAAAAAAAGAGCTTCCATATTAAGAAGTAACTTTCTTTTTTTTTTTCATTTTCCTTCCATCTGTACTTTAGAACACTAACAAAAAGACAAAAATAATGAACAAAGCTTCCATTTCCTGCAAGACGGTGGATTGTCTCTACCATAAAAATAATTAAATGTGTGACTAAAATAACCATTTCAAAATACATTGAACTGGCAAGAAAATTGGGAAACTTTAGAAACAAAAATCTGAGAAAGCTAAGTCATAGAAATGTGAACCAAACACTGAAGCAAGATTTGTTCTGATGACCTTGACCTAACCCAGAAGAAATTAAACTTCAGTTTGTATGACCGTCCTCTTTGACATGGTACAAACATACATCAAAGGAGTCAAGGTAATAGGGAACCTCTAACTCCTTCCACACCCTCACCTACACTTAAAACTGTGGCTTCGATAGTTTTCAATTCTATTTCAGGGCAACCTAGACATAATTTTGCTTTTGAGATGACATAAGAACAATTGCATATAGTTTTCAATTCTATTTAAGGGCAACCTAGACATAATTTTGCTTTTGAGAAGACATAAGAACAACACTTGTATATCTTGAATTTTAGCACTAGATAAAAGAAAATCTCTCATGAATGGCAAAACTGTAAGTGTAAAAGAGTAATGATTGTATAAGAATTTGTTGTTAATAAATTTAAAACAAGTAAACAATACATATAATTAAGGAGGAGAAGAAATGTAGTTAAAAGATTCTAAACTCCTTGAATTTTCAGAAGAAAGATATTAACAAAAGTTAGACTTTATAGCATTGCCATATGTTAAAATGTATATATGTTTATATGTGTTAATGTTTCTAAAGTCACAACTAAAATGGTGCAGACACTATGGAAAACAGTATGGCAGTTTTGGGACATAAAATTAAAAACAGAATTACCATGTGATCCAGCAATTCCACTTCTGGGTATATATCTAAAAGAATTGAAAGCAGGGTCTCAAAGAAATATTTGTATGCCCATGTTCATAGCAGCATAAGTTACAATATCTCAAAGGTCTAAGCAACCCAAGTGTACATCAACAGATGAACGAATAAGCAAAGTGTGGTATCAATATAAAATAAAATATTATTCAGCCTCTAAAGAAAGTTTGAACTCATACTACGGCATGTGTGAATCTTGAGAACATTATACTAAGTGTAATTAGTCCATAATAAAAAAAAAAACTACTAAAAATATTGTATGATTCCACTATATGAGACGATTAGAGTACCCCAAAACTGGAGAGACAGAGTAGAATGGTAGTTGTCAGGAGATGGGAGAAGGAGAAATGGAAAACTATTTTTAATAAATATATTTTCAGATTTGAAGGTGGACAGATTTCTGAAAATGTTTAGTAGTGATAGTTGTACAATATGAATCTATTTAATACAATCGATATATACACTTAAAGAAGGTTAAGATGATAAATTTTATGATATGCCTATTTTATTGTAATTTTTTAAATTTAAAAACATTATTTAGGTATATATATTAAGTAGTTTTAGAGAAGTATGATTAACTTTGTATAGTTACAACAAAAATAATTTTCAGATGACTTGTATTAATCTCATTATTGAAGATTTTCAGTTTACGAATCTCATTGTGTTATACTCTATATTAAACCCTAAGATAATTCACATTGGGTATGAAAATTTTGCTTAAAGTGGATTCATAATGCCAAAGAATCATTTGAGAGAAATCCCATTTTATTTTCCCCGATTATTTATATAAGGAGAAATAATCCCATTTTACTTAGGAAATAATTCTTTCCAGGAGTGTACACCACTCTAATTTATAAGTTGCTAATCTGAAAATATTACTTAGTTAATTCTAGTTATAAAAAATAATACTTAAATCTCAAAGATCCAGAATGAAAATGAAATATATCCCAAAAATTAATCTAATTTATTTTATTTTAATCTTCTAGTGTAATGGTTTTGGAAACTTTAATTACCAGATTTCATAGAGATCCCTTCAGGATCTGCAGCCGGAAGACATGGAGTAGTCTACAATGGTCAATCTCTAGCGTCTGTATATTTTTCCTTATTTGTTATTTTTGTTTGTTAGTATATATGGACTCACCTTCTTTCTTTCTTTCTTTCTTTAAAAAACTGCAGTTCTAACAAACTAAGCTGGTGTTTCTCCTTTCGAATAACACCAAGGAAAGAACCCACAGGAAACAGAGAAGGAAGAGGATGACATATTGAATGCAAAACATTTGCAGTTAATTGCATGAAAAATGTTCTATACTTTCTTGACTTTCAGTTTACTGAGAAAAGCTTTTAACAGCTCATATTCATGTTTATTGAAAATATTCCACCATAAGGCACACAGTCTTTCTGAAAATACTAATTTGCGATCAAGATTAATTCAAGTGCTAGTCAAACACAACAAAGTTAAACTACATATTTTCTGGTATTTCTAACGTTAATATGTTTTTATATATACTTAGAAATGATTACAATAGTATTCTGAATTGACCAAAATTTCTTTCTGGAAAAAATATGATAGATTATGTAAAATATCCAGCATACTGCATGCCATTTTTTAACTAAATGAGCTCCTCTAAAAGCCAAGACCATCAGTTATGGCTAACTTAATGCAATATTATCATCTTCTCATATCTAATTATCATAATTTTCTCCCTTTGTTACTGTTTACTCAATCTCCCTCCCTTTCCCCAGTTTCTCTAACTCATTAATTATATACTCATAGAACAGTTCCCTTTGAAATAACTAAGCCTCCACCTTCTCTCCAAGGCTTTTAATTGCTCATCTTCCAAAATCAAAGTCACTTATTACATATTTCTTCATTCTATAATTATCCAAATTCATGAAGTAAGAATAAATTTTAATAGATTAGCCCATGATGCACAACAAAGGAGCTATTTAATTTTAAACAAAAACAATATAATTCAAGTGAGTGAATACTGCTAGTGCATGTTAGTTAATTCCATAACCAGAATGCAGGGTTTCATATTCTCTACATAAATCATTTTTGAATGCTAGAGCCAGATTTGAAACTCTGATAACTATTACTTAAAAATCCAAGTATTTTAAATTATGTTGTACTTTCTTTCTGACTCTGGGCTGGAGTCAGAATTCTAGCAGGAGTGCCAATGAACTGAAACAGCAAGCACAAGGTCCCATGTACTTTTATCATAAATGACTGCAGTTTGAAAAAGTAGAACATTTATTTTAATTTCAATTATTAAGAAAAGCTTCATGGAAGACACAGCATTTAAACTTTGCCTTGAAAACTGACAATGATTTTTATATATGAGAAATATGAGGAAAGCATCCAAGGCTACAGAAAAGACCTGAGCACAGATATGGATAAATGAAAGTGAGGAGAATGTTTCTGAAACAAAGATTAATCCTAGTGTGAAAGGCAGAATGTAAGGAGATACATAATCAATTTTGAAAAACAGTGGTTGGCAGCAAGTACAATGATTAAGAATTTGATGTCAGGAACCAAAAAAATAAAAAATAAAAGTAGAAATTAAGTAGAAATAATGAAACTTGTTTTGAGGATGCAAAAAGTAATTTTTTTTTTTTTTTTTTTTTGAGACGGAGTCTCTCTCTGTAGCCCAGGATGGAGTGCAGTGGCCGGATCTCAGCTCACTGCAAGCTCCGCCTCCCGGGTTTACTCCATTCTCCTGCCTCAGCCTCCCGAGTAGCTGGGACTACAGGCGCCCGCCACCTCGCCCGGCTAGTTTTTTATGTATTTTTAGTAGAGACGGGGTTTCACCGTGTTCGCCAGGATGGTCTCGATCTCCTGACCTTGTGATCCGCCCGTCTCGGCCTCCCAAAGTGCTGGGATTACAGGCTTGAGCCACCGCGCCCGGCTGCAAAAAGTAATATTAATCAAAGTTTGATCACAGAATCTGGGAAGTGATATAAACCAAATGTCAACCAAAAATACTTATTTTAATGTTATCTTCAGTTAATATACAGGTTAACTTATTCTGTGGGAAAGTTTATATCATCACAGTGTTATAAAAGCTTTTCCTATATAAAAAGAAGTTGATTAGATCTTCTAAATTGTATAAGAGTAAAATAACCGGTGACACTAAAGATAAAGAAGAAGAAAGAAAAGTTGGGACTAAAGAGAGAGTGGAGAAATAAAACAGTTGTAAAGTCTATTGCCACAGATGAAAAATAATTTATAAAGCTTAAAAACAACACAACTTATAAGAATAATGCCAGGAGAATAAATACTCTCATGCCTAGAGGCATGTTGATCATATTATTAATATAAATTCAAAGCATATGTTATCTAAATTAGACAAAATATTTAAATATTTAAACTCAAAACTGTCTAGAAAAAAACACATGATATTTGAAAAATCAAATATATATGTATATATATTAGTATATATATACACACACATATTTCTAAGGTCACCTTGTAGATAAAAACATTTAAAAATTAAAGTATATTTATGTTGAAGTAACTGACAACATTTGATGTGGTGCCAAACTCAACAGTAAATAATCATCTTTCATAAATTGTGAATTTATGTTATTGCAAAGTTCAATATAAAAATAGTCCTAAAACTTCCTACATAGTTGAAAATGAGCTATCATTTAGAAATATTGTTACAGAGAATATGCATGTATCTGAAAAAAACAAAATAAATTTTGAATGACACTAAAGCATCAAGAAAAGTCCAAATATAGCATTTCTAGCAATGTATTTATGATCTCGGTGATATTTGAAAGAAAAAACACTTTATCCTTCCCAGTGATCTCCTAAATATATCTATTCTTCCCTGACATATTGAACTGAATAGAGAAGCCTTTCCTAAGTGTTCAGAGTACCTCCGTTGTGCATCCAGTTATATTACAAGTTGTCTTTGTGCCTCAAAATAGGAAATGAAATAGACCTTAAGATATGTTCTCAATATTCTCAGGCTTTCCTATGACTTTTTCCCCAAAGTTACTGAAAGCTTTCAAACATGAGAGGTTCAAAGGTTTAGAAAAGAAGATCAAGATAAAATTTCTTAAATTAAAGCTCCAAAATAGTAAGCCCAAATCTTAAATTAAATCTCATTTTGCATCATCATATAATAGGAGATAGCTAAGGATATGGGTGATATTTTTCAGGAAATGTCATGTCATATGTGATGGGTTATTTCTTTCGTAGTCTCTTACATTTAATTGGAAACCTTTGCCAACCTGTGGTTATAATAACCTATTCTGGGAATATGTGGCTTATTTCTTGAGCAAAGTTGTCATTCTATTCAATTTGATTTTAAACATGCATTTCAAATTCTCCAATATATCCTTGTAATAACGACCATTAATGTCATCAACTACAAACTTTACACTGCACAGTAAGTTTTAATTCACAAATTACTTTTAACCAATACATTCTCATTTTAAGATGAGGACTACAAATTACAAGTAATTTAGAGCAATTTGAAAAAAATAAGTAAAATTATAATGAGTGGACCTATTTCAGAACACTACAATTAAATATGATAGATAAAATTGGCTAACTATATAAATACAGGGGATTGGTACCAGCATATTTTTATGCTTTTTTAAGAGAAGCTGATAAGGTGCTGAGTAAATCAGACCAACAAAATTTGGTAGTGCCTTTTTTCTGATGCATGTATATCATGTTAATAGGAAACATGTAAGTAAAAGAAATAGATGGCATAGATGATACAGGGAGAAGAAAGGAAATCAGAAGTCAGCGTGAAAGGTGGTGGGGCAGGCAGTATTCTGTAAGTGGTAAAAGTAGTAAAAGCATTAGCGGGAATTTAAATTTGTACTTAGTAAGGAAGTCTCCCTAAGTGTACAGTATTATAAAGCAAAATGCTGCAACCTATATGATTTTAATAATAATCACATGTAATGTGTAAATATCTGTTCAGTTTTACATTTTGCAAATTTTTATTCTTACAGCATCATCAAAAATAATCAACACTCACTGAGATCTCTGTAAGTTCTGGGCACTTTGAGAAGTACTGTCTGCATTATCTTATTTTATCCTCAAAACAACCCTTGAGATAGCTACTTGGATTCTTCCTATATTTCAAATGAGAAATCTAAGGTTTAAAGAAATACATGAATTACACTGACAAGTAGCTATTAAGACAGAATTCTAACACAGATTCACCTGACCTTGATGTTTTCATTGCTTCAGCTTTGTGCTTCTCTTATGTGGATAGTTGGTGAACTAAATAGGTAAAATATATTTCAACTCATATTTTCAAAATTAAAAAAAACTACAAATAGGTATTTTAATGTCTTGACTAATCTTTCATACATCAAATGAAATTCAACAAAATAAAATATGGCTGAAAGAGATGTGAGGGGTCACTCAGCACACTTAGGGCTTTGCATTTTTTCACTAAATTATCTAATTTATTTTCAAAATATAATGGGTGACTTGTATATGTAAAGTGTTATGATAGATATTTTGAGATTAAAAAATACTTATAGATCTTGATCTCTATCAAGGGATCAATCTGTATCAAAAATTGTAATTTTTAATGGAGAATAAAAGAAAAGTAGGAACAGCTTTAGAAACACATTGGAAAAATAATAATGTAGACTGGGGACTAAAAGTAGTTTTCCTGGAGGAGCAAATACTGGGTAATCAGAATAATGGCCTTCCCAAAAATGCCTATATCCTACTCCTTAGAATCCATGAATGTCTTGGGTTACAGGGCAAAGGGGAATTATGGTTGCTAATTACCCGACTTTAGAATACTGAGTTTATCCTGGATTAACTAGGTGGGCTCAGTATAATCCAAACAGTCATTTAAAGTGGGGGAAAGGAACAAAAGAGAGAAGCAGAGATACAGCAAAATAAGAAGGAATCAGCCTAACCATGCTGGCTGAAAGTTGGACTAAAGGGGGGCCATTAGCCAAGGGATGTCAGTGGCCTCTAGAAGCTGAAAAGTTAGGAAACTATTTCTCTTCTAAAGTCTCCAGAAGTAATTCAGTACTGACATATTGATTTTATTCCATTGAGCCTCCTGTTGGACTTCTGGCTCCCCAAACTATAAGATAATAAATCTGTGTTGCGTTAAGCCACTAAGCTTGTGGTAATTTGTTAGTACAGCAATCAAAACCTAATACAAATCCCTAAACGGAGGCCTTGAATGTATGCATAAGAATTATGTAATATGGAGAATCTTGTCACCACTACAAGGAAATGTACGTGAAAGACCCAGAGCTGAGAGTATGCTACAGGTAAAACAAAAACAAGAAGGAGTTCCTACAGGGGCTTGTTATTAATGGTCAGGTTGATGGACTTTATCAGGGTGCTAAAACAGAAGTTAAAAGCAGATAAGTGACATAAGGTATGTGTTTAAGACAGGTGACACTAGCATCATGGTGAAGTTTTACAAACTCAGATTGAAGGGAGAGGGTAAACAAGAGTGAGGGGCGTATTAACAGTGAGTCGCCTACAAAGAAAGTTATTGAAAACATTAATGAAATTAAAAAGAGTCACATATGATTATGTGCAAGAAAATGTAATAAAGGAAGCACAGATATACAGCAAACAGGGAGGACTGAACTTAAGATTAGATGCCACGGAAATACTTTGAGAAACAGTGATGTTTGAGTTGAGAACAGCCCTCAGAGTCCAAACTAAAATAAGCAAGTGGCCTGTGGAAGCTGTGGTGTTCCCAAGGAGGAAATTCTACCTAGTGGAATGGCCATTTCAGATGTGGTCATAGAGAGCAATGGATAAGCACAAACCTTCAAAAGGCAGGACTCAAAGACTGCGGATAACACCAGACAACTCATTTCCTCACAGAGAGCACAGCCAAAGCCTAATCAAGAGATATGCTCTACCCGTAAATTCGGAAGTCTTCAGAATGTATAATATTTTTATCAATAATTGCTTTGTGTCTTCTATTCTTCCCTCTTCTATATGAGAGATGCAGTTATTGTGGCTATCATCTGTCTGGGCTGGAAAATGTTGTTGTTTTAAGTTCATATATTGAGAGAGGTGAGGAACCAATCCAGAACTGATGGAAATAACTCTGCTAGATTCAGAGATCTTGGGTACCATGACTGGAGAGAACTTTGGTTTGTCTCTCATGTAGTTAAAGTTACATTTATATTTTTGTGTCCCAAATAGTAGAATTTTACAGAAATTACTAACTCATCACCAATCTTATTTCCTCTTTTTTTTCTAAAAACACAGGCAAACAATATTTCCCAGTCTCTCATGTTGTTAGAAGTAGACTTGTGACAGTTTTAGAAAACAGAAGATATATGGGAAACCATGCGAAACATTTCCAAGGATGATACATCAACACTCCTTATGGGTGATCCACCGTGATCAATTCTCCTCTAATGACTGGACACTGGTGCAGCTGAGGATGGCAGTGCTGTCAGCAACGTGGGGCCCAGAATGACTGAAAGGTCAGTCCTATCACCCACACCTCTGCAGACCAGGAAAATGAGCATTGGAGAGTTCAGAATGCCAGAAAAAGGTTGACTTTATTTTATTACTGAAACTTGGTGGTTCGTTTGTTACAGTAGCTAATGTAACCCTAACTCAGACATTCTTACAATCCAGTGAGGTAGATTCAATTATTGACTTCATTTTAGAGGTGAGAAACCTGAGGCACTAAGAAATTACCTTACTTGTCCAAGGTTACACTGGTTAATGTGTGGCACAGTCAGAATTGAGCCCAAGCGGCGTGGCTACAGATGTTCTCTCAATTGCTCTTCTGAGACAAAATTATTGGATTTGAACAAGAATAAGTTGTTGCTGACCCTGTAAAAGTGTATTTCAAAGTAGCAGTGGGAATAAGTTATGATTATACACAGATAATGTTAATATGGCTAATATAAACTATCACAATGTTTTTACTAAATCTCTCACCTAAGATTTATGACTTTCATTCATTCTGACAGCCTCAGTGCTATAATGCTTAAGGGTTGCAGAGACCTGTGGGACCTCCAAAATCTGAAATCTATTTCAATTCTAAACAAAAAACATATCAATGGTAATATTCATGCTGAATATAAGTTCTGAAAGAATTGTTGAGTTTACATCAAATTAGTTTTGAATTCACCAATTTAAGCATACTTGAATTCAAGACAACCAAGAAAAAGGGTGAGTATGAAAAACTTCTGGATTTTATAAAGGTTTGATTATCATTTATTATGTTAAAAATGTGGCCTAGTGCGGTGGCTCATGCCTGTAACCATAGCATTTTGGGAGGCCGAAGACGGTGGATCACCTGAGGTCAGGAGTTCAAGACGAGTCTGGCCAACATGGTGAAACCCTGTCTCTACTAAAATACAAAAATTAGCCAGGCATGATGGAGGGTGCCTATAATCCCAGCTTCTTGGGAGGCTGAGACAGGAGAATCACTTGAACCCCGGAGAGGGTGGCTTCAATGAGCCGAGATCGCGCTGCACTCCAGCCTACATGGCTGAGAGAGACTCCGTCTCAAAAAAAAGAAAAAAGAAAAAAAAAGAAAAAAAAAGTCCCTAAAGTGTCTTGTTTTAAAAAACAACAATTACTAACAGCAGCTGATGTAAGGGTCTTCTTGAGAAGAAACAAGGCACATAATTGCTGCTAACACCTACCCCAAACTCAGCCATTACCAAAGGCAGCTATTCAGTTTTTGTCACTCACATCAAAACTCTACGAATGGCCTTGTCTTCAATTTCATGATACAAACGGAGGCCATTAGGGAGAAGGTTCTTCAAATTTTTGATCTCCATCTCTGAAGTTATCTGCAATATATCCCATATATCCCTTCTTCCCTCTTGCCAAAGGGAAAGTGTTGACATCATTTTATGTCACATATTATGTTTGAGATCCAATTCCGTCTCATTTTCATGATTCCCTTTCTCTTGGATTTTCAATTGTGCTTTTTCTAATTTATTATAATAGTTTCCCAGTTCTTAAGAAAGTCACATCGAAAAAAAATCACAATGAACAATTATCATTTTCCAAATAAGCATATATTTTTCCATACATCTATGCCTTTACCTGTATTGTTTCCCCTGCTAGAACACCCTGTTAATTACTTTTGCCTGTTGAACTCACATTTATGCTGAAAGATTTTGACGTTATCTCCTCCTTTGTAAAATCTCTACTGGTTTGAATGGGTAGAATTATTCATCTGTGTTATTCAATCTAGCTGCAATTGATTGATATCTCTAGGTTACTTGTGTAAAAAAGTAATTTATCTGTTACATGTTGATTTCTCTCTTTGGCTAAAGGCAAAATTCAAGTGTAAGCATAATCAGTTCCTAAGCACAAAGACTAGCATTTAAAAGTTCAATATATATTTGAATGAATAAATAAAAATACTATTCCAAGACAAGAAGCAAATAAGATACACCTTTCCTCTTTCTTTATATTGGTAAAAAATTGAACAAGGAAAGGTATGCTCAAACTCACTGTTTTAAGTTTAATCTTAATAATTGCTCAAATTACCTTACATTTCAGGTTTATAATCAATGTAGAATTATAATACCTGTATTTGCATCACTTCTTTAGAGTCTCAGTTCTTCATTTTCTCCTGAGATCCCATTTCCATTCTAATTTTATTTAATTTTATCTAATATTTTCAGCTTGGGGGCATGTATTGATTCTTGATTTGATTCTTTTATTTCTATAAAGAACTTACCTCAGATGCAATAGTTTGATTTGTACCAATTTCCCCTTCACTTGATTACAGGAGTTAGACTATGGAAAGCAATATATCTCAAGTATTCTTTATCTCATCTAGTTCTTGAAAAATAGGTGCTTGCATATTGGCACCAACTGCCCATATAACTCAGTTTCCCAAACTGCTTCTCAGGATAATGAACTTAGAGGCTAAAGCTTCTTCTTACATCTAGTGATAAATGCAGGATTAGGGAAAAGTTTTGATTATTATAATGGTGGGTTCCTATCTTTTCCCTCTTATTTAAAAAGTAAAGACAAAGAGTAGATCAGAATTAAATTTCACAGAGATTTTTTTTTTTTTTTCCAATTGATCCCTGAATTAGGAAGCTGGAACATACTACTGACAGGTTCCTAATCCCTAAATGAATATATCAGATGTAGATCTATATATTTCATTCTGCCTTTCACTTATTTTGTAAAAGAAACACTTTTAATTACTTTATCTTCTTGAGTGAGTGAAAGTTAATAATGGGAATAAGTGAAGCACTTTTCTGCTTAGTATGTAATAATAAAGTGCAGATGTAGATCTATATGTTTTATTCAGAGGTAGATCTATGTATTTCATTCTATCTTTCACTTACTTTATGAATTAAACAGCTTTAACTACCTTATCTTCATGAATGAGTGAAAGCTAATAACTGGAATAAGTCAAACACTTTTCTGCTTAGTATGTAACAATACAATGCAGCCCTGGTTGTGCTTGCTCACCTTAATATTGCATGCTCCTACTCACCAGCAGAACTTTAGGGTATTCCTTGCATGTGCCTGACTCAAATATTGCACCTTCATCTAAATCCATCACTTAGGATCTAAAGCCAGTATATTTATCTTCTCATTTTCTTCTGAAGCTTGGAATACCTTATACTCCCTTATTCCCCTTTCTCCTCTTTACATGGTTATGTCCTTCTCCTCTGGCATATCTTCTTCTTTCACTGGCCTCATTTTGGGTTTTGACACTTTTTCACGCTGTGTACTCCTGTGTCATAGCTCTCAACCCAAAGTTGTTGTTGTGTTTCTGTTTTAAATTACTTCTCTGTTTCTATTATTAGAGAATAGGCTTCTGTATTAGTCCATTCTTGCACTGATATAAATATCCGAGGCTGGGTAATTTATATTTTAAAAAAAGATAGGTATAATTGGCTCACTGTTTCACAGGCTGTACAGAAAGCATGATGGCTTCTGCTTCTTGGGAGGCATCAAAAAAGCTTCAAATCATTATTGAAGACAAAGGGAGAGCCAGCATGTCTTACATGGCCCGAGCAAGAGCAAGAGATTGAGGGGAGAGATGCCACACACTTTTAAACAATCAGATCTAATTAGAACTCACTATCACGACAACAGCACCAAGGGGGATGATGTGTGTTAAACCAAGAGAAACTGCCTCCTTGATTGAATCACCTCTCTGAGGACCCCACCTCCAGCGCTGGGGATTATATTTAACATGGGATTTGGATTGGGACAAAGATCTAAATCCTGTCAGCTTTTATTTAGTGCAATATTATATTTATCTTTGCACACTTGACACCAAGCACTAAATCTATCACTTATAAATATGCCAGTTTTAAATTTTAAAACTAGAGAACGGAATAAAGAATATTTTGTATTTTTTTTGTTTAAACTTTGGTCTTTGTGATATACCTATGTGTTTTCCTCTCTCTCTCTCCCTGTCTCCCTCTCTCTCTCTCTCTCTCTCTCTCTGTGTGTGTGTGTGTGTGTAAATGTATATGCTCACCTAACTTGGTGGATAGGTTCTTGGAAACTTTGATTTTAAGCAATACAATGTATAATGAAACCAGTTTTTCCATAGGGTGATTGATATACTCAGGGTTAACTTCCTACAGTATATTTCTGATCACAAAAACACCACCAAACTTCCAAATACCCAAAACACTCCTAATATTAAACACTGAAATAAATATGATCTATACATACAAATAAGAAAGATTAATAATAAGTAAGATAATTATTTACTCGATTTTTAGTGAACAAGTGATTGATTGTAGTTGTAATTGTGGTGAGTTAAATCAAGTGACGTTTGAAAATGAACATTGTTAGGAGACCCTCCTAACACCACACAGTTCAAAAACAAACAATTACTAATACAAAGATCCCATTGGGCACTTTTGTGCCACATCGCTTATTGTTGGACATTTGTATAATTATTATATACTTTATGAATATTTGTTTTATAACAATTTGTATTCATTCATTCATTCATTCATTCATTCATTTTCTAACTCACTTATTCCAATTTAGGGTGGTAGGTGGCCAGAGACCATCACAACAGCTCAGGGCACAAGGTTAGAACCAGTCCTGGACAAGACTTCATTACATCACAGGTCACAGTAACACACACACACACACACTCACTCACTCACACTGGGACCGTTTAGGCAGGCCAATGAACCTAATATGCATACCTTTGGGATGTGGGAGGAAACTGAATTGCCCAGACAAAACCCATGCAGATATGAACATGTGCATACATGTTCATGATATGAGAATGTACAAACTCCACCAGACAGTGGCCCTGGTCAAAAATTGATTTTGTTAATCATCAACATTTTTATGAAACACTATTATGTGATGTCCTGCTGTGTGTGTGTTTGTATATATGTATATGTGTGTGTGTTTATATATGTATACATATATGTGTGTATATATGTACACATATATGTATGTGTGTATATATGTATACGTATATGTATATGTGTGTATAGATGTACATTTCCAAATTAAAATGGAGTTTTATAATAAATAATCCTTTAAAATAAGAGACAAATGTTCAGAAAAATAATGAACGATCTTACATTTTTCATGCTTTATAGGGGCAGGGCCAGACTAGCTAGTTAGGCAACACGACCCTACCATCTAGTGGTCAGAATATTGAAGAATACAGTTGAGTCAGCAGACAGGGAAGAATTAAAGCTAATCTCTACCATAAACTCAATACCCAACAGCAAGCATCAGAAGTGGAAGGAATTCATTACCACTCTATTCATTATCCTGAACTGAACACATAATTAATTGTGTTTTGAATTAAGTTAACAATAATATACCTCCCAAAGTAAAATTCATGTATGTTTCTAACTCTCTTCAATAACTATTTATAAGGCATGCATAAAATAGGAGGCAAAGGGATAAATATTTTAAAGATGAAGTGAAAATTATAAGATTCTGATTTATCGAAATAAAAATGAGACTTCTGTATATTTCAAAAATTTTAAAAAGTTTGTAGAACCAAGTAAATGTAACAAATGTTTTATTAAATAATAAAATTATCCAAAAGGTCTCTTGATTAGGAAACAACAAAAGCTTTTCAGTTTCACTGTCTTTATATCCTGACTGATTAAACAAATTTGGATATTATTTACTCATCATCATTATTCATGAATTAACGTTTTATTATCTTTGCTTTGGAAACCGCATGATGTCAAAGAATCTCCTCAATGTATTTGTGTTTGAAAATTATTATACTGCATATTTTCATCTGAAGTTGATAGAACGACTAATATTTAAATACAGTTGATTTTTACCTTGTGGTATGCATACCTCACACCATTGGGAAAAATGGTTGCTCAACATAGCAAGAAGTAGACTCTGTTTTAAAAATGATGTTGTTGTTCATGTTACATGCAGGAAAGAAGTATAAGTTTACAATTATTAGGTGAGTTTTCTCTAAAATTAATGAAATGATTTTTAAAAGTATTGAAATATATATAAATTTTTTCATAAAACTATGTGTGTGTGTGTATGTGTGTGTGTGTGTGTGTGTGTGTGTGTGTGTATGTGATTATTTCCCATACATATGTGGGAAATAATAATATGTTACATGAAAGGTACTTCATATGATAAACCAAGAGATAACATATAATGGATCAAGAAGCTGCAGAATATGGCATTTAAAGTAAATTCAGCAGTTGATCCTAAAAATTTGTTTTGTACCTTACCTCTAGAGACAAGTTCAAGAAGGGGCTGGGAAATTAAAGGTAGATAAAGTCCTGATAGGTTTGTGCATCTGAGAAGAAAACTAGTCCTTTGTCTTTAAATACAGTCCAAAAAAAAAAAAAAAAAAAAAAGAAGGCCTGAGGACTGCTTTGCTCTCAGTTTTGCCTGAGAACAAAATAATAGTCTGCATCCTGTGTTAAGACTGATAGGCCTAAATGTGCTCCACAGAGATGTATAACATTTCTCACTTGTGACAGAACATCATGGATTGAGTACATATATGATTGAGTACACAGACAGACCTGAGGAAAAAGTGAGGCTGAGAAAAGGGAATATCCTAGAATATTCATCGCCTAAGACATAGTGATGAAGACTTTGCAAAGGCTGTGAACTTGAATAAAAAATGAATCTGAGGAACATAAATCGTGTGCCCTACCCTTTGCCAAAGGCACCATGTCAATCTTCCCAACCTACTTCTCAGAAAGGAAAGAAGAATCTTGAATTAGGGAATTTAAATGTCTGCCATCCAACCAAATGGGTATTCATATAAATGTTAAATTTTCTAATAAATATAAAGTAGCATTCCTTTTAGTTCTGCACTATATGATTTTTGACCATATCACCATCATCACTATCAATGTTCTGAGTACTCATTAAGGTTCAAGCAGTAATGATTTGCTTCACATTAATTATCTTGTTTAATTTGATCAGCTCTTTTAAAGAGTAGGTGATGCAACTCATATTTTTACGTATACAAAGTGACAAGGATTATGTAACTTGCCCAAATTGTACTTTGAGGATTCAAGGTCTTAATTGGGGTTGTATTAATTCAAAGTGTAGGCTACAACAAAAGCTTCTTATTTAAAATATAAGTTAGTTATGGCTTTCTGGGTTATCTACCCATTGAAGTATATGCATAAATAATAGGCTATCATATAATAGTGACATCTCTTTCACATGCCTGGCCTAGGTAGTACAAATTTAATAAGGAACAAATAAGGAGAAAATTGATTTTCCATCACAAGTTTATATATTAAGTTGTCAAACTTTTAATATTATAATTTTTATTGCTAGCGTAACTGGATAGACAATAGAAAGGTTATTGGGTCAGCTTTTTCTCAGTCTCAAAGAATGTTGCATACCAAAATGATGACTCCATTTTCAAATATAGTTGTCATATTTAGTGGTCAAATGAGAGCAAAGGAGAGGATCATTAACAATGATAACATTTACAAAAGAAGAAATGAAAACCCTTTAACTATTGTAATTCAAGGAATGAAGTGCATTGTAGCTGTTCAATTGTTTCATCTAATGAGATTTATCCATTGGAATTAATAAAATAATAATTTAATGTTTAGTGGATAACAAAACAGTATCTACTTCAGAAACATGCTTAAGAAAATAAAAAAATATGTAAGATTGTTTTTCTTATTTTGTATTAATGCTGGTTATTTCACAGTTCTATGCAGTTGAATATTATAATTCATGCACTGAGATTACATGGGAAAGCAAGACAAACATGACACGTGTGACATGATCATGAGATACCTGAACAATTATTGCAAACGAAAACCTTTCAGTTACACCTAAGATACTGTAAGAGAAAAACCCCTTTCAGTTTCATAGCTTGAAAGCAGAGGAGTGACGAGTGATAAAGTCTTAGTCTTTTTTTTTTTTTAATCTACAGTTATAAAACCTAAATCTCTCTTAAAACTAAATAAATTGTTGTTGAAAAGAAAATAAATACACTATTGGAAAGCTATGCTTCTGGCATTACAGATAGGAACACTAGACAAACAACAGAAAAATATCAATGACTGCTTTTCGTCCATATACAGGGTAAGAACAATTAAAATTGTTCTAAACTCGTTTCAGATTGCAAAAAAGTAGGAAAAACACTAGATATTTTGAAGAAATTTCTAGATCTAGTCAAACCGTGGTCTTCATTATAATGCAAGCTACTAACTTATTTCAGTAAGTAGCAAAGAAGAAAGATCATTTTCTAAGACCTACAGCTATACAATGTGTGTGTTGTCTCAGAACACGGAAGCTCAGTGAGAAAGAGGACTTAAAAATAAGTTGAAAATTAATATAGCAGTTTCCAAAATTATGTTCTATCCTAATTTTGGAGCTTGAAATCACACACACCTGTCTCCAATACATAAAGCTGGGTTCAGGGCCAGTGAATTCACCACAAGCCACTGAACACAGATATTTCCCCCTAAAAAATATTCCCAAATGTTATCAATAATCAATAATAAGTTATCTTGGGAGAAAATGCAGCATTAATTAATCACTGATAAATGAATAAAAATAGGTAAACATACTGATATGGTCCCTCATTCTGTTTACACAATACGATGACAAATAATTCTCCTGAAATACTTGCTTAAGTTTGGTAAGTGTTCTTCCTGATTTATTTTGGGGAAAAGTATTTAAATGGTTTTGTTAATAATTACTGCTACTAAGAATCAAATTTGTCTAAAATAGTACTTGTAATATTTTAAATAATAGATATCCATGCTTATGTAATGAGATATGTAGAAATACTTGATAACCACAAAGCAATGATTGTCAAGAGGATATTTTTGTCATAAGTTTAGTTAAATAAATTGCCTGTAATTAATTGAGGCTAGAAGAATAGAAGTAAAAAAGCAATATTGATTACCTTAAAATAAGTGTGGTACCTTGTAATCATTATGATTCTCAGAGGGAGTAAGAGTCAAAAACCTGTGGAGCTCGATAAATGAAAATCTCATAAAAAATGTTTTCATAGATTATAAAACCAAAAGATTAGAACATTAATAAATTTATATTTCTTCAAAGTGCTTGAATTTTAAAATAAATATTAAAAACTGAATAATGGACAGCATAGTAGGATAAATACAAGACAGTTACAAACAGCCAGCATTGAAGGTGGAAAGACTGATACCCAGAAAAAAAGCTTGCTCATATAAAATGCTGAAGGGAATAAAATAAATTTTATATTCTCTGTATAAAAAATAAATTCATTGTTTTGGATAGTAAAATTTTTGATTTCATTATAATTACCTTGAAATGATATTTAAATAAAATAATTTTGAGATTCAAGAGAGCATTAAGCTCAGAAAAGTAGGCAAGAACTTAGCTGCTTTACATTTCAGATCTGGAATACTGCTGTCTATACTAGTGATAAATTGATTGACAGAAAGTTAAAACCACATTTAGCATATATTGAAAAACTATAAAAGTCAGCAAATTTACCAGAAAGGATTAAGAAGAAACTTAGCCTTATTTTAAAGGTAGGGGAAGTGGTCAGATGTAGATACTGACATTACATATTGAAGAGTTCATATCAATTTTTATGAGAATGTATTTGTAAGTGATAGCTGATGTGTGGAAAAGGAGCACTCATCAAGGGCTGACAGAAAGCCTGGACCACTCAATAAAGTTATCTTGAGTTACTTGATAATATTAAAATATTTAGGTATGTAACTATTCAGAAGACAGTTGTATAATATGTCTGTATAACTGGCATAACAACAAGAACATTTCATATGCTGATCTGACACTGTCTTTGTCATTTGCACTGCCCTTATCCAAAAATATTTTTATCATTTCTACATATACATAAAAATTATAACACGATTTATCATTTTCACATGTTGTGACATCTAATTTATACTGCTCAAGTGGATCCTATTACATTAATATGTTAAAAACAAATAATAACTGTTTTATAAAATTCTCCCTGTGTGAGTTCCCTGAAGGTCAACTAACTCATTAAAAATAATGTATTCAAACAATAAATTGCAAGGAAGCTCAATGAGACCCAATACAAGGTTGAAAATCAACACAAAGAAACTTCTAAAGTAATCCAGGAAGTTAAGGAAGAGCTAAACATCTTTTTAAAAAATCAATCAGAGCTTCTGGGATTGAAAAACTCACTTAGGGAATTTCAAAATACAATTCAAAGCTTTATCAATAAACTGGACCATAACAGAAGAATTTCTGCACTTGGAAGTCAGGTCTTTCGAAATAATCCATTCAGACAAAAATAAAGAAAATAGAATTTTAAAAAATGAACAAAGTATTTGAGAAAGATGAAGTTATGTAAAGTAACCAAAGCAATGAATTATTGGCATTCCTGAGAGAGAAGGAGAAAAAGCATATAACCTGCAAAATATATTTGAGAGAATAATACAAGAAAACTTCCCTAATCTTGCTAGAGGGGTAGATGGCCAGATACAGGAAATCAGGAGACCATCTGCAAAATATTATACAAAATAATCATCACCATGACATCACCAGATTGTCCAAGGTCACCAATAAAGAAAAAAATCTTAAAAGCAGCTGGAAAGTAAGGCCAGATCACATATAAAGGGAACCCTGTTAGGGTAACAACGGACTTCTCAGCAGAAACATTAGAAGTCAGGAGAGACTGGGGGCTTACTTTCAGGATTTACAAGGAAAAGAATATCCAATCAAGAATTTCATATCCTGTCAAACTAAGCTTCATAAGCAAAGGACAAATAAAATATTTTCCAGACAAGCAAGCACTAAAATAACTGTTACTATTAAACTCATCTTACAAGAGATGCTTCAAGGAGTTCCAAACATAGAAACAAAAGAATGATAGCCACTACTGCAAAATCACACTTAAGTACACAGCCCACAGACCCTGAAAAGCAGCCCCACAACAGAAACTACAAAACGACCAGCTAAGAACTTCACAATAGGTTCAAAACCTCACATATCAATATCAACCTCGAATGTAAAAGGTCTAAATGATGCAAAAGAGACAGAGTGTCAGGTTAGAAAACACACACACACACACACATACACACACACAAGCCTGGCACAATGTCTCATGCCTGTAATCTCAGCCCTTTGGAAGGCCAAGGCAGGTGGATCACTTGAGGTCAGGAGTTTGAGACCTGTCTGGCCAACATAGAGAAGCCCCATCTCTTTAAAAAAAAAAAAAAAAAAAAATTAGCCAGGCATTGTGTTGGGCACCTGTACTCCCAGCTACTCCAGAGGCTGAGGTAGGAGAATCACTTGAACCCAGGAGGCAGAGGTTGCAGGGAGTCAAGATCACGTCATTGCACTCCAGCCTGGGCAACAGAGTAAGACTCCATCTCAAAAAAAGAAAGAAAAGAAAAGAATAGAAAAGAAAAGAAAAGAGAAGAAAAAGAAAAAGAAAAAACAAGAAAAGAAAAGAAAACAAGACCAATCTGTCTGCTGTATTCAAGGGACCCATCTCACACATAATAGCACCCACAGGCTCAAAGGAAAAAGTTGGAGAAAGATCAAAGACACAAGCAGAAAAAATAAATAAATAAATAAAAATAAAAAGCGAGCAGAGATTGCTATTCCTATATCTGATAAAACAGGCTGTAAACCAACAACAGCAAAAAAAAAAAAGGAAAAATATAAAGAATTCAATTTAACAATTAGAATTGGCTATCTAAACATATACATATCTAATATTGGAGCACAGAAATTTATAAAACAACTACTTTTTTACTTACAAAGACTTACACAGCTACACAGTAATAGTGGAGGACTTCAGTACTCCACTGACAGCATTAAATGAATCATATAGGCAGAAAACAAACAATGCTTGCTGAACTTAAACTGACCACTTTAATAACTGTACCTAATAGATAAGTACAGAATAGTCCACCCATCAAGCACAGAATACACATTCTTCTTACCTCAACATACAGCATACTCCAAGATTGATTACATTCTCAGCCGTAAGGCAAATCTCCATAAATTCAAAAATTCAAAATCATACAAACCATACCCTTAGAATAAAAATAGAAATCAATAGCAAGAAGATATCTCAAAACCACATAATTACATGGAAATTAAACAACTTGCCCCTGAATGATTTTGGGATAAACAATGAAATTAAAGCAGAAAGTTTTTAGCACTAAATGCTTCCACCGAAAAGTTAGAGATATCTCAAACCAGTGAATTAACATCACAGCCAGGGGGACTAGAAAAAGAAACAAAGTGACCCCAAAGCTAGCGAAAGAAAAAAAATAACTAAAATTGAAGTGGAACTGAACGAAATTGAGATCCCAAAAATCCATTCAAAGAATCAACAAAAGTTGGTTATTTGAAAGGATAAGCAACATCAACAGACCACAAGCTAGATTAACAAAGAAAAATACACAGAAGATTCAAATAAGCACAATCAGATATGACATATATGACATTGCATTTGATCCCACAGAAATACAACAGATCCTCTGAGACGACTATGAATACCTCTACACTGAGAATCTAGAAAATCTAAAGGATACAAAATCTCCCAGGATTAAATCAGAAAAGAATGGAAAAACTGAACAGAACAATATCTAGTTCAGAAACTGAATCATTAAGAACTGAAAAAAGCCACAGGGCCAGGGCACGGAAACAGCTGAATCATACCAGATATACAAAGAAAACTGGTACTAATTCAAATGAAACTATATTCCAAAATATCAAAGATGGGGGATTCATCTCTAACTAAATCTATGAAGTCAGCATCACCCTGATATAAAAAACCAGCAGAAACAGTGAAGGAAAAAAAAAAAAAAAACTACAGGCCAATATTCCTGATGAACATAGACATAAAAATTTTCAACAAAATATTAGCAAATGCAAATTGAATCCAACAACACATCAAAAAAGTTAATTCACAACAATCAAGCAGGCTTTATTCTTGAGATTCAAAGTTGGTTCAACATACAAAAATGAGTAAATGTGGTACACCACATAAACAGAATTAAAAATAAAAACAACATGATTATCTCAATGTCTGCAGAAAAAGCTTATAAAATAATCCAGCATCGCTTCATGATAAAAATTCTCAAGAAATTCACTATTGAAGGCACATACCTCAAAATAACAAGAGCCATCTGTGACAAACCCACAGTAAATATAATGCTGACCAAGCAAAAACTGGAAAATTTCCCCTTGAGAATTTGAACAAATAAAGGATATTCACTCTCGCAATTCCTATTCAACATGATACTGGAAGTGGGAGCCAGAGTAGTCAGGAAAGGAAAAATTATAAAAAAAGAATCCAAATAGGAAAAGAAATCAAGCTATCTTGTTTTGCAGACAATGTGATGATCTAATTCTATACCTAGAAAATCGTAGAGACTCTTGCAAAATTTTCCTGGAACTGATAAATAACTGCAGAAAAGCTTTAGGATATAAAATCAACATACAAAAATCAGGGGCAGTTCTATACAACAATAACACTCAAGCTGACAGCTACATCAATACTACAATACCATTTACAATATCTGCACACACACAAAAATACCTAGAAATAGGTCTAATCAAAGAGGTGAAAGATCTCTACCCAAGTACAAAATACTGCTAAAAGAAATCATAGATGACAGAAACAAATGAAAAAACATTACATGCTCATGGATTGGAAAAATTGATATTGCTAAAATGAACATATTATCGAGCTACCAATATTATTTTTTTTCATAGAATTAGGAAATCTATTCCAAAATTCATATGAGATAAAAAATGAGCTGAATAGTCAAAGCAACCCTGAACACAAAGAACAAAGCCAGAGGCATCACGTTTCCCAACTGCAAACTATACTATGAGGCTACAGTAACCAAAACAGCATAATACTCATACAGAAACAGACTAATGGAACAGGTTAGAAATCCGGAAATAAATCCACACACCTAGAACCATCTGATCTTCAACGAACTCATTAAAACTAAGCAAAGGAGAAAAGACACTCTAGTCAATATTAGTCAATATATGGTACTGGGACACCTGGCTAGCCATCTGCAGAAGAATGAAACTGGACCCATACTATTCATCATATACAAGATTAAAAAAAAAAAAAACTCAGCGTGGATAAAGATTAAAATATAAGACCTAAAACTATAAGAATCCTTGAAGAAAACATAGGAAATATCATTCTGGTCATTGTCTATGTTACAGAATTTATGACGAAGTTCACAAAAGCAATTGAAACAAAAATAAAAACCGGCAAGTAGGACCTATTAAAACTAATTAGCTTCTGCACAGTAAAATAAACAATCAACAGAATAAATAAAAAACCTACAGAGTGAGTGAAAATATTCAAGAACTATGCATCTGACAAAGGCCTAATAGCTGGACTCTATAAGGAACTTAAACCAACAAGTAAAATACAAGTAACCCCATTAAAAATAGGCAAAATACATGAACAGACACCTCTTAAAAGAAGACATACAAGTGGCCAACAAATACATGAAAAAATGTTCCACATCACTAATCATCAAAGCAATGCAAATCAAAACCACAGTGAGATACCATTTCACACCAGACATAATGAGTTTTATTAAAGAGCAAAAACTAACAGATGCTGGGAAGGCTGTGAAGAAAGAAGAATGCTTATACAATATTGGTAGGAATGTACATTAGTTTAGCCACTGTGGAAAGCAGTTTGGATATTTCTCAAAGAATGTAAACCACCATGAGACCCAGCAATCCCATTATTGGGTATATATCCAAAAGAAAACATCCCACCAGAAAGACACACGCACTCACATGTTCATTGTTCCACTATTCTCAATAGCAAAGACATGGAATCAACATAAGTGCCCATATGGTTGATTGGATAAATATTATGTGGTATATGCAAACCATGGAATACTATACCACCATAAAAACAAATCAAAATTATGTCCTTTGCAGCAATGTGGATGTAGCTGAATGCAGGAACAGAAAACCAAATATGCCATTTTCTCATTAATAAGATAATTGAGTACTCATGGACATAAAGATGGCAACAACAGAACCTGGAGACTACTAAGGCGAGCGGGAAAGGAGAAGGGGAAGGATTGAAAATACAAATATTGGGTATGATGTTCATTATCTGGGTGATGAGATCACTAGCACCCCAACTTCAGCATCATGCAACACACTAAGATAACAAACCTGCATATGTACTCCCTGAATCTAAAATAAAACAAAATAAAATTAAAAAACTCTGTATCCATTAGAGAGTCATCTCACATTCTCCTCTCCTCCAGCTCTTGCCAGTTGGCGTTGTGGTGTTCTCATCATTCTACAGCCTATTAGGTATTTTAAAAATAAAATAAAATAAAATATTTAAAAGATACGTAACTATATAACATCAAAATAAAATGCAAGCTTTTCCTGGTTGAATGATATATGTACCCAAAGATTTTTTTTAATCTATGCATAATAACCACTTGAAAGCTTGAACTTAGCTATGAAAACTTACTTTCATCTTGATTTCACACACCATAGTTAGTCCATTAGAACAATAGTTTACCAAGAACTCTTCATCATGCTTTTAACAGGTCTGATTTTCATGCAGTGTACAAGCCTGTTAAATGCTTTTAAAAAGTTGTTTGCTGGCCGGGCGTAGTGGCTCACACCTGTAATTCCAGCACTTTGGGAAGCCGAGGCGGCCAGATCACAAGGTCAGGAGATCGAAACCATCCTGGCTAACACGGTGAAACCTCGTCTCTACTAAAAATACAAAAAATTAGCCGGGTGTGGTTGTGGGCGCCTGTAGTCACAGCTACACAGGAGGCTGAGGCAGGAGAATGGCGTGAACCTGAGAGGGGGAGCTTGCAGTGAGCCGAGATCACGCCACTGCACTCCAGCCTGGGCGACAGAGCGAGACTCTGTCTCAAATATATATATATATGTTGTTTGCTGTTGTTCTGTTCATCCTCAGAATGCACATAGATTATTTGTAGTATGAGGTGGCCATGTGACTGATTTTTTTCCATCAAGTGTAAGCAGAAGTGATGTGTGCCTTTCAGACACGGTTTGTGAAAACCCAACATCTGAACTTCTCCATAGGCTTTTCTAGCTAACAGAAATGGGATTATCCATCAGAACAAACATAAATACCACTTAATGGACATAGCAGATCACCTACACAGTTCCAATATATAGGGAAGAATTAATTTGTACTTATATTTGAATCATTAATTGTGGCATCTATTACTTGCAGCAGCGAGCCTATCACAATTAATAAATTGTGCTTAGCAATGTCACTAGGCTTTTCCCATTTTATAGACATGTTTATAGTAGAAATTTCCATAATCTTAAGGAAAATCATTTTGTTATCAATGCATCACTAGTATTTTCTTAATATGGTTATAATTATTAATTCTGACTTTTCGTGCTTTTTATAATTATTAAAAGATTTTAAAATTTATCAGACTATTTTAATCTAATTTTTTGGTTAATCTGGCCATTTACAGTAAGACAAATTTACATCAAACCTATTTTAAGCTATATTTTTCCGATAACTATATTTTAAGATATGCATATTTTGTTCACAAATTAAATATTAATACAATGATACATGTCAAGAAGATATATATGAACATGTGTGTGAATTTCCTGTAAAGAATTTGCATGTATAATACAAATTCTTCCTTATCTTTCGTTTCTTTGACTGACAGAAAGTAGGAATATGTATGGTAATTGGATGCCAAAGGGCAAATTGCCCCAATGAAGCAGTACATCACGAAGAAAACTTGAGGGCTGTTGCTGAAGAACTCATATTTGGCTGAACTGGTATACTGTATGGCAGCCAAACATAAACTATTCTTATCTCATATTTAACACTGCATCTGTCCATTCCGACAACTTCCCCACGTATTCTACATGTATGGATTTCAAATACCTGTCCACCTTTTCCAGTGTTTTCTCCTCAGTAGGAGCGGTAGCCAAGCTGAATACATGGGTCTCAGAACTCAGGAGTGTCTACCATTACAACGCCACCAGAAAAGCAGTCTTTCTGAAAACAACAGGCTCCTTCTCTCTGCTTTCTTTTATTCATATGTTCCTTATTTCCTTTTTGGCAATACCCGACTGACTGGAAATAAAGTCACATTTCTACGTATGTCCAAGGCAAGGCATGTTTGCAGTGTGATTTAAAGTACTATGATTTCTCCCAGAGCAGTTGTTAAGAACAAACCAGATGATTTTTCTCTGAATAAAAGCATAAGAGAAAGACAATTAATATTTGTGTTCTGATTTAGAAAGACACTTCAGGCTATTATCAATCCGGAAGTATTTCCATGTTGAGTGGCCCTTCAGTGATTTGTTTCACTTTTCTTTTTCATGAATCTATGAACCCATACACCTATTTTTTTTTAAATTTATTTCACATCTGTTTTGCACTTAGAATTGTGAAAAAAAATTCAATACAAAGATGAAAAACCTGCTTCAGCAAATTTTAAATGTAATTGTTGATAATAGTAACAAGTTTTACCAACATTTTTGGATGCTTATAATATACCTGACCCA